>NC_137630.1:6520827-7105827 GCF_963383615.2 Lipophrys pholis | reverse complement strand
ACGTTCAAAAGTGACATTCTTCGCCTGCATGTTCCTCGTGTTCGGAAATGATAAAGCGACTTTTAGTTTCTCTGCCTGGAACAACCTTCACACAGAAAACGAATGAACTGGTATCCTTCATCGTTTTCCGTGCTGTATTGCTCCTCAAAGAGCGAGGATTGACGAACCAGTGTTCTTGTTTTTAAAGTTTATACAGTTCTTGAATGCGCCTTAAAATTTTGAATTTCAACTTATTGGAATTTGCCGGACAAATTCAGCATTTTATCTTTAAAATTTTGTCTGTGCAAATCTGCACTCTCTTATTTGAACTATTAATTGTGTGAAATCAGTTGTGCGTGTTTTAAATCTAATGATGTGCTGCGGGAGGCCACCCTTGTAAAAGAGATCTCGACCTCAATGGGTTTTTATTTTCCTGGTTAAATAAAGGTTAAAAGGAGAAAAGAAGAAAAAAAAACAACCCCTCCTATACCTGCCGGAGTCTTTTGGTAGAAAGAGAATGTTATTAAGAATAATCAGTGTGAACTCGATGATTCCTTTCAGCTCGGCCATCGATCAGAAGACGAAGGAGAAGGTGGCCATTAAAAAGCTGTATCGGCCCTTCCAGTCCCTCATCCACACCAAGAGGGCCTACCGGGAGCTCCGGCTGCTCCGCCACATACAGCACGAGAATGTGAGTACCGTGCAAAAAAAACCAAAACCAAAACCAAAAGGGAAATAAAGAAAACATTACTAACAGGAATTATTATAATTTCCACTTGGGATTGAAAATGACAGCATACAGCAGAGGTTTCATTACTGGATCTCCACTCGTCCACCCTCGGAGACGTCCCTTCTTTTTCAGTTTGTGGACAACTAAACACCAGTTCAACTGAAGACCGGAGGCGGGTTGTTGTGGGGCGGTCTGGCTGTGTGGTGTGATGTTGAGCCCTCATCGCTCTGTGTTTTCACTGAAAACCTCCGACAGACTCTCAGCTTTGCTCCTTTTGTCACACAAAGAGGTCGAGAAGAATTTATTCTTCTGCTGTTTGCCACTTTGATTCTGCTTTTTGGACTAAACTCTAACTAAAAAAGAATGAACCAGTAGTTTGAAATCTAGTGATTCATTATGGTTTATCACGGGTAATGAGCCATACGTTCAATACATGTTTTGCTCTACTGTGCCGCTCAGAATGATTGATCACCCAGTAACATACCAGGTGGATGTCTTCATTATCGTACATAGTAATCAGATTGGTTTAGTTTTAATAAATAAATGTAAAAATAATATTGCAGGTAGTTCTTTTAGGTTGTTCTTCAGATAATATTAAAAACATGTTCAGAATAAAATAACATGAAATGAAATAAAATGAAATAAAATGAAATGAAATAAAATGAAATAAAACAAAAAACAAAACAAAACAAAATAAAATAAAATAAAATAAAATAAAATAAAATAAAATAAAATAAAACAAAACAAAACAAAACAAAACAAAACAAAACATCTTTATGAACCACTGTTTTGCGACACGTTGCACCGTCAGGTCAGTGTTCAGTGGAGAAATGTGTGAACGGCAAAAAAAATAGGGACACACGATATCGGATGTGTGTCAATATCTGATCCGTCCATATTTTTCAAACAATTTATTGCTTATTACTGATGCCGATGGAACCCGGAGTTGACAGATGTGTCGGCGCGTCCGAGATCACATGTCCACAGAATCCACCCATTTCCCTCTTCCAATTCATTAGGTATGTCCGAATTGTCCCTCCTATCTCCTTAGGTACGTCTGAATTGTCCCTCCTAAATCCTTAGGTACGTCTGAATTGTCCCCCCTAACTCCTTAGGTACGTCTGAATTGTCCCTCCTAACTCCTTAGGTACGTCTGAATTGTCCCCCCTAACTCCTTAGGTACGTCCGAATTGTCCCTCCTAACTCCTTAGGTACATCTGAATTGTCCCTCCTATCTCCTTAGGTACGTCTGAATTGTCCCCCCTAACTCCTTAGGTACATCCGAATTGTCCCTCCTATCTCCTTAGGTACGTCTGAATTGTCCCCCCTAACTCCTTAGGTACGTCTGAATTGTCCCCCCTAACTCCTTAGGTACATCCGAATTGTCCCTCCTATCTCCTTAGGTACGTCTGAATTGTCCCTCCTAAATCCTTAGGTACGTCTGAATTGTCCCCCCTAACTCCTTAGGTACGTCCGAATTGTCCCTCCTAACTCCTTAGGTACATCTGAATTGTCCCTCCTATCTCCTTAGGTACGTCTGAATTGTCCCCCCTAACTCCTTAGGTACATCCGAATTGTCCCTCCTATCTCCTTAGGTACGTCTGAATTGTCCCTCCTATCTCCTTAGGTACGTCCGAATTGTCCCTCCTAACTCCTTAGGTACGTCCGAATTGTCCCTCCTATCTCCTTAGGTACGTCTGAATTGTCCCTCCTATCTCCTTAGGTACGTCCGAATTGTCCCCCCAACTCCTTAGGTACGTCTGAATTGTCCCTCCTGTCTCCTTAGGTACGTCTGAATTGTCCCTCTTAACTCCTTAGGTACGTCCGAATTGTCCCTCCTAACTCCTTAGGTACGTCTGAATTGTCCCTCCTGTCTCCTTAGGTACGTCTGAATTGTCCCTCTTAACTCCTTAGGTACGTCTGAATTGTCCCTCCTAACTCCTTAACTATCGACTTTTCCCGAACAACGGAAGTGTTTTAGTGGTGGCCATGATAAGGACTGTCTGAATTCTCAATAAGCAAAGGAAAGGAGGCTCGTTGCTTCCTTTAGAACCTCCTTTAGCTGAGGAACCACTGATGCATCCTTTCACAAAGGAGGCGAGCTCATGCTGTCCCACAATTCCTTGCGGCAACAACATTTAAAGGGACCCGCTCATCGGAGCGTTCAGGGAAACTCACGATGTCAGGAGAAGGAGCAGATCATGTAAGTTACCAAAGCAATAATCTGCCTTGAACAACTTTAAATCATATAAAACCCAAATGAGCTTTTTGTAGTCCATTTTTTGGAAACTTGTAGTTCTTTTCCCCACCTAACTTGCACCGCCGTCGCATTATTATGACGTCACTAAGTGAAAGTGCTGTCCGACTGCCCCACTAACGTGATCACCTTTCACTAACTCCTTTAGGAAGCCTCCTAACACCTTTCCTTAACCCCGTGACGTCCTCCAGGGGTTAAGGTAAAGTCCATAGTTAAGGAGTAAGGAGGGACAATGTGGACGTACCCATAGTCTATGTGAAACACACCACGGTGCACGCTGGGTGCGGTGAGGGGCGGTTTGTGCCGTGTTGCATTGCCATGGGGCTCCGAGCGCCCGGAAGCTCATTTGCATAAAGTAGATTCCAGCCAACGTTATGCAAATTAGGCACCGGGAAGTTAGAAGCATCGCAACATTTTCATAAAAGGTTGGACCTCGCTGTAGCGGAACCAAAACCAGGACAGATTCAGCAGCTTGCGCAGCTCATTTCTCGCCTCAAGTATTTTTAAGAATACTTGTCGAACCATTTCTGCACTGAAAGAGAAAGTTTGTGACCGAGCCGCCATCTTGGTTTGGTTTGAACTCCAGGAGCTGACAGACCCTAAGACGACGTGTTCAGGTGCAGCACGCAACTCCGAGCCATGCTACATGCTACATGCTAAAGAGTTTTGGCAATGTGATGGATGTAGATGGACGCTCCGCTCAAAAGTGTTGGGCTGAAGGAAAGCCTCTTTTCAGATGTGGCACGAACCAGACACTCATCACGTGACGATGGCGTCTCTCATGGTGTGTTCACACTGGTTGCACCGAAAACTGGATTAAAACAGCATACGGCCATCTGTGTCTCATGCTCATGCTTAATTTTTCAGTTTTTATACAGATACTTATATTGTGCCGATTTGATCTGAAATCCCTGGTTTCAAAATGTTTTAAAAAGCACTGCACGTAACTTGGCACATCTATACCACATCTATTAATATACGCCTCAGAATCATCCAGTTCAAATGGTTGATGCGAATCTATGTAACGCCGGTAGCTCTTCATAGATATAATGATATACATTCCTGATGTATGTCCAAAATGTACCGACTGTAGAGGAACACCGGCTCATTGTATGTGGGACTGTAGGAAGATTGCAGTGTTTTGGGAAGGAATAGGAGCTGTCACTGAAAAAAAGAATTTCTAAGAAATTTATATTGGCCCGAAGACTATTCTTATTTGGTTTATACCCAGAGAAACATACATATACAAGAAGGGGAAAAAAACGTTTATAGACATAAGCCTGTTGGATGTATATCACTATATTGGAAGAAGAGTCATCAGATGTTGTCAACCCTCCCACTGGAGAAGATCACCTGTGTTGAAGGGCAGACCAAATGCTTTTTAAGACGGTCTGGGGGCCGTTCATGTTTTATGTTAAAAGCCTTTGAGCTGGGAAATAGTGTGATGGTTTGCTTTATCTTTATTTTTTTCTAAATGGGCAATGTGCTGTTTTTTAATGTATGTTACGTGTGTTATGTTCTAAAAATCAAATAAACGGTTTACTTTTTTTTTTTTTTTTTTAATTCTTTAAACCAGATTTACTACCCACACAACCGTCTCATAGATGCGCTGCATTTCTTGGTTGATATTCTACAGACCATCAAGCCCATTGAGAAAAGTTGTTTACGGACTATGAAACACAATATAGTTGTTTGCGCCTGCTTTTCTGCCTCCGGCACTGGATTCATCACACATTTAAAAAGTACAAGTGAACTTTACTGAGAGATTTTTACAGAGAAATGTGTTCTGCAATGTTCTACGACTTAGTTTGAGGAGAAGCTTGTGGTTGTTTACTCAGGACAACCAGTGGACTGGTTCCAAAGGAAAAGAGAAAAAAACCCACAACCATTTTTATCCGTTTTGGTTTTGTTTGATTTATTCTGCCTTATTTTATCGTATCAGTGCTTTTACTATCTCCTAAATTATTTACCAGTCAGGTTTGGTACTTTAGTCGTTTATTGAATGAATGGAACACATTTTCACTTCTAATTTGAACATATTTTGGAATTCAGATATATTTTTTCTCTAATTACTTATTTTGGCTTTTGTGAAGGAATAAATGTGACTGTATCAATTTGTCATATTTTGAAATATATCATTCCATAATCATGATTATACTTTATTTTATTTAGTCTATATCATATACTATTAATTATTTAAAAAAAAGAAGTAATTTATTTGTACCTTTTCATCAGATAATTAGTCTTAATATAATCGTTCTAACATGTTTAAATGAATTAATTATTAAATAAGTGGAGGCTTAAGAAAATGCTGTATTATTTACGGAGAAGGGGTGGGATTTAATTAGCTGTACTTCTCCCCACTCCTTTTCAGACATGCAACGTTATATTGTTCTGTTTTCTCATTCACTATTTTATAAATATTTTTGGTTGATTTTAGTGAATTGTTGATTGTGACATTTTATTCTGAGCATGTTTGAAATTAAAAAACCACATATAAAATGTGTTTACTTAACTATAAAGCTTTAAGGAGACTTTTGTGGATACTTCACTCGATCCCTTTTTATTATATTTTATTTTTGAAAGTGTTGGGGGGGATAATAATCCCCTATTCAAATTAAGAAATCAAACCATGAACGGGTTTATCTCGTGGTATGTTGATGTCCTGTCTTCTCTCTTTGTTTTTGTCCACTTAAAAAGACTTAAATGTCTCCCTCACTGTTTGTACTTGTTGTCCGCTGTTATTCTGACATGTCAGCCTGCCAGTCTTTTTTTCAATTAAAAACGCCTTTCAGAAGGAAGAGAGCAAAACAGACTGTTATAAGGTGGAACTCTTTGGATTAAAGTGTAATAGTTTATCACTTGTATCATCAAACATGCTCCAGTTTTAATGGGTCTGCTTTTTTTTTTTTTCTCCCCCCCCCCTTCCAGGTGATCTGCCTCCTTGACGTCTTCACTCCCGACTCCACGGTGGAGAAATTCCAGACCTTGTAAGTTGGCAACGAGGAGCGAGATTCTCCCGCTTGCTGTTGAAACTTGTCGAGACCCTCCATGTCTGTGTGCCTTTGAAAAGTTCAAGTCGGTTCAGGCAGAGTGCGAGCAAGTTCCTTCTTGTTTGTTCTGCGTGGTTGGCAGTTCTTCTTCTTTGCAGCAGCGATCAGCTCCTGACACCTGAATAGAAAATGGCCAGAACTCAACAAATTAAAAAATAAATAAATAAATAAGCTCAACACACCGCAAGGTGGCGTGTTGAATGTCTGATGAACTTCAGACATTGTGATATTTCAAGTACTTGTTCCCTTAGTTTTTGGGGAGGTTCAGTGTAAATCGTTTTCCTCTGGCTTTTCTTCTCTCTACAGTTACATGGTAATGCCCTTCGTGGCCCAGGATCTGGGCCACATAATGAAGAAGAAGAGACTATCCGATCGCATCATTGTATATCTGTTCTACCAGCTTTTGAGAGGCCTGAAGGTGGGTACTGATAGATTGGCTTACCTTATCTGATATACTGTATTTTACACCACACTCTGGATATTTTCACTCTCACCAGCTCAGGACGTCGTGTTTTTGTCACGATAAATTCCTGCGGGAAACTCGAGCCGATATCATCCACACCATCGGCAGTTCGTTACTTCAATAGGGAACTTTGATAAACAGTGATCACTTGTACTGTTTCGTCATTCCGTGCGTTTTGGATCGAGCAGGAAACGTTGCTTCTCTTCTGATTTGATCAGGAGCCTGAACCAAGGATGGGGATTAAAATGAACGAAAAACGAATATTGACAAAAAGAAACGTCATTAATTTAAATAAGCAAAATCAGAGTAAAGGCCCCTTCAT
This sequence comes from Lipophrys pholis, assembly GCF_963383615.2. Lineage (NCBI taxonomy): Eukaryota > Metazoa > Chordata > Actinopteri > Blenniiformes > Blenniidae > Lipophrys > Lipophrys pholis. The sequence continues at coordinate 7,099,023 of NC_137630.1, read as the reverse complement.
ACTCCATAAGAACAAGACGAAAGTTTAGCATTCGGCAATTCCTTCGGCCAGGGGGAGCTGGCCGAAGGAGGTGCCAAATGCTGTGTTTCGGCTGTGCCAACCGCCCTGGCCGAACCATGTGGGAGCCGCACTGCCGAAACTTCTGCACTGCCATGTGCTGCGCATGCGTGTTCCAGTTCGCTCATGACTATCAGTCATATTTCAATCATATTTAGCTTGTAACATCGCTACTGTACGAGCGCCGCAGCTCGTTAAAATGTCGGGGTGCAGGCTTACGTGATGCACCTGAACGCATCACAAACAGCTGTCAGCTCCTACAGTTAATACCGGACCAACATGGCGCTCGGACAAAAACTCTCTTTTATTACTGAAACAGTTCAGAGAAATGTATTACTGAAAACACTGGAGGCCAGAAATAAACTGTGTAGTTGAAAAGTTTAAACGCCGCATCACAGACGTGTGGCTGCTGCGAGGGGGCGTGGCCTGCGAGTTCGACAGCTTCTTATCGGAGTATGAACTGGCTGACGTCACTGCCGAATTTTCTTCTTGTTCTTATGGGTTCAAACAGGGAGTATGCAGGGGCCTTTAGACTCTTTAACTCCTCCCTGTAAATAGCCTTGGCTGTGTTTCGGTTAACTTAATCCATCCTGTGCTTATATCAGTCACCGTTAAGCCTTGAACATATTAATATTTAAAATTGCTTATTTAACTTTTATACTGTCGTATTTGATACTGTCTGGTTTTACATGGTCTCATTTGATATTTAAGAGCATTAGTTAGCATTTTATGGAGCAATGCTATAAATATATATTTCTTTTTTTTTTTTTATAAAAAGAGCAGTAAGAATTGGACACAAATGCTGACTTTTTTAAAATCACACTAATTATCTATTCTTACAGTCAAAAACTTTAAAATTCACTGACCTTATCGAGTGTCACCATCTGTGGTGTAAAATTATGGAATAGTTTATTTACAGAGATTAAACCATTATCAAACTTAATACAGTTTAAAATAAAATATGAAGAGCTGATTCTGGCGAGGTACAGGGCTTTGCCATGGGAGCAGGGCATTGTGGGTTATGGTGTTGCACTGTCAACTGGTGGAGGGGAAACAATCTGTCTGAATAAATCCTCACTGTTTTTGTTATTTGGGCGCAGGTCAGCACAACATTAATATACAGTATATTAAGAAATATGAAAAAAAAAAAAAATTGTGTGACACATTGTCAAAATGGAGTGTGTCGAGAGACCTCTGGAATACTCATTTGGATGAGTGTCTCTTTTTTTAAAATTCATTCTGTTTGTTTCTTTTAAAGAACATTTTTATACATGTTTGGAAATATAAAAAAATAAACAAACAAGCAAATAAATAAGTGTAACAACTGGAAAATAGCACCAACTTTGTCCAAACACACCCCTGGTTGTTAAGCTGAGGTTGAAGCAGAAGTCTTTAAAGCCATTATGTTGTTCTCGGTGCTTTAGGTGCTGCAGGACTAGGCTGGGTTTCATCTGAGGGCAGGAAAAACAAAACCGTCACCCTCAGGTGGAGAATCAATGGTGTGTGAAGCTTCACGTCACGAATGTCGGAGAGCCATAAAGCTGAAGAGTTGTTGTTGTTGCTGCTGTTCTAAAAGACATTACTGAGCATGTTCAGTGTGTGTGTGTGTGTGTGTGTGTGTGTGCGTGTGTGTGTGCGTGTGTATTTAAAGGGGACATATCATGCAAAATCCACTTTTTTAGCCCTTAAATGCATTTTGTTGTATATTTAGAGTGTTTAGAAGTACAGAAAAGTTCAAAGTAGTCTCTTCAGGTGCTCCGTTGATATCTTTATATTCTGTTTTGGTCATATTTTGCGATCGGTTTCGATTTTTCTATTCTCTATTACGTTTTTTGAACAATGACGTCACAGTATTCTCAGCGGAACTGCCAAATTAGGACATCGACACTTCGAGCAATCCGCCATTTTTGTTTCTCGCTGCGATTTTGTAGTCCAACCGAAGTTACGAGAGGATAAGTCGAAATGTTCGGTTGTTGGATGTAGTAACCCACAAGCTTCGTTACACCGTCTCCCAGCATCAGAACCTTTTCCAAGTGCCTGGTTGAGTTTTATTTTTCACAGAAATGTACCCACATCTGTGGGTAAGGTCATTTTTGTGTGCGCGAATCACTTTAAGGACGACTGCTTCAGCAAGCTCCGCCAGTATAAAGAAGGATTTGCCTAAAGACTTCGTCTGATTGAGCGGTCAGTTCCTTCTATCTATGGAGACGACGAACAGAGCACTTCGGTAAGCTGTATATAACGCTAAAAAGTGTGATGATAAGACGTCCCTGTCATTGTTTTGTTAGCATTAGCAGTTGCACCGTCTTCATATGTTAGCGCTGTGTGCTCGTTTTAGATTATAATGTAACTTCTGTGTTAAATAGTCGTTGTAATACAGGCAGTATTGTAGTAGTGGGCATGGATGGAGAAGTTAGTGTAAATATAGTAACACACCATTGCGTTACATCCATATGAAGACGTTGTTCTTCAGGTGCATCATCGTCATTTTCATCTCGCTCCGCCGGGTCCGACTCTGGCTCCAACATGTATGGCTGGATGGACAAATCTTCCGTTGTTGACATTTTGTAAATAATGTGTGAATATAAAGTTTCTGCGCCGCTAGATAATTGTATCTGTTCTATCAAACTACAAAGATGGCCGAACAGGGTGGCGTTGAACCGAGTGTCACCTCTGCAACCTGGAGAGGAGGCGGGGTATGAAGAGACTGCCCCAAAACGAGTTGCTCTCAGAAGCGCATCAGAAAAGGGGTTGAAAAGGGGCCTGTGGAGCTCTAATAATGAGGAATTCAGACCCAAGCATTGCAGTTTCGCGTTGTATAGACCACAACTGTATGATTTATATGTAAAAAGGAAGGATTTAAAAGCATGATATGTCTCCTTTAAAGCCTTCTTCTCTTTCGTTACAGTACATCCATTCTGCAGGGATCATCCACCGGGTTGGTATTTGAGCTGCTGCTTAGCTTCGCACTCAAACAGGAAAATGTGGACCAACAGCCAGGCCTGCATCATCTAACATATATATTTGCATTATATGTATTTTTGAAGACATTTAGTCCCCGTTCACATGGCGGAAGTCAAAACACACCGAGTTTCCTTTTTGTTTCAGGAAGGTTTTGCTCTTACACGGCCACCTTTTGAAAACGACCTTCGTTTACATAGAAATGGCACAAACGCTGAAAACCGATGTAGTTTTCATGTTGGGCCACTAGTGGGTGCTGCTGCTTGTTTCTGTTATGAAACCACACACACATGCTCGTAGACAAACAATACGCTATAAACATGAACAATAGCGAGGTCACAGACGTTCCTACAGACAGACGACAAAGTTGGATTGCCTCCACACAGGCTCAGTAAGAACTATTGGCCGCGGCCGTGGAGCTACGGAGGCTGCGGAGCGCAGTTACTGCACCACCGCCGAGAGTAACAAACATGGCGGCCTCGGTAGTGGCAGGACTTCCAGTCCGGATTCCGGATTCAGCCCTAATAGCATTCAATTCGTCATCTGTCCATACGAATGTCAGGTACTCGGGTAAGTTTATGGCGTATTTTTCTTTGCAGACATGCATCTGTGCTTTCATTACAAAAACAACCAACAGCACCACCTCGTGGCCCTGCATGCAAACTACATGGTTTTCAGTGTCTCTGCGTTCGCCATGTAAACGCAAAATGTTTCTGAAAGGAACGAAGCGTTGTGATTTGGCCACGTTGTCGCCAGAGTCGGCGCATTTTCAAAAAGTGGCATTTTCCCCGTTCACATGACGACGGACTCGGATCGTTTTCACACTGTTCCACCTTGGGAGTCATTTTCAAAATGTTTTCTTTTCAGTGGCTCTGAGCAGCGTTGTCATGTAAACGGAAACCCAAAACGCTGCATTTTCATTTGAAACAGGGTTTGAAACAGTGGGAACAGGGCATACATTTACTGAAATATTTTAAGAAAACCTTACAAAGCTATCTAACCACCACTTGCAGAATGATAAACAACAGCAAATAAAGCTCTCGATAAGTGCTTACATTACATTACAGTGACTCACTACCACCACACAGTGCCCCAAAGGGACATTATCCACATCTTACATTCTGTCCCTTTAAGATTATTTATTATATTTAACAAAATATCTGAGCAGCACAGTGAGATGGTAATCTTGTGTTATGCTAATTTTACATTTTTGAAGACTGTAATTTTACAAATGAAAACTATGTTAATTCATAAAATGTGGGAAATATTTGCTACATTATTTGTTATCTTTTTAAATACCTTAAGTTGTTCTGCATTAGACACAATAACAGCACTGACAGGAAGTCCTGCTACGTGACTTCAGATGACATTACATCACACAGATCATATAAACAAACTCTCCCTTCTTCCGACAAATACACCTTGGAAAACACAAAATTGTTGTTTTGTATGAAAATCAAGGCAAATTGGGGGCGGGGCTTAGCCAAAGGTCAATTGTAGTACAACTTCTGAATGTGAGTTAATTCTCTGCATGGCGTTCTCTTCTAGGATCTAAAGCCTGGGAACCTCGCTGTGAGCGAGAACTGCGAATTAAAGGTACGTTAGGAAAGTTGAATTTGACACTTAAGATGTACATGGTAGTAATTACTCTCATGCAAGTTACTGACAATGTGTTATTAGTGTGGTGTTGTGAATTTCTTCCTCAAAAAGTAGAGGATAGAGTTTTCTAGTTAAAATAACTAGTTTGACCGGAAGCTTCTGTTACTCTTCCTTTCACATGTCGTAGTGTTAAACAATGCAGTGTTGCTGTGACACGTCAGCTGAGCTGTCGGCACCGTGCAGGTCGCTGCTTCTCTCTTTATGTCCAGTCGAAATGACATCCGTTATTTGGAGGAAGATGCTCTATAATCTGGATTTCAGTGCATCTTGAAGGAGACAAATTCATCAACTGACTAAACAAGTTGCAGCAACAAAGGTCCTCCAGTAAACATGATTTTAGTGAAGCTGCAACAGGCCTGTACTTTACTTTAAAGGGAGTAACAGGAACATTGATGTGGATCAATGTTTGTTTTTAAAAAAAGCGAAACGTTTTTTTTTTTTTAAATGAACTGTTAGAAACGTTCAACGCCGATAAATTCCCTTGTTTCTTAAGTCTGCTTGCTCATGCAAAATGAAACGTGATTAATATAGGTAAAAAAATGAATCATATTTAATTGTGATTAATCCAAATTAATCTACAGCAACTCTGTGATTAATCTGATTAAAACTGTTAATCATTTTATGGCACTAATAAATAAACATATATTAATGGGCACATATACAACATATATATGACATGATTCCAAAAGTATTAGTGTACAAACATCATCATGTTATTGTGGTTATGCTGTCGTGAATAGTTTCGCACTTGAATCAGAAGGTTAGAGACTCGAACTGTAGGCTACTCGGGATTTGGTCACAACTCTAACCTGTTACATCCAAAGGCGATGGTGTTGGCACTACTTAGGATGTTCAAAAGTTAAATCAACCTTGTATGACGTCGTCCTGCTCTGTATTATTAAACCTCTTTATCAGGCAAGTTGCTGTAACTATAAAACAAATGATGGCCGATACATTAGAATCCTGCCGGGCATTGACATTGATTTCTATAGAAATAGTGCCAAATATGCTAATTTCCCACGTTTTAACCTGACTATCACAATGTTTTTTTTTCTCTTTGACACCATATTTGAAGCCATGCATATATATATATTTAACGCGTATTACAGTATTTTCTCAGTGCATCAAAAACAAAACCCAACATACAGTATCTACCCTACATTGTTTTCCTTCAAATAATATGTTGAAGTATGGAAGTACTAGTGTTTCAAATGTGGAGAAAAAAGGCCCGAGAACTTTTTTTTTGACACGTGAGACTTGGAATATGTATGACTTCCACTATTCCATCCATCCATCCATCCATCCATCCATCCATCCATCCATCCTTGCAGCTTAATCCTCATAGGGCACTGAAGACAGCTTAAGGCCGCTACACACTGACCGTCACAGATGAAAGACAGCGATCAAGGGGAGAATCCTGGCGATGTCTTTGGTCTCGGCTCTAAATCTGTGGTCCCCCGTCGCACAGTGAGACGGGTTCAACGACGGCCGTCATCATGGTCTTGTGACCAAAGACAACCTGCGATAAAATTCAGACAGCGTCATATATTTAGGGTGATGGTGATGCTGCTAGTTTGTTACGTTTACATGTAGTGTGTTTTGTTGTAAAATGAAAGACCATAATAGTGTGAAATCCTTACTTCAAGCTAAATTCTATTCTATTCTATTCTATTCTTCATGTCTAAAGTCGATTAGATTTGTGTCGCAGTGTCGCCAGTTGTGAATACATATGATTTTTCAAACCGTATGGTCTGCAGGAGCCTCCAGTAACAAGGTCGAATTGTCAAAATGAAGTATTTGTCCTGTAACAAGTGAATGGTGTAAAGCAGCCAAAATAAAATGTGATTTTTTTTTTTTTTTTAACTGCTGTTGTCAGATTCTGGATTTTGGCCTGGCGAGACAAGCAGAGAGCGAAATGACCGGTTATGTTGTGACTCGCTGGTACAGAGCTCCCGAGGTCATATTCAACTGGATGCACTACAAAGAGACAGGTAACGACGCCACTCCAACCGGACACCTCCTGTAGTGCTACTCTGAAACGGGATGATACGGTGTTTTGATGATTTTTTTTACTGAAATGGTTTGTTTCTCGTCTCCCGCCCAGTGGATGTCTGGTCAGCTGCCTGCATCCTGGCTGAGATGATTACCGGACACGTGCTTTTCCCGGGACACGACAGTATCCACACACGTGCTTCAATGTCAAAAGAAAAAAAGTGAAAGTCCGCTTTGATTTGATTGATTAAATTGAAAGAGAGCACAGCATTAGAACGATTTAAGGATTTTTGTCCACTATCTTATATGCTAATAATAGAACGTAGACAAATATAATAAACTGTCAAAAAAACCACCCCTGACTGAAGCAGTGTACACAGAAAGTCATGCAAGTTGTCAAACGTATGCACAGTGATTTTAGTAGGTAAAATACAAATACATTGGGGGTTTTTTTTTCCGCAAATGTTACAGAAAGATTCTGAAAAATCTGTTTTCCAGACTTTATGTGATTTTGGTTAGTTTAAATGCAGCGGTACTTTAACCAATTTAAAATCCCCTCTGGTGAGAACATGTATCTGGTTTCGACGTGTCCAGGTGAACAGATGAATCGAGGCCCAAGGTTTTGTCTTTGGATCATATTGCGATCCATTTATTGACATTCCACACTCCAACATAGCCGATGCCTCTTACTGAGCCCACAACTGAGTTCCTATAATTCCAATGACCAAATGAACTGACCTGTCTCCTCGTCACGATCCAGGAAATGTTTGCTCCTGCACACCTGGCATCTATTACCTGGAGCTGTAGTTCCTCCTCACGTTGCCCAAGCTCCCCCTAGTGGATGAACTAAAAAACTGCGCATGAACCCAGTTTACAGGTGAACAGAGAAAGCATGAATGAACAAACAATAAAACATGTAAAACGTAAAATGGCTCCTACAATAATGTTGTCAGCAAATATAAGAGAACACGAGGGTGTTTTTTATTGACTTTAAAGTATTGCAATGTCTTCAAATGACACCGTGGCACTCAATGAATGAGAAAAAGCGGCACATTCATCTCACTGGAGGGCCGCTTTAATTTTAGAGTAGTATAAAAAAAATGGTAAATTAATTATTCCCAATGTAAGTGGTGGTGGGAGTGGGGGTGGGGGGTGGGGGGGTTCCTTAACAGTTCAATGACAAATGAACAAAATAATAAGAGGTATCCTTGCTGTGCTGCAATACTTTGCCACGTTTGCCAGTTCTGACAGTAGATTCACCTCGTATGGGCCAATCGTTTTCCGTAACCGGCACCATCAGGTATCGACCAGCTCAAGAAGATCATGCGTCTGACCGGAACACCGGACGCCTCCTTGGTGGAGAAGATGCAGAGCAAAGACGTACGTTTTCTCTGCATCCTTTGTTTGTTTCTTTTGTTTCTTTTGCGATGACATCCAAGCGCTCGCGTTGGAATAAAATGACATGATTCTTTCCCATCTTCCAGGCACAGTCGTATGTGCTGGGTCTCCCACCGCAAAGGAAGAAGAACTTCAGAGAAGTGTTTCAGAAAATGGATGAGAAAGGTGCGTCTTATGACTCTTGAGTTGATGAATTCTGCAGTTGTCCCGCGGTGTCACACATCAAGACGTGAGGAGAATAACTGTGTAAGTTTTGCGACATGTAGTAATGAATAATATCACTGCATGGGGAGTGATAGGGGAAAGACGCTCAGTGCAGTAAAGGTCTCCCGACAGCCTAAACCTGTAGCAGCTTCACTGGAAAAGGATGTGTTCTGCTGGATTGACGTGGGAGTAACAGATATGCATTGTTGTTATGAGCTTTGTTTTCTAGAATAAGAATGTTAAATTATTTTCTGGATGTCACGGGAAGCCAAAAATGAGAAGTCAGTCAGTACGAGAGTAGAAGGAAACCAGCAGATGGCGGTAGTGTAACTTCACGGATGCCAACTGCCGTCGAACCCAAGTGAAGAGGAAGAAGAAGAAGAAGGGAAACAGTCATCAGGGATGACATGAGTGGTGGAAAACAATGTAGATAGATAGAACCAGCAGGTGGTGGTAATGCAACTTTGTGGATGCAAACTGCTGTTAAAAACAAAAGAAGAAGAAGAATTTTCGGGCCTTAGAAGACCGGGTACATCCGAATAATCCCTCCTATCTCCTAATAGTTCCTCCTATCTCCTAATTAATCCCCCCTATCTCCTTTCCTATACACATTTCCTTAAGCCTGGAAGTGTTTAAGTGGCGTTCATGATAAGAAACCTTAGAATTCTCAATAAGTTAAGGAAAGGAGCCTCAATGTTTCCTTTAGAACCTCCTTTAGCCGAGGAAACACTGATGCATCCTTCACCAAAGGAGACCAGATCACGCTGTCCCACAATTCCTTACGGCGACAACATTTAAAGGGACTCGCTGATCCGATCGTTCAGGGAAACTCACCATGACTCAGCGCAGATCATGTTAAATTACCAATACAATAATCTGCCTTGAACAACTTTAAATAATCTAAAACCCAGATCCAAACTATGAATGTTATGCTGATGTTATAAAACGAACAGTAAAGTAAACTTGTGCAGCCTATTCTCAGTTTGATTGGTTATTTATTCACCTGGAGCCTCTTTTCCTTTGATTTACAGTCAAACTTTGTGATATTTGAGATTATATCAGTGGTTAGAAGGGGAAAGTGGTAGAAAAGTGCTTTTTCTAGTACATTTTCTGAAATTTGTAGTTTTTTCACCACGACTGACATCACTGACCTTTATTATTAAGTCACCTAGTGAAAGTGCGGTCGCACTGCCACAACAGAGTGATCGCCTCTTACTAACTCCTTTAGGAAGCCTCCTAACACCTTTCCTTAACCCCGTGACGTCGTCCATGGGGTGAAGGAGAAGTGGATAGGAAAGGAGAAAGGAGGGCTGTACCCCTTCACTGCACTGAGCTCCTTCCCTCTCTCACCTCTCTTACTGCAGCAGTTTGAATCAATTTGTGAGTTTTTCCACCCTCATTCCAAGTTAAAATCACTGCTGGTGAAAACTAGAGAACCTGGATAAATAATCTTGTTTTTATATCCTTTTTGTTGCAGGTTTTCCTCAAGTTTTAGTTTAAGTGATTAATTAACTTGCCTTCTGTCTTGACGCCTCCAGCTGTGGCCCTGCTGGAGGGGATGCTGCTGCTGGACCCAGAGATGAGGCTGACAGCCAAGCAGGGACTGTCCCACCCCCTCCTGGCTGAATACCACGACCCCGACTGCGAGCCGGACTCCGACCCCTACGACGACTCCTTCGAGAGTCTGGAGCTCGCGGTCGGCGAGTGGAAAAGTAAGTCTGACGACATAAACGAGGCGGGATGTGACGGCGCTCGCAGTATATCAACTCTATCAAGGAAAATGAGATAAATCTATGAATGAGGACCTTTTTTTCATGTTCAATACTGCTGTCATTTTCTTGTTTCCCCATCAGGCCTCATCCACATGGAGATCATGACGTTTGACCCCGACAATCCCAGTAAAACCGCCATGTAGTAGGCTGACGTTTGGTCAGTAGATGGAGACAACGGACAACCGAAACGTCGATTTGAACGTACATCTGAAATGTGGTGTAACTAAAATGGCCTTTGCTAACTAGTAGCTTTCCAACAGCAACCAGTCTGAGAGATTTTCTAATTAAGATCACTGTTTCCAGGCTGATCCACTTGCTCGTTTATCTCCCATAAGAGCATCATGAGTTTGACCCTACAGCTTTGGCTCGTGTTACTTTGGACTACTTACGTGTCGTAACTACTAAACATTGTCGTTGCTGTTTGGAGGAAAACAGTAGAAAGCTTCCCAGGGGTTAAGGGTGAAGTCAGCCTGGACGCTGGGCTTCTGCATGACGATCGGATGATCCGTGTGAGGCTGAACCCCTTTATCACTGACAGCGATCTTCAAATAGAAACCAGCACTGGGGCATTTTTTTCCATTTTCATTGTTCCGAGTTGATATGCTGTCTTCGAATCCTCCGCAGGGCTGGGTTTTCTGTTGTTGTTGTTGTTTTTTTTGTGTTAAAAGCAACAAGCTTGCAACTTTTGCTGTTGACATTGTGAACTTCTCACCTGTTTGGAGACTCTGACTTGTGTTGCCCTGCAGTTAGTGTCTCCAGTGAACGGCCCCTCCGATCCCAAAGCTCCCCCAGACGGCCCACTACGTCAGCGAGCGGCAGCCCGAGCTGCAGTCAGAGCAGGGAGGAGACGTTCATCATCTACTGTTCCACTTCAATGCATTCATTCATTCGAGGTCGGAAGGGGAACGAGCGAGGCAGCACGATGCCCATAGTGGCAGGTTAATGTTGTCGACCAGATTGTGGCGGATCAAAACCTCAGATTGACATGTCACACAGGGTGGGGAAGGTATCAGGTCTTTTCGGCTGTCTGAGCTGGATGAATAGAAGTGATCTGGCGAATAAAATGGACCGTTATAATCTCATAATCTGTCAAAGGTATATTTCCTGTTTTCATTTTCCTTCTTGTTACTGCTGTTAAAGTTTCAGTCAAATAAAACATTCCCCACGCTCCATTACTGTATTTGACCGTCATTTCAAGGGGTCTAACATTCATATCACCCACATAGGGATTAAAGGAACTTCACAAGCAGACCTGATCAATATAATGTTAAAGAAAATGTTATTTTAAAATCTGAATGAAACAGATCTGTCATCTCGTACATTGACTCAAAATTAAAGTAGTGAATTTAGCTGGAATACTTTGCATATTTGGAATTTAACTAATGTAAAAAGATTCTACCGTTGGTTTGTTATCAATAAACATCACCATGTTGGGGCTCTGAATGAATTCTTTACGAGAAAACCTGTATAAACATGTTCTACAACATGTCTGATGCAGATTATTCCAAAGGCAAGCGAAACCTACATAAACTACCCACATTTTGTTAGGTAGTCGGCAAAGATGAAGGGAAAAACTGTAGCACCGGGAGGAAAACAAAAAACACACACTCAACATGACCTGGAGGTACACATACTGTATGTGGAAGAGCTGGAACTGCTTCTTTGTTCGACAGTTTGAATCCCACAACAGACGGTTCACCAATGTGGGTCCCCTCAGCAAGACCTTTGACCCCCTTCATCTCCCTGGATCACAAACTTATAGCAACGAAACAGTTATTCTAGATATGAACATGTTTAAATGGGCTTGTATTTAGAGTTTTGTACTCTTGTGTTTGGACACATTTCATTCTTGAGAACTATTTATGCGTTTCCTGCGTGTACCACTGGAGGGCGCTCACATACAGACTGGGAATCAACGTGCAGGAGTCACGCTCAATTTTATTGTAAAGTTTTGAACCATGTTTGGATTTATTAACCCTAAAACATAATATCTTGTGGGTTTTTTCCTTGAGAGATTTAAAGTTTGAAAGATAATTTTCCAACCTTTAAAAAAAATAAAACATCGGTCTCTACTGAAAACACCCAAATGATCATCTCTGGGGAAAAGATCGTATGAAAGGACAGCAAAGATTACACTCCCAGACTCTGGTTTTGTCTTGTTTAGACAATCTCCAGAGACTTCACTTCTATATGATGGAGTGCTGCAACAAAATTGCACATTTTGGTGTTGATTATGTGTAATTTATACTCATTTATCAGTTTGTTTTTAGGGTCTGTGATTAAACTCAAGTTCTAAAATGTCATCCTCAAACTTATTGCATTTCTGCTTTAAGAAGAAAATAAAATATCCACAACATAAATAGGCTATTTGAACAAGTGTGTGTGACTTTAATCAACAAATGATCAACTGATAAAATTGACCATTGATGTTTTTTTGGGGTTAGTCTTATTTAGTCTTTATTGACAGGTCACAGAAGAGGAGAATAATTGGATCCGTGGCATTGTGAGGCAAGAATCCAGGAACGAACGACTTCTAACCACACCTCAAGGTCCAACATGTTTCTAATTGGCAAAAAAAAAAAAAAGACCAATATGTTCATATCATTTTGTGTTTAATAAGATACTTGACTAAATCTCCCTCGCAACTCTGCATATCAAACATTTTTTCCTACTTTATTCATATCATTTAGAGCATCTGGCATCCTTTTTGTGCCCTTTCGAGCTGCTAACCATTCCAGACACCGGAAACTCACTTTCTTCTACAACTGCCGCTGCTGTCTGGAGGACCCACCCGAGGGTGATGGTTAAGTCGGGTGAGGGTAAGGAGATCAGGGTAAGCCAGTCACAGACAGACGAGGGTGGGGCATGCGTCAGGCATCTCTTGTCCACACAAGTGTGGAGCACACCAGTTTTAGGTTTTTTTTTGTGTGACACTAACCCGGTGATCTGAATGGGATGGGCATGTGGTTGGGCTTGAGACGTGCCCCTGCAGCACAGCTGATACATGGAGGTGCAGCAGAAGTGTAAACCACCGCATTTTGTAGATGAATTCACTTTTAGTCGGATGTTTTTGCCCTTTAAGTAGGAATGCACGATATTGGATATGTGTGGACATACGCCGATATACTTAAAAAAAAATATTGCCCATTACCGATGAGCATAAAATACAGAGTCAGAAGTTGCGTCGGCGCGTCAGAATCACACGTCCACTGGATCCAGCTAAGTTTAACGCACCGCGGTGCTTGCTGGGTGCATTGCGTCACTTTTCAGCGTGCGTTGCCTCACCCCGGGCGCTGCCTGAAGCTCATCTGCATAAAGTTATATTCAGTCAACTTTATGCAAATAAGGCATTATAATGTTTTCAGAAATACTTTTCGGTGAACTGTTGAAGTAATAAAAGAGAAAGTTTGGTTTGAATGCCTGGTTGAGCCCTGAGACGATGCGTTCAGGTGCAGCACATCGCTCCCAGTCATACTGCATGCTACATGCTACATGCTAAAGAGTTTCTGGGCTCACCACCAGCGATGCTACGTCCTCAACAAGATTAGGATTATTAATTTGTTTATGTTTATAAGAGGATATCAATGTTGTGCTGATATCATCAGGCATCCCTACCATAGTTAAGAACTATAGATCCTGGGGATGCATGGCAACGAGAGTCCGACAAATGTAAAGTTTTTCAAGAAATTGACACGTCTCAGCTGGTTGGTGCAAATAAAATAAAGAAATAAAATAAAGAAATATAGAAGATGGATGGATGGATCCACCCAGGTTACCCATAAGCTTCCATTTTACTTGATTATAGAAATAAAGAAACACATTTTGCATTACTATATCAATCTGTACAATTCAGTTTTGTCACAAGTGGCTAGAAAGTCAGACAGTGAGAAAGCAGAAGGTGAGACAGAAGTATGACGACCTGCTGCAACCTGACGGCCTCCACAAAACCAGTCTGATGTGTACAGAGGTGTACGGGGTTTATAGGCTGCAATTAGATGCTGGGGATTTCAGGACAACATAACACACAATGTACTGTGCCTGTGCAACGCTGGTACTCCTCCAATCACAAGGCGTACTTTCATCAAAGTGCTGTACTGGCTCGTGAAGGTTGCAAACCTGAAAAGTCACGCTGCCACTGCTCCAATAGTTGTCTGAGCTCTTTCTCATGTTTCTGCACGGGCATGCTGCATTCATGTCTTCTTAGTCAGTCTTGGCACACCTTCTGGCGTTTACTCGTCCCAGGTGTGGCCAGTGTACAATACCCACAGCTCTTGGCAGACTGTGCTGGGGCGGCGTGGCCAGCGTCTGGAGCCAAGTTTATTTTGTGTGCATCTCTGTAGTAACACCGATGTCTTGTCTAGCTATCAGTGCCAGACGCTAAGAGCTGACAGGATTTACAATAGGGACATTCCTCAATGCAAATGTGATTGGTAAAAGAAAAAAAAGAAGAAAAGAAACACCTGTCGTTCAAATATTCAACATTGGTTCACTTGGAAAACTAATTGCATCGAAAAAGCCTCAAAAGGTTGGCTGCTGGTTGACTTTTCTCCCGCTAGGAATTAAAAACATCTAACTATACCTGGATGTTTCAAAGAGGTTATGGATGTTAGGTGTCCTTTTAGAACTCTTCTTTAAATGTTAATCCGCTGCTGGGCTAAAGAGTCACAAACCATTTCGAGGGCATCCAATAAATGGAGAGTATAGCAGGCGGAATTCACAATTAAATATCTTGCCATCTTGTGTTTTAAGGAAGAAATGTTTTAATTCAGAGTGAGGGACGTGTTGAACATGGCCATCTTTTTAGTGATGTATCTCATTCTGCATATCTCCAAGGGCTTGTTGCAGGCATCAAAGGTGTATGTCATCGAATAGGGCCTGCTGTGTTTTTATTCTGAGTTTGGTTGAGATTCTACAAGGATGCATTAAGGTCATGTTTAAATTCTAACTTATCTACCTGGACAAACTTATCTTACTTAAAGGAGCCTTTTGGCTCAAGGCGATTCTTTAGGATGGAGGTCTGAGTTTGAAAATGACTGCGGATTAGTTGCTATCGACTTCTGTTCTTTAAAGATCGTTTGGAAAACTACACCACAGAAAAGATGAGCATGCCGATGATAGTGCTTTACTCCCAAGCCAGGCATGCTTACTCTGAGATACCAAAGATGTTTCTGGTCTTTGTTTTACTTTACCTGGTAATTCACTGGGCCACACCCAAGTAACTTTCCCACACAAAACTTTCTTGTTTGCAAACTGTTGCCAGATGCTGTAATGGACTCTTAGGGAGTGTGCTTGTGAGCATTTCCTTTTTTGGTTGTGGAGTGCAGGACCACACCTTAGCCCTGCCTCTTCCCCGAACACCTTACACTCCCCCCACCTCCGCTATTCGTACTTTCACTGATTGAGCCTGCAAGTTTCTGTTGCCATAGAGTGACGATCCTATTGTTTTTGGCTCCTGCACGCCTGCACCAGCACTTTAAACAAGCACAGCCATGCAGACTGACTTTTGCTCTAAAAAGACAACTGATCTCTGGTCAAGTAAATTAAAAAAAAAAAAAAAGCAGCCAGCTCGATTAACAAACCTTCATTTAAATGACGTTCAATGAGTGAATCTGTAAGCAATGGACTGAGTATACATAGCCTACATAGGTTTCAGTGACTTGTTACTGGACGGGTATTCTGTAGTTAGAAAGTGTGTTACAACAATAAGACAAAACAGCTTTTCTGAAAAAGTTACGGTTGTGTTGTTTACAATTGCCAATTGGCCCTAAACAATGTGGTTACATGAAACGGCGTTGTCGTGTAGCTAGGGCCACAGAATCACCATTTTACATCTTTTCGATCATGGATGGAAGCTGTTGTACATTGGGACACCCCTTGCATACATAGTAAGAATATGCAAGCCAGTGACGTGCAGTCAGGGGAGGCAGGTGAGGCACTGCCTCACCTGCCATCATGGAAAGAAAAAAAATGTAAAAAGAAAAAAAATTTATTAAATTGTTATATGTATCCAGTGATTATACTATAAAGTTATTTTCCATTTAAGTTCACCAGTTTTAGATTATTTTTATTCAAAATCGCTGAATGTTCACATTTACCGTTCAAATACTGAGAAGAGACTTGCGGTGAGGCGGCAGCCAGCTGAGCCTCACCATGGATTGCGTAATGACTCGGCTAACTGCTGGCCTGCTGTGCAGTGAGACCGTATTGCTATCTCTCTGTATGTCGCCATTAAAATGTTCAAACACTTTTGCTATATGAATTATATTATAAATTTCCATAGTTTAGTTAACTGAGGTATATAATGTACAGTGTATTTTGTCAACAACTGTATGTGTGTAAAGTGTTTCTTGTGCTGAGCAATCATAAAACGGCTGTGAAGACGCACTGGGTGAGGCACGCAGTTCTCCTGCCTCATGGTAGAGGCCGCTAGTGATCCCAGGGATCCTTCTTGCGACTCCTCGGCTGCAGAATAAGTGACAACAAGCTACAGTTAGCAGTTACAGTTTTGTGTGCTACAGTTTGTACGTGTAAAGAATGCTGGTATGAGCTTTTAAACATAACCCGTTAACTGCTGCCAATCAAATGGTGAATAAGATACTCTTTAGGGTTCATATGTTTGTAAATCTGACTGTGATGAAGTCAGTGCCTCACCAGCCATGAACCTCACCGCACGTCACTAATGCAAGCCATCTCACAGAAAGACCCGGGGGCCTCATTGATAAAGGTCACTTACGCACAAAACGGGTCCACAAAGATGCGTACGCCACTTCCCACACAAAGTTTGTGATCTAAAAAAATAAACTTTGCGGGAGAATGTGCGTACCGGTACGCAAACTTTGAACTTTGCACACACACATTTTGAAGACGAGGAGGAACTGGCGGCCCTGATTGTGAGGTGGAGAATTGAAGCCAGATTCATCCCAATCATTTAGTTTCTTTAAATATCAAACTTATAGATCCATGTAATCGTAAACATAAAGCTGGAGTGGTATAGATGTGTTACTTTAGTGAGCCATTACTACGGAATCAGCAGCACATATGTTTATATGTCAAACATTCATCTTCAAAGGATACAGAGCGGTGGGTAGAACTGATTGATTATCAATTGTAAATAGCAGTGACAGCCATGCATAAAGCTGCAGTGTGGATGCTCCGGCACCGCCGTGCAATCTGGACGCACCGAAGCTGGAGACAGACGACCTCCTCACCCTCTGCCTCCACCTCTTGAGTGACTGAGGATAAAACACAAAGTCCACTGAGCCTTTTCACAAGTCCCAGTTCAAATATTTAATTAATACATTTAATGAACTGATAAAACACTTTTGGATGGTCAGATTTTGTCTGTTTGATGGGATGATGCAGTGCCTCTGGTCCTGGTCCATATTCACGGGCTCTAGTTCTGGTCCATATTCAGGGCCTCTGGTCCTGGTCTATATTCAGGGGCTCTAGTTCTGGTCCATATTCAGGGCCTCTGGTCCTGGTCCATATTCACGGGCTCTAGTTCTGGTCCATATTCAGGGCCTCTGGTCCTGGTCCATATTCAGGGGCTCTAGTTCTGGTCCATATTCAGGGCCTCTAGTCCTGGTCTATATTTACGGCTTTGGTATTGGTCCATATTCAGGGCCTCTGGTTCCAGTCCAGTGGCTTCATCAGTGAGGATCAGGTAAGTCTGATGTTTCCTCTATACACAGTATAAAGTGAATAATCAACTAACTTATTCATTATGAATCATTCAGCTGTTGTCATGAACTGGATACCAGGTTGTGATGATAATAATTATCCTTATATCACAAACCCTTTAAAAACAGGGTCATTCAGCTTTTGATCTATAAACACAGTGTAGTACCAGTAGTATTTACTGGTTATTTATGGTTAATGCAGGACAAACCCAAAATTTGTCAAAAGGACTGATCAATGAACAGAATACTCAAGGCTGAAATAAAACAACCGGGAGGGTAAAGTCCTCTTTTGCCCCGGTATGGGTTTGAGATTGTGACATGTTAGTTAACAAATGTCCCCTTTAACTTACTGGGGTTCTTTGTATTTCTGCATATATTACCTCTAGATGTGTCCTTAAAGAAGTCATCACCCAGAAATCACATTTTTCCTTGTTGAAACTTGTATATTGCTGTTAGACCTCAGGAGAAACTTCACTGATAATCTGTGCCCATATTCACAAAGAATCCTAAGGCTAAAAGTAGCTCTTAGTGACGTCACTCTTAATAAAATCTTAGAATTACTCGAAATGTAAGATTTTTCTCAGAATTTTTCCATACTAAGATAAAAGTAATTCACAAAGCATCTTAAGCCCTAAGAGAGCTCCGAAGGTGGAAAACCGCTAAGAGTAGTGAGGAGGACTTTTAAGTAGCCTAAAAGTTTCTTAAACAGTCAAGATGATGAAAAGACAAAGAGAAAGGAAAGATTTTCTCCGTTCATTTAATCATTGGCGCCGCGCACTGTGCGTGTGAAAAAAGTAAATATTTTAAAGGGGTGTTTGTTTTTGTCTCTGCCCGGTACGCCGTTTCTGTATGGTTACTCTTAGAAACTTCCTGAATAACTTTTAAGCTAAGAATTCCTTGCTAGAAACTTTAAGGCTAAGGTAGAAGCTCCCTGAGAGGACTCTGAGAGACGCTTCGTGAATACAGGCACTGGAGTTTGAAAGTGGCGTTTGTTTTTTTTTTGTTTGGACTCTTTGTTCAAACCCGAATTGCCCACAAGGACTTTGCACTCCTTAAGAGGGAGATTTTGATTGTGCTTCTATGTTCCCGTCAACACAGGACGCTAATATCATGAACCCACTTTTGTTAAATTTAGCTGCACTAGCCGCTAGCTAACCGCTAGCTAACTGCCACCATGACTAGTATAAACCTTGAACCCCATGTGATTCACAAAAGAACCTTGAATTTCATTTTAAATGTCAAGGGGGCGTTGCTCTGTGGCGTGGATGTTTGTAGACGGCTCCAAGATCATTTATTTTTATTTCATGTGTGAGCAAAAGACCCGAGGCTATCGCTATTTGATTGACTGTTTCTGGTGCCAATCAACGTGCGCCTAACATCAATACTAAATCTAAATCTTACATACACTCTTGCAGGAAGTGCCCCTTTTTGTTTTTTCCATCCTCCAAATGCAGTGAAGGTAATGATAAAATGAGGCTTCTGCAGCACCTCGACCCTGACTCTTCTTTCATCACCTGCATCCAGCAGGGTGTAGTGGCAGTTAGTTAGCTTGGTTCAAGAGCAGCTCAGCCTGTCGGGCGGGAAGCAGTGAAAACCTCGCAAAGCGATCTGGGCGAGACACAACCAGATGCTCACAGCTAAATTGTATTAACGGCAGTAATGTGAAGGGAGGAGCGAACATTTCATTGCATTTGCTGATTAATTGCCCTGCTAAACTGCTTGCAAAATAGAGAATCAAGCTTGAAGTGTTTCAACGGCAGCTTAAATTGCAGAGCACATTTGTACAACTAATTATAATAGTGAATTGTAACCAACCAGTGTGATGTAAGTGGACGTGTAAGGTGTTGGTTTGTTGTTGGTTGCTATGAAATACACAATATAAAGCCAATTGGGGTCACTGGTGAATGCTTTCTGTGTTATGACGACACTTCTCAAGTCAGAAAATGTAGTCATCGAAGTGCAATATGTGTCAGGCAGTGGGATTAGAAAAACCACCACTGCAAACACAACCATCTCCAGTGTCACACCCTGTCACGACTGTAATGTACTTCTTCCAGCTCTCCTGTTTCATGTTTCTGCATGGGCATGCTGCTTTCAACTTTGTCCACTCAAACCTTTGACACACCTTCCATCTATTAGTCACGGGTGTGGCCTGGGTGTAATTTTCATTACTTGCTGAAAGTACTACAAGCAGATGCTGCAGCAAAGTTATATGTACACTCATCTTTCATGACCATTTGTTCATGTTCTTGTTACCACAACTACCTAATAGTTAAACAACATGGCAGTCGGCCCACTAATTTAAGGACATGGACATTGTCAAGGTGAACTGCTGAGTTTCAAGCTGAGCATGGAGTGTTTCACTACTGGGGTTTTCTTGACAACCACATGTTTAAGGAGTGTTTTAGAGAATGATCTGGCAAAAATATCAAGTCAGAAGTGCTCACAGTGAAGTTCCCTGATTATCATCACAGGTCAAAAGAGATGGATCAGACTAATTGGTTAAAGACTGGTTGCAAATCAAATCTGCAGTACGGTAGATCATCGCTGATCATATCAATTACGGAAGTAAAAAAACTGAAATCTTGGACTAGAATTCAAATAGAGTTTCCAACAGTTAACCCCTTGGAAATTATTTAAAAAAAAAGCAAACAACAAAACATTGCCTGAACTGATGATTAGGGATTTTTGGGGTGGTATTCAGATATTTGCAACAGAGAAAATGTGACAGGGTTAATCCATTCTCCCATATATGAGCAGTTCAGAATCTTGCTGCTTGTGTGATGATGTTTGGCAGGTTTTCTTCACACACTTAGCTAAATCTGCATGGTTTAACCATATAAACAAAGCCTATACATAAGAATTGCCCCCCCCCCCCAAAAAAAAAAAAGAAGATTATCCTAATCTGTTCGGTCTTTGAATTAATTTGTGAGATAAAATAGCAGGGTGTGAGCATCTGAACTGTGGCAAAACAACTGACGGATTGACCTTATTTTCTGTCTGCCCGCATTGGATTGGGTCCAACTCCATACATTCCCTAATATGGAAGTGTATTCACATCGTGGATGTGCAGGTTACTATCATATCAATACAGAGAAAAATCTGGAAAGAATTTGGTGTCTTTGGTCCTTGACAGTGAAAAAATAAATGATGGGTGTACTTGGAGTTGTCATGAGTGTATGCATTGGTTAACTGTTATATTTTGATATTTAAAAAATTTAAAGATTTATTTTTTTTTTTTAAATAGAGCTTGTCCTATAAGGTGTCGCAAGAAGTCAGTATTTCCATGAGACACAACGATAGTGTGTGAAAATGTGAAAGATAAATGTGTAATGTGAACAGAAACATTTAAGTCTCTTTATACAACAAATTGCTTGAAAATCTGTTGCAGTCAACTCTCTCACTGACATAAGCATTACTTAATGCTGGCTAACTATAGCAGATTAAACTGGTCAAACCAAAACCAAATGTTTTTTCTCGACTGTTTGATAACCAACACTACTTGACTTTAAAAAAATTAAAAAAAATCAATCAGTTTGCATTTCTCTCATTGTAAAATACATCTCTGTGCGGCAAAAATAAACCAGATATATGAAGAATCAAAACATCAGCCAAAATGCATTTGATCACACATTTATTCCAAATGTTTTGATGGTACAAAGAACTGCTGCAAAGATGTCGAACTGCACAGAAAACATTTATAATGAAACCAACAGAAGACACACAACATCAAAGGCACTATAAAAATGTCTGACGTGGAGATGACACCACCTGGAAGTGTGCAACACGACTGTAACTGATCAGAGGAAAAGAGGACTGACTCACTCTCTGCTCGTTGTTATTGGCCAAACAGTTGCTCTGCCTTTGCTTGTTTTTCGAAGTGAGCTCTGACTCTCAGGGAAGTGTACCATTACATGTATCTGCTGGCTGTGAGTGGTCAAATGCAAAATGTTTGTGGGACTGCTCTGTGTTTGTGGTGAGAGAGGTGTTGGAATTGACAGAAACTTGGGAATGTAGGAGGAGAGAAAAATGATGGAAAAGAAGAGTGGTTGAGATTCTGGGCTGCTGATTTGATCAACGACGGCTTGAGTAGCTGGACGAATAGGACTTGCTGCTGATAGCACCACCACCGCCGCCCATGCTCATGCCATAACTTCCTCCTCCTCCTCCACTCATGCCATAACCTCCTCCTCCTCCTCCACTCATGCCATAACCACCTCCTCCACTCATGCCAAAACCTCCTCCACCTCCTCCACTCATGCTAAAACCACTTCCTCCTCCTCCTCCTCCTGCACCTGTTGAAGAATTGAAACATTTTCAGAAGCAATGCCAGAAATTTAACTCCTTGTGTAGTATTCCATATTTATCACAATAACACTGTTATTCTTCATTTAAGTTCTTGACCAAGCTGAAAAGACATGTTGATATTTACCGTAGCTGCTGGTCGAGGTCTGAACGTGGACTGTGGCACTTGGACCACCGCTGGCAAGTCTACAATGAAATGGAAAAACCCCAATTAGTTTATTGATGGATGAGGTCATTGAAAAAGACAATATCCATTTGGATTCAGAGAGACAATCTTTTACCTGTCCTCCTCTCCTTCCAGAAGCTTTCTGTAGGTGGCAATCTCAATGTCCAGAGCCAGCTTGACATTCATGAGCTCTTGGTACTCGCGGACCTGTTTGGCCATTTCCTGTTTCGCTCTCTGAAGGGCTTCTTCCAAGTCCCTGATGCGAAGCTTGGCGTCCTTCACAGCCATTTCACCGCGCTCCTCAGCCTCGGCGATTTGAGCCTCCAGGTTGGCGCGCTGGAAGGGCAGAAAGGCCAAGGAAGTTTAAGATCGGACATTTCTTCACGTCACCATACAATGACGAGACTCACTTTGACCACATGGGCACATTTTGTTACCTGTCCCTTGACTGCCTCGATCTCATTCTGAAGGCGGGCGATCATGCGGTTCAGTTCGGCAATCTCGGTCTTGGTCATGCGGATGTCGTCTCCAGCTGAGCCTGCAGATGCCTGCAGCTCCTGGAACTGAAGGAAGAAGACAGGAGAGACACCTGTTGGAAATGTCCACTAACCATTTCACCTTTGTTTGACATAAGAGACGTTCTCTACTTACTTTCTGCTGGTACCAGCTCTCTGCTTGGCTCTTACTCTGGTTGGCGATGTCTTCATACTGAGCCTTAACCTCAGCAATAACGGCATCCATGTCCAGATTGCGGGAGTTGTCCATCGTAACAATGGCTGAGGTGTCCTTGATCTGTCCCTGAAGCTCATTCAGTTCCTGCATGAAGAGCATCGGTTGTTTGTCAAATTAGCATTGCAAGGCTGAAAGATGTGTGGGGAAATTGTTCCTACACAAGCTTGTCCTTACCGCCTCATAGATTGCTCTGAGGAAGTTGATTTCATCTTGAAGAGCATCAACCTTAGCCTCCAACTCAATTTTGTTCATGTAGGCAGCGTCGACATCCTGTTAGAGGAGAACAAAGTTGTGTGGTCAATGGTGAAGGGCCATGGAAAAAATAATTTTGCATTGTGCATTGTTAATGTCATTATCGGAGAAGGGCTGGCTGTGTGTTGACAAATCCTCTCTCTCACCTTTTTAAGAACCACAAACTCATTCTCCGCTGTAGCGCGCTTGTTAATTTCATCTTCATATCTGGTAGAAAGAGTGGAGAATGAGTTGAAAGAATTGACTATGGGATCAATTTCTGCCAAAGACCTTTTGAGTCTAGTGACTCGGCCTGCTTGAACTCACTTGTTTTTGAAGTCCTCGACCAGGCCCTGCATGTTCCTTAGCTCTCCCTCCAGCTTGACCCTCTCATTACCGAGCCCATCCAGCTGTCTGCGCAGGTTGGCGATGTAGGCCTCGAACATGGCGTCGATGTTGGAGCGGGTGGTGGTCTGCTCCTGCATCAGGCTCCACTTGGTCTCCAGCATTTTGTTCTGCTGTTCCAGGAAGCGCACCTAGACGACACAGGAAGTCACAAAGTTTAGTTCTGCTACCGTTGGGAGTATTTCTGACGAATCTTAGTCCTGAAATCATCCGACTGTACACCACTGACTGAACTATCCTATCCTAGCTATTCAATGCCTCCCGATGTGTTGCTCATCAGAACGTGCATGTGTATTTCAGCCATGAGGTAGCAAGATTTCTGTTTCCTTTATCCAAGTTTCCCCAAGTAATCCAAAATTAAACTTAAGTCTGATTCTCCAAAACAAGAGCACCTGTATTAAAAATTCTGTTTATCCAGCACATGCAATAAGTTACCTCTCAGGTGAGGATCCATACACCTCAGTACCTGGGCTCTTTGCATAGCAAAACTATACTCTACTTGACACATGAGTTTAACATTAAGAGCTCAAGTTTTGTTCAATATTGAAATTCATTATGATCGAGTTATATTATTGACATATGACTTTGAATGAGTTATTTTGAAGGCGTAGTGCACGGTGCCACACCTATGTCTCGCCCCACCCCTGAATACCTGACATTTGTGCTCCCACACCTCTAGGATGCTTTCACTGAGCAAACCTGCCTGCCTCTCACTGATTAATGCAACAGGTCTGGGCAGTGACTGATCGGATTTATTACATACACACTATGGGAAAAGCAAACTGACCATTTTGATACACACTCTGCCTGGAAAAAAAAAAAAGTATTTTCAAACATGTATCTCTCTAACCACATATCCCACATCACATTGACGAAGTTGCGTCAAAATTAATGAAGAGAATGTTAGCAGGCCTTCGCTACCATGGGAGCAGGTGATAACCTGATCTCTCTTTCCTTGACAGCCAGCGGTCACCGGATACGGTCACTCGAGTATTTCCTGCCTCTTAATCTACATGAGGACAGCTTAAGAAAGGGCTTCTGTCAAAAAGAGTTTTTATTGGGAATAAAAATAATTTCGCTTTGAGAATGTTGTTCGAAAATAGATGTGTCAATACTTCAGTCTAAAACAACTGACCCAGTCATGTCTGTATGAATGATTTTATGCTCAGTAGCTTGAAATTACAATGAACCAGAGGATACTGCTCTTCATATAGAGATTTCAATTGATACTTTGAAGTATTAATGAGCTCATAGACTTTTTAAAGGAAGTGTTTCATTTTTTGAGGTAGACAATATGTCAAGGACAACGTACAAATCAATGGGACATTTTTATCGTTCCCTTAAAATCTTCAAGACAAACAATGTTAATAAACAGAAGAGAAAGGACTCCTTACCTTGTCAATGAAGCTGGCGAAGCGGTTGTTCAGAGTTTTGATCTGCTCCTTTTCTTGGGTACGGACAACCTGGATGTTGCTGTCAATCTGAAGGTTCATTGGTGACAGCAGGCCCTGGTTGACTGTTACATTTTGGATGGGCATGTAACCTCCAGCTCCGCCACCACCGAAACTGGCACCATAACCACCGCCGCCACCACCATATCCACCACTGCTACTGACTTTATAGGAACTGCTGCTCCTGACGGAGCCACCACCTCCAAAGCCCATGCTGCCACCTCCAAAGCCCATGCTGCCACCTCCAAAGCCCATGCTGCCAGCTCCAAAGCCCATGCCACCGCCACCGCCACCTGCCCGGTAGACGCTGCCACCGCTACCAAAACCACCACCACCAGATTTGGTGGATACTGACATGCTATATGACGGTCCCGATGTATAAGATCTGGAGGAGTAAGATCTTGATGAAGACCTTCCACCTCCTCCACCAACGCTCATTCGGGAAGAAGACATGTCTAGTGCCTTTTGGAAAGGAAGGATTCAGAGAGAAGTCCGAGGTGACAGAGCGAGGTTTGGCAGAGCAGTGGCACACACTAAGAGGAGAGTCCCTTTAAGTCACTCCTCTGCATCTGGGATGGACTTTTATCTGTTCCTACCTGTGGCAGAGGGCCAAGTAAGCCCAGCCTCTCCTTTTCAAGCATCCTCCAATCATCTGTATCCTCCAGGGTGTAGCTAAAGCCAGGTGGGCTGTCTTGGAGCAGTTCAGCCTGTCAGACAGGTCGCGGTAAAGCCTTTGTAAACCGATCTGGACTTTACACACCCAGATGCTCGCAGAGAAATTGCATCATAAGCAGAAGTGGGATGGAAGGCAAGACATGTTGGCAAAGTATATATTACTTGATTATAGTGCACTTTTTGATGGGTGTGGACTTGCACTTGCTAATTCACTTTTTTGAAAATAAAAATCTTATTGCAGTCTGCAATTACAACATCTTACATGTTCATACGGCCTCTTTAAATGCAACTTGTTATCGGACTTCATTTTTCAATGGTTTACTTCATATGTGTCGTTATATTTTCCGACGGCGTGATTTCCTACAATGTCACATGCATCAGTGACTCTAAGATGACAAGAAGTTAAAAAAAAAGTGAGACTTGAGCTCTTCTTCTAACAGAAATTGAACTGCTTATTGCTGCGGGAAAAACAACCCCAACTATCTTAACAATTTGAGTATACAGGTGTTGGCTTCCTTGTCTTTGTTTTGCCATTGCTTCTAAAGAAGAGCACGTTTAAGACACACCCAAATAAAACAAATATTGATGCATTCCTTTGTGGCGTTCAGCTTTCTCCTGTCTGTGAACTATATTCATTAGCATCAGACTACAGTCATCCACCGTGTATTTCTAAGACTGATTTTCCATTTAATGATTTTTATCGGAAAATATGTTAACGCTTGCAAAATGTTCACCGTCAACTCACCATCTCTCTGGTCTTAGCAGTAACCTGGTGAACACTCTTTTGCACTGCACTTACAGGCTTATTAGGCCTTTGCCACCAAAAACTACTGGGAGTCTCACAAACCAAGTACAAAGCTGTGGAGTGCTCTTCCTCTACAGATCAGTCAACTTCCTGTGATACTTTTACGAGGCAGTTTAAAACGTTTTTATTCAGACGGGCCTTTGGTTGATTCTGTAGCTGCTCAATTTCACTCATTGTATTAACTGATTTGTTCATGTATGTGTTCACTGCTCTGTATCTTAGCTCTAGCCCCCTGTTTCTTTATTACTAGGTATACTTATAATTTGACAGATTTTATTTGGTAGCAACAATTTAAAAGTCAAGGTATTACCATTTGTCCGACTGCATTGAATGCAGCACGAGATAAAGCCAGGAGTCACGAGGAAATGAGAAAATGGGTTAAAACTGATTAACAATCTATTAAGAATTGAAAATATAAGGAAAGCTCAGTACTATTATAGTTGAGATGCTGACTTGAAGATAATGCCCTACCTAGTGTTACCATACTTCTATAAACGATCACGCTATATGGTCACTAATTCCTAACATGAACGGTTTTACATTAAACCTTGAATGCTTGACATTGCACGAGATTCATTTTGTCTGTCTGAGTTTGGAACTGGCAGCCCGTGCCCTTTTGTAGCAGGTAGCTACATACTATTCGTCATCAATCTGTGATAACTCATTAAATTCATTATATAAACATCTGACATTTTTTTGCCACAGCTTAAAAATTCTTGCCTCCCTCTTGACACTGCATTGATATTCTTCTAGATCTGGTGCATCTGGTTAGTTGTGAATATTCAAAGCTGGGCACATGTTTTAAATTCTACAGATGCCAATGAACTGGACAAAATAATATTCAAACTACTTGAATGAACCTTGTTATTTTGAAACCAAATACGCAATTCATATACTCAATACTGTTCTGTGTAATTGCTGCTTCGCCCCCTGTTGAAAAAAAAGTATAATTTTCTGAAGCAGGAAGAAGTTTGTTGAACATTGTAGGATACGTCAGTGGGTGGCAGTGTTGCACAAGAATGCAAACTATTGGTAAAAACTCAAAGTAATTCCTTTATTGTTCTTGAAGAAGTTGTATTGCAGTGCTGGTTAAGAAACTGTAGACAGGAGAGGGAGAGAGGGAGGAAAGGAGAAAATCATTTTGTAGCCCTGCTTTAACCATGTGGGAGCTTGTATTGTTCCAAATGTTTAGTTCATTAAATGTAGGATTGCTGCCAATTATTCACTCAAAGTAGCAAAATGTTATACTTACTTGTACTTGTAATCCACACTGACAGTCAGTCAGACTTTTCTAGCTAAGACCTTTTGAATGTAATTCATATTCCAATATTGAAGTTGGATGGTTTATATGGAGCACATGACACAAACAACGCACAGGAGAAGACAAACTTTACCAGGGGTGTCCAATTCATTTTAATATGGGGCCCAATCCAAAAATACTGATTTCAAATTGTTCTGAAAGGGGTCTGACAATTAAAACAAACAAACAAAAAATGTATTAGTAACACAGAAATGATGACAGTTTGACATATTTTCTTTGGTTTCTCTTAAAAAAATCATATCGAGCATGTATCAAGTCATTATTATTTTTTATTCATTCCAAGCATTTCATATTTCAAACATATGTGCAAACACATATGTACACCGATGTAACTATATCTGTATACAACATATACACATGCATATATATAGAAAAACAACAGAAATACAGAACCATGCCAAGCTCAGAAACAAAGTTCCGGCAAGCAATGTTCCACAGTTCTTATGTGCTGTTCCCCTCCAACTGCCTCAATGGCGTTCCACAATCGTTGCTACAAAATAATTACAGAATTCAATTTGCTGTGCAGCGTTTATCTCATGTGCTTCTCTGTCTCTCACTCTCGCTCTGTGTCCCTCGTCGGCCTCCTCTCCCCCAGCAAATCATGACCCCCGTGACTGTTTAGTTAACCTGCGCTGACCAGAGGAAGACAGAAAAACAAGCAACAAGCTTCACTCTCCCTGCGACAGCCTGCGGGTGGTCTAAACACACTTATGTTGAAGAGTTTATTAAAGTTGAAAGAAATGGAGGAGACATGAGGCCTCAGTGTATTTTATTTGGACATGTGCTCAACAATGACAGTTTGAAATTTTACAAACTGGACTGACGTCTTTAAAATAGGTGAGTGTGTGCGTGCGTGCATGCGTGTGTGAATGTGATTAACAAGGTAAAGTGCTGTGGGACTGTTCAAGCAGTTGAAAAGTGCTATATAAGTGAAAATCCATTTACCATTGCTACTATCCTGGACTAAGATGGATGTGATGTTTTGATGGATTGATGTGTTTATCGATCTGTTGATTGAAAATATACCTGACACATCAGCAGCGCTCCTCATCAATGAGATGTGCTGCTGCTGATGTTTGTTTTCTGCCATCGTTTGTTCAACTATCAAAGTCATGTTCCTCTTTTGTTGTTGCTTCTTTGTTAATTTATGTTCCTGCTTGAAAATCATGTAACTGTCTGGATAGAGCTGCTCAGGCTGGTTTAATCTAACAACAGTTGGAAAGTATTTGGATCAGTGTGATAACTGTAAATAATATTAGGGTATTGTATTTCCCCCCCACTCCCCTCAATCTTCTCTCTTCTCTCTCTCTCTTTGAGCGTTCCCCCTCGGTCATGTACAGCAGCCATGCCAACTTCTAATAAAGGCAGCAACAGAAGGAGACTCCAGGTCTCTTCCTGTTGCAAGAGCAAAAACTGTTCTGACTCCGGAATGCTCTCAACCACATCATATTGTTTGCCCAAGCTGCCAAACAGGACAAGGGGAAAAAAACCCGAAAATATAGCTGATATATCTTTTGTTTTTCCCAAACTCCGACTCACTGTCATTTCAATTAAGCATTTTCTTGTATTTGTTTACAAGTATGTTAATAAAAGAGTCATCTTAATAAGTACTCTCTATTCGCCAGCTATTTAGAAGAATGTTGGGCCGAAGATTCCATTGAACTCCTCCAAGCATTTTCTGACAGAGGAGAAACACCAGCAACAATGAACAGGCCATAAAACAGCAGGGAAGGAGCCAGAGACCCCAGGAGGTTTTCCAACCCCCCAGGTTGACAACCAATGGTGATGGTCGAACCCGACTCGAACACCACAGGGGTCCGAAATTCAAGCTTGGTGAAGCTTTTCCAACCAACTCTCTCTGCTTCTCAATCCGACCGCCGAGAGAGACACACGTCTCTGCTACCTCGGTACGGTAAAGAGGGCACCAAGTAGGTCCAAAGGACAGAACCAACGCCAGCCCGCTGGACGAGCAGGACGCAGTTTGGACTAATTCTGTTTCCTTTTTCCTTTTTTGGGGGATTCTGGAGACTCGAGCCAGAGTCTCCTCTCCTCCTCTCAGCTGCAGGACTGCAGCTGAAGCCAGGCCTCTGAATTCAGGATGCTGAATTCAGACCCGGTAACACCCAGTTACCGCAGCCTCACAGAACCGCACAGCACCACGGCCGGTGCTGTCGAACACAGCAGAACCGAACAGTAAGAGCTTTTGTCTGGGCAGATGATTAGATTAGCTTGAAGCTAACATGCAATGTGTTTCAATGTGCCGCTGAGAAGGCCGCAGCATCTCATATGTTTGTGTACGCGCGTTCACGCGCACCAACCAAGTCCGGGAATCGGGTTTTCCAACTCAGAACCAGAGGTCCAAGTGAGCGCCAGTCCACTGGAAGTGCTGTGTGGAGGAACCAGGGTTCAGAACCGAGCGTCGCCAGAATTCTCTGTCTTTCTCTTATCTTCCCCCTCTCTCATCCCACCCCCCCCCCCCTTCTTCTACTAACCCGGATCTGCCCGCAGCCATGCGCCCCTGTTATCTGATCAGATAAGGTCACAGACACACACGGCTACATGTAGCAACCAACTGTTATCTGTTACAAGACCACTTCTGCCTCGATCACCAGAGTTCTAACTGCATGTCCCGACATCCACTTAGAACCCCGGCTCTCAGAACCGGGCCACCGGAACCGCCCGTTCGTTACACCCTCGGTAGACTGCCTCGCTCCGAGACTGCCCTCGCGCATGCGCACTCGACGGACGTCTTGTTTATCTGGCTGCTAAGCAACCGCCGCGTCCCCAGAAAGAGCGAGTCAAACGCTTCGACTGGTCGCGTGGTTCATCACAATCCCTCATGACGTCCACCTGGTGGATGCATCAAGCCAATGCGCTCTCCCTCTGCGCGCCGCCGCACGCCCCTAGTGGTCGTCACGGTCACTGCATTGACCCGCCGACGTCTGCTTCCACCTGGTGGACGTTCGAGGTCATCACATCCACTCACATTGACCCGCCGACGTCTGCCTCCACCTGGTGGACGTTCGAAGTCATTACACCCATCACCCTTGTCATTCCAGACCCCCCCCCCACACACACACACACACTCTTTGTACATAGTGTTTGCTGTTTAATAGATTAGATCTCCGTGTTAGATGTCATTTGCTACTTGAATGTGTGGATTTATGAGATGATTTCTGAATTATTTCCGAATTAATACATTTTGTTAATAAACGCCTGTTAGCTGAATTGAACGCTTCTTGGTGATTATTGTGTATTGTTGACAATTCACTGGTTTGTAACAGTCTGTGCTCGGATCTCACACCTTCCCTTTTATTTAATATTGTTATATTTTTACGCAGAAATATTAACTAACTTAAATAAACTTTTTACAAACGAGACTGATATTTTGGTATTGGCTATTTCCACTTTATCTGGTGGTGCCCCAATTTATTATTAATACATAAATAACAAATTTATGCAAATTAATAATTTTTCATTAATAAATTATTTTAGATAATTTATTCATTTTTAGGTAATTACTCAATTACTTTAGTAGTTGTTAATGAGTAAATGACTGTTTACTTCGATTAATAATTAAAATTTTTCAAAAATTGCTTCCAGTGATTTATTACTTTCAGTAATCTATTACTTACAGTAATTTAATGCTAATAACCAACCATAAATCCCAACAAGAACGATAATATTTCATCGCTGGGGGCCTCTCAATCCAAAAAAGACAAGATTGTTTTAATGTGGTTTATAAATGTACTTCACTTACATGAACTTACCATTGGCTGAAATTGGATAATAATGAAGAGCCCCACCTAAGAAATTTATCACCAGCTGCCAGCTGCTTAAACTCAAGGTAAATAAAGTGATGAGGAAATCTGGCTCAGTGACTGGAATCATGCATTTCACATGGAGAGAAACAAGAACATTGGCTAAAGGTAACCTCTATGTTAAAAAGAACGACTTGGCAAGCTTCAACGACTTGAAGAAAACTTATTTGATATTTATCTGTTGTTTTTGATCCTGACTTTCTTGTGGTGCGGTTTATTGTGAAAATAGTCTAGGCTGCTCATGGTATTTGGCTGTCAATAAGTTTCTCCATAGGACATTTAAAAAAGATGTTGAGAAGGATCTGACGGAGCTCTTTTCCATTCTGATATCCTAAAATGCGAATCTAATCAAACATGCTCAAAAGTTCCACCAGACACATTAAGAACGATCAATAAGACAAAATGCATTTGAAACGCAGATTTATTTCAGATGTGTTGATGATACCAATTCACAATAAACCTGTTTCTGATTTATGATGGACTCAGTCAGCCTTATTGTTCAGTTCTGTGGTGAACAGATGGTGAAAGTGAACAACGAAGGCTGCTTTGACGATGTAAAACTGCACAACAAATGGACTGATGTAAAGCAACAGAAAAGAAGCAGCAGGAAAGAGGAGTTCAAAGTGTGGCTGCATGTGAGTGTTTGACATAGACGGACTCCTCTTACTGTGCAAAACTACTGTCGTTTTCATTTCATGTGCAAATGTCAATGTTCTGGAAGAATTCTCTGTCATGACACTACAAGTATCTTCTTGTCTATTAAACAGCACTTCCAGTACTTGAAAAACAGCCAGGCTGACTGATCAGAGGAAAAGAGGACTGACTCACTCTCTGCTCGTTGTTATTGGCCAAACAGTTGCTCTGCCTTTGCTTGTTTTTTGAAGTGAGCTCTGACTCTCAGGGAAGTGTACCATTACATGTATCTGCTGGCTGTGAGTGGTCAAATGCAAAATGTTTGTGGGACTGCTCTGTGTTTGTGGTGAGAGAGGTGGTGGAATTGACAGAAACTTGGGAATGTAGGAGGAGAGAAAAATGATGGAAAAGAAGAGTGGTTGAGATTCTGGGCTGCTGATTTGATCAACGACGGCTTGAGTAGCTGGACGAATAGGACTTGCTGCTGATAGCACCACCACCGCCGCCCATGCTCATGCCATAACTTCCTCCTCCTCCTCCACTCATGCCATAACCTCCTCCTCCTCCTCCACTCATGCCATAACCACCTCCTCCACTCATGCCAAAACCACTTCCTCCTCCTCCTCCTCCTGCACCTGTTGAAGAATTGAAACATTTTCAGAAGCAATGCCAGAAATTTAACTCCTTGTGTAGTATTCCATATTTATCACAATAATACTCTTATTCTTCATTTAAGTTCTTGACCAAGCTGTAAAGACATGTTGATATTTACCGTAGCTGCTGGTCGAGCTCTGAACGTGGACTGTGGCACTTGGACCACCGCAGGCAAGTCTACAATGAAATGGAAAAACCCCAATTAGTTTATTGATGGATGAGGTCATTGAAAAAGGCAATATCCACTCGAATATGATTAAAAAAATCTTTTACCTGTCCTCCTCTCCTTCCAGAAGCTTTCTGTAGGTGGCAATCTCAATGTCCAGAGCCAGCTTGACATTCATGAGCTCTTGGTACTCGCGGACCTGTTTGGCCATTTCCTGTTTCGCTCTCTGAAGGGCTCCTTCCAAGTCCCTGATGCGAAGCTTGGCGTCCTTCACAGCCATTTCACCGCGCTCCTCAGCCTCGGCGATTTGAGCCTCCAGGTTGGCGCGCTGGAAGGGCAGAAAGGCCAAGGAAGTTTTAGATCGGACATTTCTTCACGTCACCACACAATGACGAGACTCACTTTGACCACATGGGCACATTTTGTTACCTGTCCCTTGACTGCCTCGATCTCATTCTGAAGGCGGGCGATCATGCGGTTGAGTTCAGCAATCTCGGTCTTGGTCATGCGGATGTCGTCTCCAGCTGAGCCTGCAGACGCCTGCAGCTCCTGGAACTGAAGGAAGAACACAGGAGAGACACCTGTTGGAAATGTCCACTAACCATTTCACCTTTGTTTGACATAAGAGACGTTCTCTACTTACTTTCTGCTGGTACCAGCTCTCTGCTTGGCTCTTACTCTGGTTGGCGATGTCTTCATACTGAGCCTTAACCTCAGCAATAACGGAATCCATGTCCAGATTGCGGGAGTTGTCCATCGTAACAATGGCTGAGGTGTCCTTGATCTGTCCCTGAAGCTCATTCAGTTCCTGCATGAAGAGCATCGGTTGTTTGTCAAATTAGCATTGCAAGGCTGAAAGATGTGTGGGAAAATTGTTCCTACACATGCTTGTCCTTACCGCCTCATAGATTGCTCTGAGGAAGTTGATTTCATCTTGAAGAGCATCAACCATAGCCTCCAACTCAATTTTGTTCATGTAGGCAGCATCGACATCCTGTTAGAGGAGAACAAAGTTGTGTGGTCAATGGTGAAGGGCCATGGAGAAAATAATTTTGCATTGTGTATTGTTAATGTCATTATCGGAGAAGGGCTGGCTGTGTGTTGACAAATCCTCTCTCTCACCTTTTTAAGAACCACAAACTCATTCTCCGCTGTAGCGCGCTTGTTAATTTCATCTTCATATCTGGTAGAAAGAGTGGAGAATGAGTTGAAAGAATTGACTATGGGATCAATTTCTGCCAAAGACCTTTTGAGTCTAGTGACTCGGCCTGCTTGAACTCACTTGTTTTTGAAGTCCTCGACCAGGCCCTGCATGTTCCTTAGCTCTCCCTCCAGCTTGACCCTCTCATTACCGAGCCCATCCAGCTGT
The DNA here is from genome assembly GCF_963383615.2 of Lipophrys pholis. Lineage (NCBI taxonomy): Eukaryota > Metazoa > Chordata > Actinopteri > Blenniiformes > Blenniidae > Lipophrys > Lipophrys pholis. The sequence goes on along the minus strand of NC_137630.1, from coordinate 7,064,567 downwards.
CTGCGCAGGTTGGCGATGTAGGCCTCGAACATGGCGTCGATGTTGGAGCGGGTGGTGGTCTGCTCCTGCATCAGGCTCCACTTGGTCTCCAGCATTTTGTTCTGCTGTTCCAGGAAGCGCACCTAGATGACACAGGAAGTCACAAAGTTTAGTTCTGCTACCGTTGGGAGTATTTCTGACGAATCTTAGTACTGAAATCATCCGACTGTATACCACTGACTGAACTATCCTATCCTAGCTATTCAATGCCTCCCGACGTGTTGCTCATCAGAACGTGCATGTGTATTTCAGCCATGAGGTAGCAAGATTTCTGTTTCCTTTATCCAAGTTTCCCCAAGTAATCCAAAATTAAACTTAAGTCTGATTCTCCAAAACAAGAGCACCTGTATTAAAAATTCTGTTTATCCAGCACATGCAATAAGTTACCTCTCAGGTGAGGATCCATACACCTCAGTACCTGGGCTCTTTGCATAGCAAAACTATACTCTACTTGACACATGAGTTTAACATCAAGAGCTCCAGTTTTGTTCAATAATGAATTTCATTATGATCGAGTTATATTATTGACATATGACTTTGAATGAGTTATTTTGAAGGCGTAGTGCACGGTGCCACACCTATGTCTCGCCCCACCCCTGAATACCTGACATTTGTGCTCCCACACCTCTAGGATGCTTTCACTGAGCAAACCTGCCTGCCTCTCACTGATTAATGCAACAGGTCTGGGCAGTGGTTGATAGGATTTATTACATACACACTATGGGAAAAGCAAACTGACCATTTTGATACACACTCTGCCTGGAAAAAAAAAAAGTAGTTTCAAACATGTATCTCTCTAACCACATATCCCACATCACATTGACGAAGTCGCATCAAAATTATTGAAGAGAATGTTAGCAGGCCTTCGCTACCATGGGAGCAGGTGATAACCTGATCTCTCTTTCCTTGACAGCCAGCGGTCACTGGATACGGTCACTCGAGTATTTCCTGCCTCTTAATCTACATGAGGACAGCTTAAGAAAGGGCTTCTGTCAAAAAGAGTTTTTATTGGGAATAAAAATATTTTCGCTTTGAGAATGTTGTTCGAAAATAGATGTGTCAATACTTCAGTCTAAAACAACTGACCCAGTCATGTCTGTATGAATGATTTTATGCTCAGTAGCTTGAAATTACAATGAACCATAGGATACTGCTCTTTATATAGAGGTTTCAATTGATACTTTGAAGTATTAATGAGCTCATAGACTTTTTAAAGGAAGTGTTTCATTTTTTGAGGTAGACAATATGTCAAGGACAACGTACAAATCAATGGGACATTTTTATCGTTCCCTTAAAATCTTCAAGACAAACAATGTTAATAAACAGAAGAGAAAGGACTCCTTACCTTGTCAATGAAGCTGGCGAAGCGGTTGTTCAGAGTTTTGATCTGCTCCTTTTCTTGGGTACGGACAACCTGGATGTTGCTGTCAATCTGAAGGTTCATTGGTGACAGCAGGCCCTGGTTGACTGTTACATTTTGGATGGGCATGTAACCTCCAGCGCCGCCAGCACCGAAACTGGCACCATAACCACCGCCGCCACCACCATATCCACCACTGCTACTGACGTTATAGGAATTGCTGCTCCTGACGGAGCCACTGCCTCCAAAGCCCATGCTGCCAGCTCCAAAGCCCATGCTGCCACCACCTGCCCGGTAGAAGCTGCCACCGCTACCAAAACCACCACCACCAGATTTGGTGGATACTGACATGCTATATGACGGTCCCGATGTATAAGATCTGGAGGAGTAAGATCGTGAAGAAGACCTTCCACCTCCTCCACCAACGCTCATTCGGGAAGAAGACATGTCTAGTGCCTTTTGGAAAGGAAGGATTCAGAGAGAAGTCCGAGGTGACAGAGCGAGGTTTGGCAGAGCAGTGGCACACACTAAGAGGAGAGTCCCTTTAAGTCACTCCTCTGCATCTGAGATGGACTTTTATCTGTTTCTACCTGTGGCAGAGGGCCAAGTAAGCCCAGCCTCTCCTTTTCAAGCATCCTCCAATCATCTGTATCCTCCAGGGTGTAGCTAAAGCCAGGTGGGCTGTCTTGGAGCAGTTCAGCCTGTCAGACAGGTCGCGGTAAAGCCTTTGTAAACCGATCTGGACTTTACACACCCAGATGCTCGCAGAGAAATTGCATCATAAGCAGAAGTGGGATTGAAGGCAAGACATGTTGGCAAAGTATATATTACTTGATTATAATGCACTTTTTGATGGGTGTGGACTGGCACTTGCTAATTCACTTTTTTGAAAATAAAAATCTTATTGCAGTCTGCAATTACAACATCTTACATGTTCATACGGCCTCTTTAAATGCAACTTGTTATCGGACTTCATTTTTCAATGGTTTACTTCATATGTGTTGTTTTATTTTCCGACGGCGTGATTTCCTACAATGTTACATGCATCAGTGACTCTAAGATGACAAGAAGTTAAAAAAAAAAGTGAGACTTGATCTCTTCTTCTAACAGAACTTGAACTGCTTATTGCTGCGGGAAAAACAACCCCAACTATCTTAACAATTTGAGTATACAGGTGTTGGCTTCCTTGTCTTTGTTTTGCCATTGCTTCTAAAGAAGAGCACATTTAAGACACACCCAAATAAAACAAAGCGTTCAGCTTTCTCCTGTCTGTGAACTATATTCATTAGCATCAGACTACAGTCATCCACCGTGTATTTCTAAGACTGATTTTCCATATAATGATTTTTATCGGAAAATATGTTAACGCTTGCAAAATGTTCACCGTCAACTCACCATCTCTCTGGTCTTAGCAGTAACCTGGTGAACACTCTTTTGCACTGCACTTACAGGCTTATTAGGCCTTTGCCACCAAAAACTACTGGGAGTCTCACAAACCAAGTACAAAGCTGTGGAGTGCTCTTCCTCTACAGATCAGTCAACTTCCTGTGATACTTTTACGAGGCAGTTTAAAACGTTTTTATTCAGACGGGCCTTTGGTTGATTCTGTAGCTGCTCAATTTCACTTATTGTATTAACTGATTTGTTCATGTATCTGTTCACTGCTCTGTATCTTAGCTCTAGCCCCCTGTTTCTTTATTACTAGGTATACTTATAATTTGACAGATTTTATTTGGTAGCAACAATTTAAAAGTCAAGGTGCTACGAACAGCAAATGTAACACATAAAATATGTCTCTATGCAGATGATGTGCTAATTTTCCTGCAAAACGCACAGACCTCTCTTCCAGAAACAATAGGGTTAATAGACAGATTCTCCTCAATCTCAGAATATTCTATAAATTGGAACAAATCAGTCGTCTTGCCTATCAACTCTACATTTCAGCACACACCTAACACCCCACTAAAACCAGGGAACATCAAATATCTCGGCATTAACGTCTCAGCCAAACTCTCAGACTTGGTACACTTAAACTACACCCCCCTTATTAAAGCAATAGAGGAGGACCTCACTCGATGGAGGACACTCCCAATTTCACTTATGGGGAGAGTAGCAACAATCAAAATGATGGTCTTGCCTAAAATTAACTACATCTTCTCAATGATCCGTGCAAAACCACCAAAAACCTGGTTTAACACTCTTGATTCTCATGTCTCAAAATTCTTGTGGAAAAATAAACCATCACGTATAAGTTTAAAAACACTACAGAACACCAAGGACCAAGGTGGCTTAGAACTCCCAAATTTTTATAATTATTATCTGGCCAATAAACTACTTTATGTTGTAAAATGGATCAATCAGAAACCCTTAGATGAAGGCTGGCTAGACGTTGAAAAAACATTCTGTGAAGATCTCCAAGTCAGAGATCTTCCTTCTTCAGTCATGTCATTAAAAAGCACAGCTGCTTTAAAAGCATCAATATAAACACATCTCTAACAGCTTGGTGGGAATTTCTTAAAATGAATGGATCTTCACTCATTCCCTGCAAACTCACACCCATCTGGAACAATCCCGACATCCTGCAAAGAAAGAAACCAATAAACTTCCCAAGATGGCAAAATAAAGGAATAAGACACTTAGAACAACTTATCTCCAATAACTCTTTTATTCCATTTAATGAGCTAATAGAAACATATGGCATCAGTCAAAACAACTATCTGGAATATCTTCAGCTTAAGTCAATAATACAAACTAAGTTCAAACTAGAACAGATTAACCTGAACTTACCTCAGACAGTGACAAATCTCAAGAAGATCTCAGCACCTAAACCTCTTTCTAAAATTATCTCAATCCTGTCAGGTTCAAATATCTCATTATCCCTTCCCACCTTCAAATGGGAAGAAGATCTCAACATCAACAGAGACCCAACATTTTGGTCAGAAATCTGTACAAATACATTCAAAATGAGCAAAAACCCCAATATACAGCTCATACAATACAAGGTCCTTCACAGAGTTCATTACACAGGACAAAGGATGTTCAAGATGGGGCTCACTCCCACTAACATATGTTCAAACTGCACAGGTGATCTCCCCGATACCTATTTACACGCACTTTGGCTGTGTACGACAGTCCAAACGTTCTGGCAAAAGATTTGTGAAGATTTATCGTTATGCCTGGGCCACCCTATTCCAGTCTCACCTTCACTTTGCTTGTTAGGAGATCTCACAGAAATTAAAAGAGAAAAAAATGAGTCCTGCATGCTCCTGGTTTCCCTAAGCGTCGCAAAAAAGGCGATCCTCATGAACTGGAAATCCAAAAGTAATCTGAATATAAAGTTATTTAAAAACTTACTTCTAGACCACATCACATTGGAGAGAATGTCTGCTGGTAGGAAAAATCATTTGACACAATTTGAGTCCACATGGTCTCCAATAATTAAATACACCATGTAGCCCTGCTCTGGGCCGGGGTTGGGCCCGCTGGGGTGTGGTGGGGGGGCTGGGCGTCGGGCCCCGGCTGGGCTGTCGGCTGGGGGGGGGGGTTGGGGGCGGGTCGTCCGGGCCCTGGGGGTGCGGGGCCTCCCCCTTTCCGGTGGGGGTGCCCGCTGCGGCGCTGGGGGTGGGTCCTCCCTCTAGCCCCTTCCCCCGGTGGGGCGGGTTGGCCCCTGCTGCCGCGCTCCGGGTCTCCGGAAATTTTTACAAACTGGACTGACGTCTTTAAAGTAGGTGAGTGTGTTTGTGCGTGCGTGCGTGAGTGCGTGCGTGTGTGAATGTGATTAACAAGGTAAAGTGCTGTGGGGCTGTTCAAGCAGTTGAAAAGTGCTATATAAGTGAAAATCCATTTACCATTGCTACTATCCTGGACTAAGATGGATGTGATGTTTTGATGGATTGATGTGTTTATCGATCTGTTGATTGAAAATATACCTGACACATCAGCAGCGCTCCTCATCAATGAGATGTGCTGCTGCTGATGTTTGTTTTCTGCCATCGTTTGTTCAACTATCAAAGTCATGTTCTTCTTTTGTTGTTGCTTCTTTGTTAATTTATGTTCCTGCTTGAAAATCATGTAACTGTCTGGATAGAGCTGCTCAGGCTGGTTTAATCTAACAACAGTTGGAAAGTATTTGGATCAGTGTGATAACTGTAAATAATATTAGGGTATTGTATTCCCCCCCCACTCCCCTCAATCTTCTCTCTTCTCTCTCTCTCTTTGAGCGTTCCCCCTCGGTCATGTACAGCAGCCATGCCAACTTCTAATAAAGGCAGCAACAGAAGGAGACTCCAGGTCTCTTCCTGTTGCAAGAGCAAAAACTGTTCTGACTCTGGAATGCTCTCAACCACATCATATTGTTTGCCCAAGCTGCCAAACAGGACAAGGGGGAAAAAACCCAGAAAATATAGCTGATATATCTTTTGTTTTTCCCAAACTCCGACTCACTGTCATTTCAATTAAGCATTTTCTTGTATTTGTTTACAAGTATGTTAATAAAAGAGTCATCTTAATAAGTACTCTCTATTCGCCAGCTATTTAGAAGAATGTTGGGCCGAAGATTCCATTGAACTCCTCCAAGCATTTTCTGACAGAGGAGAAACACCAGCAACAATGAACAGGCCATAAAACAGCAGGGAAGGAGCCAGAGACCCCAGGAGGTTTTCCAACCCCCCAGGTTGACAACCAATGGTGATGGTCGAACCCGACTCGAACACCACAGGGGTCCGAAATTCAAGCTTGGTGAAGCTTTTCCGACCAACTCTCTCTGCTTCTCAATCCGACCGCCGAGAGAGACACACGTCTCTGCTACCTCGGTACGGTAAAGAGGGCACCAAGTAGGTCCAAAGGACAGAACCAACGCCAGCCCGCTGGACGAGCAGGACGCAGTTTGGACTAATTCGGTTTCCTTTTTCCTTTTTTGGGGGATTCTGGAGACTCGAGCCAGAGTCTCCTCTCCTCCTCTCAGCTGCAGGACTGCAGCTGAAGCCAGGCCTCTGAATTCAGGATGCTGAATTCAGACCCGGTAACAACCAGTTACCGCAGCCTCACAGAACCGCACAGCACCACGGCCGGTGCTGTCCAACACCGGCAGAACCGAACAGTAAGAGCTTTTGTCTGGGCAGATGATTAGATTAGCTTGAAGCTAACATGCAATGTGTTTCAATGTGCCGCTGAGAAGGCCGCAGCATCTCATATGTTTGTGTACGCGCGTTCACGCGCACCAACCAAGTCCGGGAATCGGGTTTTCCAACTCAGAACCAGAGGTCCAAGTGAGCGCCAGTCCACTGGAAGTGCTGTGTGGAGGAACCAGGGTTCAGAACCGAGCGTCGCCAGAATTCTCTGTCTTTCTCTTATCTTCCCCCTCTCTCCCCCCCCCCCCCTCCCCCCCCCTTCTTCTACTAACCCGGATCTGCCCGCAGCCATGCGCCCCTGTTATCTGATCAGATAAGGTCACAGACACACACGGCTACATGTAGCAACCAACTGTTATCTGTTGCAAGACCACTTCTGCCTCGATCACCAGAGTTCTAACTGCATGTCCCGACATCCACTTAGAACCCCGGCTCTCAGAACCGGGCCACCGGAACCACCCGTTCGTTACACCCTTGGTAGACTGCCTCGATCCGAGACTGCCCTCGCGCATGCGCGCTCGACGGACGTCTTGTTTATCTGGCTGCTAAGCAACCGCCGCGTCCCCAGAAAGAGCGAGTCAAACGCTTCGACTGGTCGCGTGGTTCATCGCAGTCCCTCTTGACGTCCACCTGGTGGATGCATCAAGCCATTGCGCTCTCCCTCTGCGCGCCGCCGCACGCCCCTAGTGGTCGTCACGGACATTGCATTGACCCGCTGACGTCTGCCCCCACCTGGTGGACGTTCGAGGTCATTACACCCATCACCCTCGTCATTCCAGACCCCCCCCCCACACACACACACACACACACACTCTTTGTACCGTATTTTCACGACCAAAAGGCGCACCGTACTAAAAGGCGCAGTCTCAGTTATGTGTGCCATTACTGCATTTAACACACACATAAGGCGCACCTGCTCATAGGGCGCGGGTTCCATGCCCACACTTCCCCCTTTAACGTTCTCATGGTGTCCGGTCATACAAGTGTGCGTCTTTAAAAATAGAGCGGGAGCAAAACTGAGTTTGGTTGTGCTTTATTTAAATATTGATTACAAAGTACTAACATTTTTTTTTACCTGTAATCGTCATCAATCAAACCCATCGAACTCCTCATCCTCTTTTTCTGAATTGAACAGCTGCGCTAAATCTCCATCAAACATACCAGGTTTATTTTCTTCACTGTCAGAGTCACTTTCCGTGCCGTGCGGCTCCTTGGAAATGATGCCGGCTTTTGCGAAAGCTCGAACAACAGTGCCAGCAGACACGCTAGCCCAAGCATCTACAATCCATTTGCAAATTGTGGCGTAACTCGCCCGGCGCTGCCTTCCACTCTTAGTGAAACTGTGGTCTCCATCGGTCATCCATCGCTCCCACGCCGCTCGCAGCCTTACTTTGAACGGCCGGTTCACACCGATGTCCAGCGGAAATGTTCAATTTTCATTTCTTCTGCTGGCGTTACTGCTTTTAGTCGAATGGTGACCGTCGAAACGCTTCTCCCGCTCGTTCTTTGTGCGATGATCCACTGCTCGAGTCTTTCCTCCAACTCGGGCCACCTCGCCTTATGTCCGCGGAAACTCAGCTGCGTCTTCTTCACCTGTCGGAGCTCGTTTTCCAGCTTCCTCCACTTGCGAACCATCGATTCATTAATCTTAAATTCTCTCGCGGCTGCTCGATTTCCATGTTCCTCCGCGTAGCTGATGGCCTTCAGTTTAAACTGTGCTTCATAAGCGTGTCTCTTCGCCATTTTTAGGGTTGTTAAAACAACGATGTTCTGCATAACGCACATACCCGTTCATTTATATACAATCCACGCCCACACTTCCCCCTTTAACGTTCTCATGGTGTTCACGACTACGTCCGCTTTACAACAACAACACACACATACGGCGCACTGCACCATAGGGCGCGCCGCACATTTTGAAGAAAATCTAAGACTTTTATGTGCGCCTTATAGTCGTGAAAATACGGTACATAGTGTTTGCTGTTTAATGGATTAGATCTCCGTGTTAGATGTCATTTGCTACTTGAATGTGTTGATTTATGAATAATTTCTGAATAAATACATTTTGTTAATAAACGCCTGTTAGCTGAATTGAACACTTCTTGGTGATTATTGTGTATTGTTGACAATTCACTGGTTTGTAACAGTCTGTGCTCGGATCTCACACCATCCCTTTTATTTAATATTGTTATATTTTTACGCAGAAATATTAACTAACTTAAATAAACTTTTTACAAACGAGACTGATGTTTTGGTATTGGCTATTTCCACTTTATCTGGTGGTGCCCCAATTTATTATTAATACATAAATAACAAATTTATGCAAATTAATAATTTTTCATTAATAAATAATTTTTGATAATTTATTCATTTTTAGGTAATTACTCAATTACTTTAGGAGTTGTTAATGAGTAAATGCCTGTTTACTTCGATTAATAATTAAAAATTTTCATAAATTGCTTCCAGTGATTTATTACTTTCAGTAATCTATTACTTACAGAAATTTAATGCTAATAACCAACCATAAATCCCAACAAGAACGATAATATTTCATCGCTGGGGGCCTCTCAATCCAAAAAAGACAAGATTGTTTTAATGTGGTTTATAAATGTACTTCACTTACATGAACTTACCATTGGCTGAAATTGGATAATAATGAAGAGCCCTACCTAAGAAATTTATCACCAGCTGCCAGCTGCTTAAACTCAAGGTAAATAAAGTGATGAGGAAATCTGGCTCAGTTACTGGAATCATGCATTTCACATGGAGAGAAACAAGAACATTGGCTAAAGTTCTGTATTATGGAGGCATGACAAAAAGGTAACCTCTATGTTAAAAAGAACGACTAGGCAAGCAGACCTTCTGAAGAAAACTTATTTGATATTTATCCTTTGTTTTTGATCCTGACTTTCTTGTGGTGCGGTTTATTGTGAAATAGTCTAGGCTGCTCATAGTATTTGGCTGTCAATGAGTTTCTCCATATGACATTTAAAAAAGATGTTGAGAAGGATCTGACGGAGCTCTTTTCCATTCTGATATCCTAAAATGCGAATCTAATCAAACATGCTCAAAAGTTCCACCAGACACATTAAGAACGATCAATAAGACAAAATGCATTTGAAAACGCAGATTTATTTCAGATGTGTTGATGATACAAATTCACAATAAACCTGTTTCTGATTTATGATGGACTCAGTCAGCCTTATTGTTCAGTTCTGTGGTGAATAGAGGGTGAAAGTGAACAACGAAGGCTGCTTTGACGATGTAAAACTGCACAACAAATGGACTGATGTAAAGCAACAGAAAAGAAGCAGCAGGAAAGAGGAGTTCAAAGTGTGGCTGCATGTGAGTGTTTGACATAGACGGACTCCTCTTACTGTGCAAAACTACTGTCGTTTTCATTTCATGTGCAAATGTCATTGTTCTGGAAGAATTCTCTGTCATGACACTACAAGTATCTTCTTGTCTATTAAACAGCACTTCCAGTCCTTGAGAAACAGCCAGGCTGACTGATCAGAGGAAAAGAGGACTGACTCACTCTCTGCTCGTTGTTATTGGCCAAACAGTTGCTCTGCCTTTGCTTGTTTTTCGAAGTGAGCTCTGACTCTCAGGGAAGTGTACCATTACATGTATCTGCTGGCTGTGAGTGGTGAAATGCAAAATGTTTGTGGGACTGCTCTGTGTTTGTGGTGAGAGAGGTGGTGGAATTGACAGAAACTTGGGAATGTAGGAGGAGAGAAAAATGATGGAAAAGAAGAGTGGTTGAGATTCTGGGCTGCTGATTTGATCAACGACGGCTTGAGTAGCTGGACGAATAGGACTTGCTGCTGATAGCACCACCACCGCCGCCCATGCTCATGCCATAACTTCCTCCTCCTCCTCCACTCATGCCATAACTTCCTCCTCCTCCTCCACTCATGCCATAACTTCCTCCTCCTCCTCCACTCATGCCAAAACCTCCTCCTCCTCCTCCACTCATGCCAAAACCTCCTCCTCCTCCTCCACTCATGCCAAAACCACCTCCTCCTCCTCCTCCTCCTGCACCTGTTGAAGAATTGAAACATTTTCAGAAGCAATGCCAGAAATTTAACTCCTTGTGTAGTATTCCATATTTATCACAATAATACTCTTATTCTTCATTTAAGTTCTTGACCAAGCTGTAAAGACATGTTGATATTTACCGTAGCTGCTGGTCGAGCTCTGAATGTGGACTGTGGCACTTGGACCACCGCAGGCAAGTCTACAATGAAATGGAAAAACCCCAATTAATTTATTGATGGATGAGGTCATTGAAAAAGGCAATATCCACTCGAACATGATTAAAAAAATCTTTTACCTGTCCTCCTCTCCTTCCAGAAGCTTTCTGTAGGTGGCAATCTCAATGTCCAGAGCCAGCTTGACATTCATGAGCTCTTGGTACTCGCGGACCTGTTTGGCCATTTCCTGTTTCGCTCTCTGAAGGGCTTCTTCCAAGTCCCTGATGCGAAGCTTGGCGTCCTTCACAGCCATTTCACCGCGCTCCTCAGCCTCTGCGATTTGAGCCTCCAGGCTGGCGCGCTGGAAGGGCAGAAAGGCCAAGGAAGTTTTTGATCGGACATTTCTTCACGTCACCACACAATGACGAGACTCACTTTGACCACATGGGCACATTTTGTTACCTGTCCCTTGACTGCCTCGATCTCATTCTGAAGGCGGGCGATCATGCGGTTGAGTTCAGCAATCTCGGTCTTGGTCATGCGGATGTCGTCTCCAGCTGAGCCTGCAGACGCCTGCAGCTCCTGGAACTGAAGGAAGAACACAGGAGAGACACCTGTTGGAAATGTCCACTAACCATTTCACCTTTGTTTGACATAAGAGACGTTCTCTACTTACTTTCTGCTGGTACCAGCTCTCTGCTTGGCTCTTACTCTGGTTGGCGATGTCTTCATACTGAGCCTTAACCTCAGCAATAACGGCATCCATGTCCAGACTGCGGGAGTTGTCCATCGTAACAATGGCTGAGGTGTCCTTGATCTGTCCCTGAAGCTCATTCAGTTCCTGCATGAAGAGCATCGGTTGTTTGTCAAATTAGCATTGCAAGGCTGAAAGATGTGTGGGGAAATTGTTCCTACACGAGCTTGTCCTTACCGCCTCATAGATTGCTCTGAGGAAGTTGATTTCATCTTGAAGAGCATCAACCTTAGCCTCCAACTCAATTTTGTTCATGTAGGCAGCATCGACATCCTGTTAGAGGAGAACAAAGTTGTGTGGTCAATGGTGAAGGGCCATGGAGAAAATAATTTTGCATTGTGTATTGTTAATGTCATTATCGGAGAAGGGCTGGCTGTGTGTTGACAAATCTTCTCTCTCACCTTTTTAAGAACCACAAACTCATTCTCCGCTGTAGCGCGCTTGTTAATTTCATCTTCATATCTGGTAGAAAGAGTGGAGAATGAGTTGAAAGAATTGACTATGGGATCAATTTCTGCCAAAGACCCTTTTGCGTCTAGTGACTCGGCCTGCTTGAACTCACTTGTTTTTGAAGTCCTCGACCAGGCCCTGCATGTTCCTTAGCTCTCCCTCCAGCTTGACCTTCTCGTTACCGAGCCCATCCAGCTGTCTGCGCAGGTTGGCGATGTAGGCCTCGAACATGGCGTCGATGTTGGAGCGGGTGGTGGTCTGCTCCTGCAGCAGGCTCCACTTGGTCTCCAGCATTTTGTTCTGCTGTTCCAGGAAGCGCACCTAGACGACACAGGAAGTCACAAAGTTTAGTTCTGCTACCGTTAAGACAGAGATATTGGAGTAGGTATTTCTAACCAATCGTAGTACTCAAGTCATCTGACCCATCATACCTGGATCACACAAGTGGTTTTATTTAATCACTCTATGGTGAGGAACACAGATTTTATGAAAAACACCTCCTTGTGTATGTTGCGGCTGGAGAATAAAATGGCATTTAGCTTTTTGTTTAAGGTGCCACACCCTCTGTAAAACACTTCCCATAGAAGAGCTGTTTGTGCAATTCTTTTTTTTTTTTTTGCCAGCTCCTGCAACATGCAGCTCTTCAGAGCAGTTATATTCATATTCAACTTTGCTAAAGTGTTCTCCATTGTTTCATCGCTTCTTTTTAAAATGCACAATATTTGAAATGACTTTCTCCACAGTGGGCAATAATATATAGAGCCACACCCACGCCTTGCCCCTCCCCGGAACACAAGACATTTGTGTTCCCTTGCCTGCAGGGTGCATGCATACTTTTATTGAGTGAACCTGCCTCAGTTATCCCTCAACACCTCTATCTGTCATGGCAGTGGCTGATGAGGTGTGTCATATACATACGGAGGACAAACCTAACTGGGCATTTTCCTATGAAAAGTGTCGTTGGCTTTCTGCCTGAGCAAACAATTTTCATTTTTAGGTTTTCTTGTCAAATGTCAAGTGCCTTGTAACCTTGAAATATTGTCTCCCCTTGTTAACAGAATTCCTAATAAATGTTAATTACATGCAAACATTCCAAATTATGTAGACATTTGTTTTGCATCACATCATGTTTCCACATTCAACATGTGTTTTGAGTATTGTTGGATACGAGCCTCAGAAATAACAGTTTCTATAACCAAAGGAAAGGGACTCCTTACCTTGTCAATGAAGCTGGCGAAGCGGTTGTTCAGAGTTTTGATCTGCTCCTTTTCTTGGGTACGGACAACCTGGATGTTGCTGTCAATCTCAAGGTTCATTGGTGACAACAGGCCCTGGTTGACTGTTACATTTTGGATGGGCATGAGACCTCCAGCGCCCCCAAAACCTCCTCCACCAGCCCCAAAACCTCCTCCACCAGCCCCAAAACCTCCTCCACCAGCACCAAAACCTCCTCCACCAGCACCAAAACCTCCTCCACCAGAACCAAAACTGTAACCACCACCACCACCACCACCACCACCACCACCACCATAAGCAGAGCCACTCACACTGTAACTACTGCTCCTGATGGAGCCACCGCTGCGGCCACCACCAAAGCTCCCAAATCCTCCACCACCTCCACTACCGCCAACAGTGGAAATCCTGAAGCTTCCGCCACCTCCGGCTCCACCGCTAGATCTACCGGATGATCCCACATAGGCAGATCTGGAGCTGAAGCTTTTTGACATTCCACCACCGCCTCCGCTCAAGCTCAGCCGAGACATGTTTAGTATCTTTTGGAAAGGAAGGATTCAGAGAGAAGTCAGGGGTGACAGAGAGAGGTTTGGCAGAGCAGTGGCACACACTAAGAGGAGAGTCCCTCTAAGTGTCTTCTCTGCGTCCGAGATGGACTTTTATCCGCCTCCAAGCCCAACCTCCGCCCCACCGCCCGTCCAGCCATCCTCCAATCGCCTGCATCCTGGAGGGTGCAGCTGAAGGCAGGTGGGATATCCTGGAGCCGTTCAGCCTGTCAGACAGGTAAAGCCTTCGTCGAGCGATCCAGGCTTAACACACCCAGATGCTCCCAGAGGAATGGAACCACAGGCACTTTGACATTTCGGCAAATCTTTTTGATTGATTCATTGATTAGCTGCGCAATATCTGAAATGATTGAAGGCTGAGCATGCACCTGCATAATTCCCTTTCACTGGTTTTCTTCTCTTATGTTTTTGTTTTAATATATTTTTCTAATTTTGTGCTTCCACTGGGGTTTCACTTGTAAAGCACATTTGGAGAACTGCTTCTAGTGCATGCGGGCAAATACAACATTTCAACCATTTTGGATCAGAGAGAGATTAAAGGGATTTAAAGAATTACGTAGACGACTTCTGATCCCAAAATCTGATTGCATTAATTTATGTAACTCAATGTATGAAAAAAAAATCAACACACAACTATATTTTAAGAGTTTTGAATACATGTGATACAGACTCAAACATAATGGACATGGTGGGATGTTCATTAAATGTAAACTGGGACTGTAGATTAGTAGAATTACAGATGGAGATCATTAGCAGTATGCAACACAATTAATTTAGGAGCAAATGATTGTACACACGGTCATGAGTTGTTTTTTTTTACAGGCTGTGAGGTACGTATCCACTGTACAAAAGCCAACAGAAACACACAGTCCAACAATTATACAAAAAATTACCACAAATTACCATCCCGTCTCCCAAATTTGGCTTAATGAATGAAAACTTAAAGTAAAAACTGCTTTTGTTGGCCTGATAATGGAAGTGGTAAAGTGATTATAAGGGAGAAAAAATCATCTGACACAACACTGTAATTATCTTCAGTTCAGAACTCTCATGTATGTGCTCAAACTTGCAACTGTTGGGTGTTGAAGGTAACGAAGCAAAAGCAGGAAACATATTCAAAGGAGTGCGGCGGAATCATTAAGAACTTTGAGATGAATCGCATGATGTCAGTGAGCCAAGCAGCATGACAGAGGTCGACTCTTTTTATTCCCACTGGACCTCACTACCACTGATCTGTCCTCTTTTCAGAATAGAATAGAATAGAATACAGATCCATATGTCAATGCAATTACATTCAAAATTGGGTTATTTAATGTCACCAATCTGCCTCAAATTGATGTTTTATGACTGTGCGATAAAACCATGAGGAGAGCATGCACAACACAGAATGTCCCAATCCCAGATTGAAACACACTAAAACACACAAAGACACGAAAGTGATAAATATCAGTTTCATGGTGGAGAGCACGAGTTCATTGCATTCCATTTTTCTTTTATTAGACAAATTGTCAAAACCTTCTCTGTGTTGCGTTTTCTCTGTATAGACATACTAAATTATATTGCACATTATCTGCAATCATAACACATTATGAACCAAATCAGGGTGTATCTCCAGGGGTTTACAAGATCTTTAATGTCACTATGATATCATGAATGCTAATAAGAAGGCATTGTTACTAATGGCGTCACTTTCAACATGAATCTGTTTTATCAGGGTAAGCTTTAATTTAATTTATTTTTTTGCTGAAAACTGCAGAAGTAAATAATCTGTAAAGATTTCTGGTTCTAACAGAACTGAATCTGTTGAAACCTGTCAAAACTCATCTGAACACCTTTACTGTAGATGTTGACTTCCAAGTATTTGTACAACCGTAGCCTCCAAGGAAGCTGTGGGGCACATTTTAGTCACACCCCAAATGGAAATACCAATGCGCATTCATCTCACTCTCTTCCACTCTCCCTTTCAGGCCATGCTTTGTGTGTCATATTGCACAGTCCTCTACTCCTGCTTAAGACGCATAAAATGTTCAGTTTACTCAAAGTCTTTGAGACCAGGGGACTATGGCGACTCTATGGCAGCTTTTCAGCAGAGTGATGATCCATCAGCAGATACTTGACACTAGACATCAGGAGGATTGTTTTGGCAGGCTGTGGGCGTTAACTAAGAGCTCATTGAGGATCTTTACACATGTGCTTCTTTACAGTCATAAGCCGAAGCCAAGCATACCTCTTGTAAATTTGCAGGAGGATCATATGGGCTTAGGCCAAAGTAGTCAATTTAGTAGTTTCACACACTGTACTTTCTAATTGACCCTTGGCTAAGACCTTACTATTGCTGACTTGGACAAAGCCATCGCAGCCAACTGCATGTTTACATGGCAGCTGTCAGTGTGGAAGTCACACCGCAACAGGCGCTAGACAGTTTAGCCACCTAGCTTTGTCCCTGTTTTGTTTGGGTTTTGGAAATGGGATGAAGTAAACAACGTTGTTTATCCTTTCAGGAAACTTCGTATCGTGTGTTGCATGAGCCCCAGGCACATTGTTTGACCATTTGTGTGTATTAAAAGACTTGAATGACCAAGAAAACAAGAAAAGTGTCGTCAAGTCTAATGCCTTTCTGTAGAGAATATTTGTCCTCGTCCGGGCAACTGGTAGGTGCATGCACTTTGTTTGTGTTGGGGGGAGAGGCTTAGGCAAAGATCAATTAAAAGTCCCTCTTAGTCCCTTCAAAAGCTGTCATCACTGCAGCTTGAATCCAATGGTTTCCGTGTAGCACTCTGTCTGTTTGAACATCATCATTAAAAGAAGTAAAAACGAATGTGGAATGAGGTTGCTCACTAAAGAGGTAGTTGGTGTGTTTGTTAGGGAAGAAAGAGAAGTAGAAATGGGATTCACAATGCTAAGAAGACAAAAGTGTAAGTGGCAGAGAGGCGAGGCGGCGCACCTGATTCACATCAGGTGCTTAATCACCTAACGGCCCATAAAGGTGGAGCCACCCAGCTGACAGGCGGCAGCACACAAAGAGGATGTGGATCTGTCTGTGGTTTTTGAATTAATTAAATTTAATAAAAAATGGTGTTCTGACTCTGCGTCTCTGTGGGTGGACCAGAAGGTGGCAAGCTTCACTGCCACAGTGGCTCCTCGTCAGGCCCACGGAGCATGGAGGAGAGCCCCGGCACCGCCAGAGAAGATGATGGAGGAAGCGTTCGCTCGGCTGCTGGTTCACTTCACCTGGCTGCAGTGGGATCACGCTGAGCAGGACCAGCAGCTGATGCAGGCGCTCCTACTGCAAAAGGAGAGGTAGCGACGCCTCCTCAAGACGCTGCTGTCCTGGTGGGAGGTTGGACCAGAGGACCATTCTGCCAACCACGCCGGTGGTGCCGTCCCGTTCCCCGGACGAGGAGGTGGTGCGGGCAGCTAGCGTGGTGCGGTCAATCCCTGCACCATGGAGGAGGATGGCACTCCGGGGTTCCAGAGCAGTGGTCGTCACCGACGGCCAGAATGGCGGCGGAGGCGTGTCAGCAGATCATCTCCGGAAGGAAGAGAGCCAGTCCGCAAAGGCAGGGACGACCCTGACCAGGTGGGCAGAGACGGCCCTGATCGAGAGGGCGGCAGCAACAGCAGCGGAGGTGTGGAGAGGCAGAGCAGGTCCGGTGACCACAGCTTTCCCCATCCAGGTGACCCTGTGGTGGCGCGCCTGTCCCGGTAACCTCCTGAGTGGTGTGCCCCCCCCCTCCAAAAAAAAAAAGAGGTAGGACTACAATTATGAAAACAGTTATGTCGGATTCAAATTAGATTAGATTAGATTAGATTGACCTTTATTTACTGTGGAAAAAAAGTGTGATCCAGACAACCTCACCCATGTGATTATTATTGCTCTTTAAAGTAGAATTAGTGGCTGCAATGACATTTGATCATTAATCTAAAAGAAAATCCTGGCCTCCACATAGTAATTTAAACATAATAATAATTATAACAACAGTGCATAGACTGTACATGGCAAAAAGCAGGATATAATCCTGCAAAGGTCACCAGTACATCACAGGTTTATTTTCTCATTCCTACAAGTAATTCCTGTATTAGTTTTAATTGCTTGTGTTATTGTAGTGTAGCTGAGCTGCCAACATTGTTTGACTCTAATAACTGATTCAGTACAATTGGAAATTACCCAGAGGAAGGCACCACACTGCCCTGAACCTAATATTATGTAAATGTGTAGCAACAATAATTTGATATTGGCCAATGATATAACGACTTGCCAATAATGCAATGAAAATGTAAAATCTAATAGAAATGAGTAATGTACTATGACATCCACCATACCTATGTTTGATGTGAAAACGTAAAAAAAAAAAAAAAGTCTTATTAGCAATAAATATTGTGTTATTTATGTATTTGTTCATTTTGGCCACAGTTAATAGATTTTTTTAACCTCTTCTTATTAAGCTTTTACATAATAGTGAATTTGGTTATGTTTATCCACTTTCTGTTACATTTGTGTCTGATATACATTGGCAATACCAAATAGTACCTGGATTTTCAGTCTTGGTGCAACATTATTCATACAGAGACAAAAGTACACTGACAGGACATTTACCCAACTTTAGATGCATTTTAAAATGTATTCGTCAATAATGTAGTAATGTAACTTTAATAAATTATTGGGGAAATGTTCTTCTTTTGTCTTCTTTATATCAGAGATCTGAGTTAGTGTCTGTTTTAATGAAGTAATCAGGAGTTTAGTGAAATGCTAATAATAGAAAAAGCACCTTTGTATAATGTTAATGCTAAATGCTCAGTGAAAAGTGCCTTTTTCCACATGCAACAAAGAAGATATGACAAACTGTTGACCTGATGCCTAACACACCCAGACACAAATTACAAAATGCATTCTTTGTGCTCAATGAGAAGCATGTCTGGCTGCGTAGAAAAGCTTTTAATTGAAAGGTAAAGGGCATTAGGAACATATTTTGAAAGCAAATACTGAAACATGAGACTGCAACATGATGCGTGGAGAGAAAGAGGTGATTTACATTTTTAACCTTTGCAGAAAAACCAACAGCGATTACATTAAATGTCAATGTTGGAACCAACACGAACCAGATTATGAGGCGAGGGCTTTTTCTTGCAGGTAGTGACACCTTCACGTCTGGGAGGCCTGTATTTGATCTCAGATGATATGACGGTGGTGGCATTTCAGGCTTTCTAGTCAGCACAAGCAGAGGAATGTTTCTAAGCTCCTCTTCTGTGTGAGAACCAATCACCAGATGGGAGTTTACCCCACTGAAACTTGGCGTGCAGCACCGCTGGGAGAGGAAAGAGAAGTTACAAGCAAATGATTTGGAACTGTGTCTTCCAAATCATTGCCTTGTTTTTCAACCATTTCACCAATAACTAGTTAACCCTGCAATTTGGTTCGAATCCCATGCTTCACGTTGACTGACTGTTGAGACGGCCGACAACGCAGCAACTATTCAACCCCGAGGAGAAGTTCCTCCAATCCAGTCAGCGACTGTAATGTACAAAGTTTGTCTTTGGCTCAATATGCGTCCTTTTAAAATCAAGGGATTTATTTAGCACTTTATATTCAGGATTCATCTTTATTTCGTCGATTTTCATCTCTCTGTTTCTTCTGTCCCCTCGTGCAGCCCTTTCAGATAATGACTGCATTCATGCTGCATCTCTTAGGCTCTTCTCTTCTTCTTAGGCTTCTCTTTTTCTGTTAATTTCACTCTTCTATGCTTATACAGTGTTCTCGCCAGCGCATTTCAGCATAATGGGCTGTTAGGCGGAAATACGCGGCAAATGGCTTCCATAAAAGGGTTTTCATAAAACCCCTTTGCGCTGAGTAAAGTGTTTGAGCGATTCACCTGCACTCATTGCTCCCTCGCAACCTCAAAAGGTAAATATCATCACAATTATGTTCGTTTCAAAGTGTTTGAGCCTGTAGCCTCGCTACCGTGAGCGCTCTAAAGCTCAGTAGCATGTAGCACAGTTCGGAGCTACATGATGTACCTGAACGCATCACTCAGGGCTCGCAGCTCCTGCCGTTAAAACCTGCAGTCAAAGCCGTTCAAATCGGACCAACGTGGCGACACAAACTTTCTCTTTTATTGCTGAAACAGTTTAGCAAGATTCCCCAAACATTTGAAGTGAGAAATAAGCTGTGCAGTTGAAAAGTTATGTAGCCTGCAAGTAATTATGGTCCTCCAGGTTGCCAATGCTTCTGAATAACCTGAAACCTCAGCGCTTCCGGGGGGGTTCGCCCCCCACCCGGCCCCCACCCGACCCCCACCCGACCTAACTTACAACGGTCCCACCCCTACGCTGTCAGAAAATCCTAGTGAGAGCCCTGTTATACCCGTCACCACTTAGCCCTGTATATATCAACATTTGATATTGATATTTCCATTTCTATTTATTCTGTGTGGAGCTATTACTAATAAAGTATTTCTATTCTTTTCTATTGAATGACCTGTCATTTCATGACATGCAGTATTACTCACAGCCCTGCTCGGGACTCCGCTCTGCAGACCAGGAACACCCAACAGCCACGGCTGTGGAGATTCTCCGAGCCGTCGAGCAGTTTTCACTCAGGGTGTCAATCCAAATGCCCACATTTCTCGAATTTTCACTTCTTGGCTAACATATCCTCCACCGCAAGTAATTACAATGAGATAATGTGGGAAATTAACTCTTTTGAACACTTTATGTGGCAAGTCACCAGGTTTGGTAGCATCTTCACATATTCCCAATGTCAACCATTGATAAATATCACAGAATATTGCAAAAAAGAAATTTTTGTGGTACTCTTTGCGATAGGGGCAACTTCCATAATGTGTATGATGCAAATTTTATAACGATTGCAAGATTACATCTCTGGTTCATTCCAGAAAAGGTGGACTGGATTAAAGCAAATTATTTCAGTGACTCATTAATATGAAGATATTGATCTGATCTGTGTTTTCTCATGATAAAGTAGCAACAGCAGAACATTGCTGCAGATGTGATGACCATAATGAGCACACACGTAGTTTATTAGTCCATAGTTATCTGTCCTGCTTCATGAAACTCAGACGAGCTGTATTTCTCCACTGGGCAAACCTGCTGTGCCCTTCACAGCCGGTGTTACAGTAAAGAGACGTCGTGACTAAGGCGTGGCACTGCCTCACTACTACTCTTTTGCCTCCATGAGCATACCATGTTGAACAAAAACCACTACAAGGGAGTGTCGCTGGACCGAGGCCACAAGGCCAGAGGCAAACGCTGCAGAATTATATAAAGGAAAGATTAAGACAGCTGCCACACCTTCACATGAATGGAGAAACTGTGAGATGATGCCAAATACCAAGGTGGCATCGCTCTGTTTTTTTTTTTGTTGCAGGACAGAAGCCTGCATTCATGATGTTTGATGCCACTGGCATGGTAACGCTTAACCACTAAACTGTGCACCCTTTTGCAATATTGTTTTTGAAGTTTTTGGTCAAAGTAGACATGCGTTTCACACACTGCAACGAGTCCGGGAGTGGAAGCGCCTTGAAATGAAAGCTGTCGCTGGCAGGCTTGACGTAAATCGTGAAGCTCAACCGAAAGGAATCCCCAAGACTTTACGACT
This sequence comes from Lipophrys pholis, assembly GCF_963383615.2. NCBI lineage: Eukaryota > Metazoa > Chordata > Actinopteri > Blenniiformes > Blenniidae > Lipophrys > Lipophrys pholis. The sequence goes on along the minus strand of NC_137630.1, from coordinate 7,043,225 downwards.
TCTTTTCTTCCTCTGCAACCCAGGATTGTAGCGCAGGCTGCAGAGCGCCAATCAACACGCTACACAATCTTTTTGTGGGCACACCCAGCCGTGACTGTCACCTGAGGGCAAACTGACTGAATGCAGGCAAAGCTGAACTTGCAGAGCCTCACATTTATCGAAAGTTATAAGCAAAAATAAATACATTTGATTCCGTTTGCAGTGTCGGTGTATTTGAAGGGGTTAGCTTGAGTGCAGAGACAAATTGGGGGTTTTGCATTGTTACGTTGGAGGGGATGGGAGGTCTTTTCCGAGCTTTAGGGTTTTCCCAGTGATCGGAGTGTAAAAAATGGTTGCGCTTTCCGACGGTCAACATGCAGAGCATCGTCAAAAGCAGGCCTGGTAGCGAGGTGCGAGGAATTCCAACCACGCCTGCAAACCATCAGCTAATGCATACCTGCATTCTCTGTGTGCCAGATTAGTTTAGTGGCATAAGCACTTTATTATTTCAAACATGCTATTAATTCACATGGAGACTTTTTTCAGGTGAGTGTAAAGTTTGTGCACACGCACTGACCTCCACTTGGAAGGCTCCTGTTTTGCTGTTGTCTTACAGGTCAAGCAAACAAGTGAAAAAAACCGTCCGCTGTCACATGACTCACCTTTCACACAGCACACGCTGGTGCAGCATGTCATTTATTGGTAGTATTCTCTCGGGGTGCAATGACTTTCAAATCCTGCAAATCTCATGCTTAATTCAATATAGTTAAAAAGCAAAAAATACAGATAGGGAGAAGATGCTTCCCGAACTTTTAATGTTTGATATGTGATGCCAGCAGGATATTTTATGGAAGCTGGAGCAGCAGCATGTTAAAACGTAGTGAAGTCATAGAGACAAACACTTTGAAGAATCGTTCCCTCTCAAAGACAAACTCATGAGTCGCTGGAGGACCTGGACGGATTTTTCAATGTCTGAACTGTACATTTTCCTACAGGTGCCTGTTAATCCCCTTACATTCTTTACATTTCATGGCGTCGCGATAGAAGCTTAAGAAAGGCGTTGGTAACGTTTCTATAAACAACACAAAAACATCATCCAGTTGCATAACATCAGTTTTTTGTATTTTGTAATGAGAAGTCAAAACAATCCAAAAACAGCAACACAAATGCAAAAGACACAAGGAAGAGTAGAGCAAAATGGATTACATAACTTTTTTGGTTTGGAAAAAATGCTGTGCAAAAACCGACCAGAATAAAATATACTCTAACCACGCTCTAATGAACGTTGCAGTTCATTATCTCTTAATCCTGGCAGGCGGGATATATTTGGCAGCAAGTTCTTTTCTTTTTTTTTCCCCTCACAAGACTGATGTGTGGGAACATGAAAAAATAAGCAACCGTAAAGGCTCCATCTTTCTTGAATTGAAAAGAATCACACTTTGTCGACTGGATGAGAACTTTTCCCAAAAACTCAGCTGTATAGTGGTCATAAGAAGAAGGAGTGATGAGGCCATAGGTTTCCAAGGCTCATTGGTTCAGGTGGAAATAACAATAACAGACAAGCATCTGCAACAATTTGCACCATATCAGAATGAGCAACGGTTTCTAAAGGTCGTAGAAAGGTAGCAAAGAACACAACCCATCTGGGGTTTTTGCTTCTGCAGCTGCCCGGTAGCAGACTACTGCACCATGTTGAGTCAACAAAGCACATTAAAACCTCAGAGGTGGACCTTGGAGGAATGTAGAAGGGTGGATGCTGTGTCAGGTGTGTGTGCAAGGAATTTCAATCCAATCAAGCATCTGTGGGATGTTTCTGCAGAATCAAGATAAGTCAAATTAGTATTACTTTTAATTCTGTGGCCACAAACTTTGGAACTGTTTACCTGAGAAACACAATATGTTCATGTTTTTCATTTTACCGTTTAACATTTGATTCTGTTTGACAATGTCCATCACATTCATCCAGCAAATGCTGATACAACATGGAAATATTAACTGTTTTTACCTGAATTTTAATTCAATCCAAACTCTTTTCGCTGTTTTGTTTTAGAAATAAAAACAAATGCTCAAGTGTGTTTTCTTGCAGGAATATGAAATCAAATCTTTCTCTGTCATCCTCCTTTCATGTCCTGACAACTTGCTTCGTCTTCATATTATTATTCATAATATTTCATGCTGTGCCTGTATGTTCCCATGCTCAGTTAGCATTTGTGAGCAGACTCACTTTTTTATTTAACAGTGATTCTCCAATTTTCTCTTACTATAGCATCTTCTGGATAAGTGGCAGTTCTTTGATACAGCAGATACTGAGCGAGCAACTATATAGTGCTAATGGTTCATTTGCATTGGGGGCGGGGCTTAGCCAAAGGTCAGTCATTTTCCAGATGTTGCTCTCTGAATATAAAGTCACTGTTAATCACATTCCAATGCAACAGGCATCCACTGGGAGTGTCGCGATTCACACTCAGACTCAGGTGCGGACAGAGACACGGTACCAGGAGTTCTCTCAGTGCATTTTAATCAATAGGTGGCAAGGGACTCAAACCAATAAACAAGAGAGCGGCACGGTTACGAAGTGGATAAATGAGAGGACGGAGAAGGAAAGGAGGGGGAGATGTGACTAAACTACTAGCAAATGCTAACAAACAAAGAAACAGCTGAACTAAGCAAATACTCCAAGACGAGACAGAATCTGAACTGATCCCTAGGACGAGGACAAACACAGAAACACTACCACTTCTAAGGTAAAAGCTCAAAAGTAACTATTAGGACCCAGCAAGAGACTGAAGGGTAAATGTAGGAGGGCGTGGTCGGTGGTGAGGGAGCTGGACGGAGGGCATATGCTGCAGCCTGATGGAGGGTGAGCAGAGCCTTCCGTTGAGCGGTGCCAGTGAATGGAGTCCCAAGCAGGGGCTGGGTGCGGCAGTGTTGGTCCAGACCTGCAACAGGGGGATGACAGGATTAACGCAGAGCTGAGCAGAACAGAGCACCGGTCAAAACTAACTATTGATAGTTTACGGTTCAGCGCTGAGTCTTGATCTGAAGCCAGCTTTATAGGAAGAGAGGTGAATTGATTGGTGGAGCCACGCCCTGCCTCAGGTGAGTGCACTCAGGTAATCAGATGACTGCACTCCACACCTCACACAGCATGCGGCACACGCCCACCTTGGAAAAAGGAAAGGGGGGGGATGCTGCTACAAGGCAGAGCCAGAGGTGGAGGTCATGACAGGGAGCAGTTTGGGGTTGAGGGTCTTTCTCAAGACACTTGAAATGAAACTGCAACCACCCGACTGAGAGTCACCCTCTCTACCAACCGGGTTTTTCTGACACCTTTCGCTAAAGACTGAATAGAGAACAACATATTGATTTTTATTGTAATTTTTTTTCTCCAAACAAGTTGACAACCCAATTTCACTTACTTGTCCTTCTTTATGACAATATTCAGTCAAAACATAAATTAGCCACACAATCCTACAGCAACCTAGTCCACTAAAAGTTAGATCTTGAAGGTTGTTTTACTCCCTCGGAAGTTTTATCCTATAAATACGGTTTCCACTCAAAGCAATCCAATAAGGTCAACTGGACTTGGTCGTTTGTTTCGGAAGACATTTCTCCTGACCAGGCTGGCAAGTAGACTTGATTCATTTGCTTTTGGAGGCCTCCAGTCTGGACAAGTTAGAATATGTGTCGAGTCATAGTGTGAGAATATGTTTCCTCCTGTTTCCTTTATATGAGCCGGGTCTTCAGTCATAATGAGTCTTGTTATAAACCCAACTCATATGAGAGTTTGGCTTTTTCAAACTCACACGATAAGAGGCCAGACTAAGTTTGCTAACTGTTTTAACATTGAAATCAATGCTCAAGACCTGGGTGGGTTATGGGTGAAGACGAAGAACTCACTGTATGTGCTTGCATACGTATGTTATTACAAGAAAAGACAGGTGTGCAGATCTGACGGGTTGAACCAGAATTCACAGGCCCTGTACCACCTCGGGCATATTCCATAATCCCTTACATGCCATATGTTCCTCACACTGACATATGAAAGTTGAATTATAATGTGCATTCCACAGATGAGGATAATATATCTCTTCTTCTCTGTGGTGCAGATCATGTATGAGTGACAGCTGCCTGATGAGGAGGGACACGTCTGCCGAGGAGCTGCTCGGTCGGAGCGTGAGCCTACAAGTCACAGCTCAGCTGTTATGTAACCCCCAGCTCCTACAAAGCTGGATTACCCTCCGGCTGAGCTCCACCCATCACAGTCACACCATCAAATCTTATGCACCCTGCTCTTTTACCATCACTCAGTTCATATACATCAGCAAACTGCATCGTCAGAACTTTTCATCAAGCTCGAAATCTTATCGAGACCTCGTCTTATGCTTCTGAGATCTTTATGAGTTTAATTCCACACTGTCAACATGTCACTCCGCAAAACCGCTAAAAGCCTTGGAGGTGATGTACTTAAATGTAGCCCATGTACACAATACCGTCGCAGCTCGTTCTTCTGCAAACACAACCATACCTGTCTTCTCTTCTTTTACTCATATGGTTCAGTGGTTTGCAGTTGCTCTCCTTTAAAATCTGTCTTCAAAGTTGCTACTGTACTTAGGATCCAAAGATACCAGCATAGAGTCCAGTACTGCACAGATTACTTTTAAAAAGCTCTGTGATACAACCCAGCAAATACTATTTCAATTCGACTCGACTCGACTCGACTCTATTCTATTTTCTTTGTGTATCGTCTAATACAACACAGTAACTTCAAGGGACTTTTAATGTGAAAACCCCAACAAGTCTACATAGGAGATGATGTATAGGAAAAACAGTGTTTAACAGGAAGAAACCTGCAGAACCAGGCTCGGAGGTGGAGACTTTCTGCCCTTCCCGTTGGGATGAGGGGATGGAAGGGTAGGACAGACAGACCGATTTTGGAGACGGGGTTCGAACCCTGGTTCAGATAGGTAGAGAGAGAGAGGGTCTCCCAGCAGTTTTAACCTATGGCAACTTTATCAAATAGAAAAGTCGTATGCCTAATGTAAAAGTAAAGACTGTATTGGCCTCCAAGGATGTCTTATGTGACATCTTGCATCAGCAAAGTCACCGCTACACAAGAGAGCATGAGCAAATTAAACTGTAAACTATGTTCTGCCAAAATATGAAGAGGAGAAACATAGTTTGTCCAACACCAACAACTTGACCACCAGAGACATTTGGACCAGCAGAGTGGCCTTGTGTCGTTCAATAGTTTACCTGCTCAGTGGTTCCAATAGTGCTGTGCTACAGGCTACATGCTAAAGACTTCCAGGGCTCACGCACTAGCGGTGCAACATGCTACACATGATTAAAGTATGACCAATACACTCAACAACAGCGAGGTGTCGTACGTGGTGGCCCACAGCGGCTCGGCCCTTCGCTCTACAGTCAGTGCACAGAGCGTAGACAGACGCTACATGCTAAACGCTAAACGCTACACGCTACACGTCACACGCTGCCCTGTGAGCATTGTAGACCGTAAGGCTGTTGGACGTGTGTGTAGCGTCGATCCAGAAGCTGTGTCGAGATGGTTTTGCTGTGGCGCAAATTTGCACATCATTGCATGTAATTTGCGGATTACAATTGCTAGTTAGCTCTTTGAATGCAGCTGAGTGGCCTTGCTAATTACTGCAAATTCTTGCTTAAGTAATTCTTACACTACTTCTAGGTGGTTCCTTTCTTTTTATTTTTTGCCCCTTCATTCGGCACGAATGTGCACATCGCTGTATCATTAAAGTCACAAAAGAAAAGTCTGTTATTGCAACTAATGCTATGATAGCAGTCATTTACGAAGGCTGCTTTTCCTACTGCTTTTCATCAGCGTTAACAAGTATGTACTCAGGAGAAGCAGCATGGGATTGTTCCTTTCTGGATGGTCTTTCTGGGAGCTGTTCCCTCCAAACTGAAGAGAACAGACAAAGCTCGTTTTAATCAAAACAGAGTTCCAAGGTCAGCATCTGTGACGGTATGTAGGTTCATCGCTGCACATTTTATTAGTGACTTGCACATCTGTGTAGGCTCCAATAATGCTGGGCAACATTTACAGGGGTTGAGCCTGCAGATGATATTTTACTGCAGTTATGTTCTGGTACTAAAACTTCCTTTCAAAGATGATGTCTGTTACAGGAAATATATATATATTTTTTAATTCAGGCACAAGTATACAAATCTGTCCCCGGCTAGCTCAGTTGGTAAAGCATGAGACTCGCAATCTCAAGGTAGTGGGTTCATGTCCAACACCGGGCGCTGCCTTCCCTTGGGCTCACCTCCCGCAGGAAAGGTTCTTAATTGGTGTAATGTGATTTGGGTGACAGTGCTCAGACTGCCACCCCCACCACCCGGAAATGAATAAACGGGAGAAGATGGATGGATGGATGGAAGTATGCAAATCTACATTTCATGTGGTCTGAGTGCAAAGTGGACAGGCCTGCAGTGTACATTTACAGATTGTGAAGCAAAAGAAAAATAGAAACAGAACAAAGATGACCTCAGAATAAGGGAAGCATTGCAGGTTGATAACTAAGATAACAGAAAATAAGATCAGATTTTGATCCAACATGGCAAAATAGAATAGTCCTTTAGTGTCACTCCGTAGCAATACTAAAACAATGTTGGCAGCAGTGAAATGTCAAGTGACAGCAACTTCAGTGACAGTAATACCAAAAAAAAACCACAATAGTAGAAAATACAATACTGTGAAGAGGTGAAATATTTAGTATTAAACATTAAAATATTAAAAACCAAGTTTAGGAGGAAAAAACAAGAATTTACAAAAGTAGTGCAAAGGGAGTACTGCAGCTGTACAAATTGTCCAGTGCAAAATTATTGTGCAATGTGAGGTCAGTCCGAGGTTGGATGAGCGGTTGGAATCAGTGATGGCAACCCGGTGCCCGATATCTTTTACAGGAGGGGAGGGCAGGAAGGGGGAACAGGGGGTGTCCAGGGTGAGTGGGGTCATTGGAGATGGATGTGGCCTTCTTCTGAAGTCCACCACTGTAAAGGCTGAACTACTGCAACGCACTCCTCCAGAGATTACAGTACATCCAGAACAGCCAGGATCCTGATGAGGGTGCAAAAACACAACCACATCACCCCCATCCTGAAATCCCTTCACTGGCTCCCTGTCCGACTCAGAACTGAGTATAAGGTCTCCCTCCTCACCCCCCTGTGGATTCACAGCCATGCCCCCTTTACCTCCATGAACTCCTTACCCTCCCTGAACTCCACTCGTACCCTCAACACTTCAGCCAAAACTCCCTCCAAGTCCTCAGAACCAACCTCCACATGATGGATGATCGGGCCTTTTCCTCAGCTGCCCCAAGACTCTGGAACGGCCTCCCTGACTACCCGAGGGCCCCACAAACTACAGAGGCTTTTAAACGAAAACTGAAAACCTACCTTTAAAAATAAAACAAAAAAAACTTCTCTTAATTGTCTTTTATGTTTTCCTTTTAAACTTTAACTGTTTTTCTTTTCTTTGATTTACCTTTTAAATTTCTTCCTGTAGCACTTTGAGGTTGTGACGTCAGTTATAAATAAAATGTATCAAAATTATTATTATTATTATTATTATTATTATTATTATTATTATTATTATTATTATTATTATTATTATCATTATTAAATGTCTTTTAAGGGAGGTAGTGTGGACCCAATAATTTTCTTAGCCGCCCTCACAACCTGCTGCAGGTTCCTCCTGTCCTCTGCAGTGCAGGAGGTGAACCAAAGCGTGCAGCAGGATGTCAGGAGGCTCTCGATGGTGCTTCTGTAGAACTTCGATAGCAGGGGTTGAGGGATGTGAGCCTGCTTTAACTTCCTGAGGAAGTAAAGTCTTTTGAAATCTACAACCAGTTCCTTGGTCTTGTTGGAGTTCAGGTCCAGGTTGTTGCTGTTGCACCATCCTGTCAAGTGCTGGACCTCCTCCCTGCAGGCTGACTCGTCATTGTCTGTCATCAGTCCTTCAATGGTGGTGTCGTCAGCAAACTTGACGATGGTGTTGGTGGTGTGGATGGGGGTGCAGTCGTGGGTGAAGAGAGAGTAGAGGAGGGGCCTGAGGACACACTCCTGGGGTGTTCCTGCGTTCAGGATGAGAGTAGAGGATGTGCAGGTCTCCCGTCCTCTGTTCTGGGGTCTGTTGCTCGTGCTGACCGTGACAAAGGCCAAATATGGCCAAATTCAGTCATCACAGCAGCTGCACATTGAACAAATACAGTTAAATAAAAGTTAAAATAGGATAGTGGCATACAAGAGAATGAAACATGGAAATATAAATAGATAATTATATACATGTGTATTAGGGCTGTTAAAATCACATGAAGAAACATTTTTAAAAATTATATATATATATATATATATTAGGGATGTCCCGATCACACTTGTTTGCCCCCGATACCGATCCGATTTGTCAGAATTGAGTATCGGCCGATACCGATACTTTCCTGATCCGATACTCACATTGCCATTGCAAATATACTCAATAGTCTATTTTTGGAGCAACTAAGATGTCTGAAGCTAAAAGCACTATTGGCAGAAGCTTTGTTTAGCTAGAAATTATTGTAAAACTCACTTATTGAATCAAAATTCTTCTCTTTCTCTTTAGTTGTTGTTGTAAACTGAGGGTACATCCACACGACGAAAAAACAATCATTTTTCTCCCTGGCCTGCTTCCCAAAAAACCGTCCACACCTCAACACGAGGCTTCAGGGCGTGTGGTACACATGCCAGGCCTTTAGGGGCGCTGTGACTCACCAAACACAATAAAATGCAGAAGAAGACAGACCACATATAAATTTAGAAGTAGACTTCTGCACATAAACACATAAACCACTATATATAACTCTAGTTTTATAGGTCTATGGCCCCACTCCGCCTGCTTCTAGCTTCTGTAGCTCGACCGGAGCTTGGACCGGATAACCTTCGAAAATGTGAAGACACTTCAATGAAACTACTAAAAGAGAAAAAAGAAATAAAAATCGGTTTACGAATACTTTCTTTACACTGCAAACCAAGATCACATTTTAGAGTTATGACGCTGTCTTTTACTGGTCGAGATCAACATGGAACTTTGAAATATGTTCTACGCTCCTCGTCTACAAGGTACTCCTTTACACTATGCTCCTCTCTAAATATGCAGCTACACGACAAACAACAAACAAAGCGTCTTTGTAGAATAACTGCGGTTATTAATCATCTCTGTCTTGTGACACGTAGTTTATGCTTCTCGCTGTTGATTTTGACAAAGCGTCGCCTTCATACCATGAAGTTAAACAGCATAGAGGCTCTCACCGCTGCTTTGTTGTCTTTGCTGAGGCGAGTTGTTTGCGTTGCATTTTCTCGTACACGCCCCACCCCGGCCCACACCTCCTGCAGAAACGCTCTCTGCAGTCTGGGCAGCATTTGACTAATTAGGTCTTCATTTCTTCACATAATACATTTCTATAAATCATCTGACTGAGCTCTCAAACTCGCTCGCAATGCGGCCGCAGCTCATTGGTAGGCGAGGTGCCTCCGGTGGGACTGCACTGAGAAGTCTCGCATCCATCCATCATTTATGGTTTATCCAACCCAAAGTATCCAGAGCAAATCCCTCCTGACTTCAGTTCACCATGAACAGGCCGCCGGCCCATCACAGGGCGAAGAAAGAAAGACAGTCACATAGTGACTTCTAGGAATTGTTGTACAGGGAGAACATGCAAGCAACAGCCCTGAATGGTAGTTGAATGCTATTGGTTTATTTGTGTTTGGGGGCGGGGCTTAGCCGAAGGTCAGTTGACTATAATTGTTGACCCTACATTGCCCCGTAAGTGTAAATGACATTGTTGGACTCTCATGTGTTGGCCCTGTGTTGGTATGTTCATGGTGTACCTTGCATTCGACCCATTACGGCCGCCAAGGACGTAATTAAATCATCTGCATATTTTTATGTGTTTGTATGTCTGTTCGCAAGCTTACGTCAAAACTGCACGAATGTTGAAGAAATTCTCACCCCAGCTAGATATTAGGCCATGGAAGATTCCCATGAATTTTGGAGGCGCTCCGGATCTGGCATCTCGATCAGGATTTCATTTTATAAGTATTACGTCAAAATCTACATGAACCTTTGGCGGATGTCAGAAATCCCTGATTGCTCTTGTTGTTGCCTGTGATCAGCACCAGCATCCCTCAATCAAGTTTGATGGAAAATGTATGGATGGATGTTGAAAACAGCAAGATAGTGCATGGATCTCGTGATGCAGCGCAGTTCAGTGTTGTACAAAATGTGAAACCTGACTTCTTTCTTCAGTCTCCTTCAGCACCACGTTATGAGCAACTCAAGCAGAAACTGTATTTATTAAAGAATACTGGGAGTTTCTTCATTCGACTGCGTGGGCATGTATGATGAGAGGTGGTTTCCCTTTCCAATGGATGGACTGAGCAACTTGCATGGCCACCGCCTGCATTAGTCTGTGTGAATAAGTTAATGCTGCTCAAGCGAGATCCATTGATCAGTTTATGGTTTTCTAAACAGCTTGAAGCCACATCCCCTGTTTTCATTGTTCTTTCATCAAGAATTAGATATGGTCTGAATGAGCTGTTGAAGCACCAAAAACTAAAAACTGTGCAGTGCAATGACTGACTCACTTCAACTCCAGGAAATCTGACTCCTCTTTGCTTTTGTATTGAATATTTGCACGGCAGTTTTTGCTGCAGATAATGGACACACAATGCAATGTGTAGACATTCTGCACGACTATAGACTCTCACGCTGGGTTTTACTAACTTGTCACCTCAGTCCACCTTTCTCTTATGCATATAAAATTGCTATACGTCTCTGTCGAGTGGTGACTGATGGATTTACGGTCAGTTGTGATCATGGTTTCCTCCACCCTACCTCTGGGTTAAGGCTTGGTGTCCCGGGGCGTTCAGTAGACCAGCTCTGTCAGAAAGGAACGCCAACTGCCTCGGGGCAGGAACACACCTCTGAGCATTACTGAAGCATAGTGAATTCTTGACTCTCTCCAATCATATCTTGTTCCACTCATTCCGCCCTCTTACGTTTAGAAAGGTCAGCAGGATTTACCAGCAGGTAGTGAACAATTTACTGCATGCCGCTGAGGTCACTTTCATTCAACCAACATCCTCCGTTTCAACAGTTGCACATGAATTCCCCTGAAAGGTCACACTAACCACCGGTTGTGCCTTCCCAAAATACAGTAGATGAAACATTTCCAGTTCTTATGTGTTTCTTGACTCTTGATAACCTCGTCTTTTAACGCTGAATCTGCATCTGCAGGTAGCGCTGTGTTGGGTTTATCAACCGGTCCGACAGGTATTGACGACTTCACAACTTCAAAGGATTCATGTTGTTGGAAATTAAGTGTCTGAGTCTTTATGAAGCTGCCATGTGAAATTATTTAAAGTACTTATTTTGCAGAGGTATCCACCTAACCGTGTGAGTTTGGCGAGGAGCGAGCCGTTTAAGCGCCTGTAACTTAGTGATGTCACAGTGACAAGACTTGGATGGAGCTTGAAAGCTTCAAGAGGGATGAAACGACTCACACCCCAGACGTTTAACCATGCATATCCTGACAAACACTGAAGACAAATATTAGTGTAGGTAATGCGAAACAAAGCACGCTGCTGTGCATGCGCTCGGCTGGAACACGTCCAGTAACACCTTGCTTTTTAAGTCCTTTCTTGAGCATGAAAGTTTAAGGCTGCAAGCAGAGCACGACTCCTGACAGGCTTCTCCCTCTGCTGTCTTGAGCTCGTCTTCAGGTTACTACTGTGGCTGTCTGATAAAGCTCCCTGGGTGCAGCCTTCTCCTCCCAGCATGTGTAATTAAGGTTTACTATGAACGCGATGGTTCTTACACAGAGAAGTAATGTCCTAAAGGGGATCAGTGAAGTATGCCTACTTACTTTCTCGCTTGCAGCAAAAACACATATACCTACCATCATGCATTTCAAGATTGAGTTTGGCTTGTCGTAGCAGTTATGCATATTTACACAATTGAATGTGAGGGATGTTGGAGGGTAAACGTGTAAGACGAGACTACAAGTAAACTCCATTGAGGTCTCATGACTTCTTCGTAACCACATGCCGCTGAACGTCATGGGCGGGTCCGTTTTGCGGAGCACCTGTGGAAGCTGTTCTACCAACCGCGTGCAACCGAGGATCCTGTCACCAAATGAACACACAGAATCCATCAAGTGTGTTTGACTTTATGAATATCGTTCAGCACGAATGTCTTCCACATTTTGCAAAAACATGGCCAGTCTGACTTGCATATGCTTGCCTGTATTTCAAGACAAAAGGAAGATCAGTTCAGCTTTAATCAGCGATGCCTCTATTAGTGTGACGAGAGATGTCTCCATGACTTTTATTTGCAGGTTTTATTATTAGATATTCAAGGGGTGCAGCTTGAAGTCTTCCCCAGATTCTTTCCGTTGCTCTTGTTTTCCCTGCAGCTTTGACTTTAAGTCACATCGTCCCCCAGATTGCACTTTTCTTTTTTCTGTCACATTCAGATTTATTTGCCTTTATGTTTGCTTTGTTTCTATTTGCCGGTTATAGTTTGTTATGGTTTTTGTGTCTTCCCATTTACAAAAGTTGTGGATGGTACCAAAAGTACCAAAAGTACCGTACCCAACCGTTACCGCCACCCCACCTAGCACCGAGTAACGGGTCTGTGAGGAGGAGCGACAACGCAGCCGTCTGCTGATTGGTTGTGCTGATTGTCACTCGAGACAAGCTGCAATAATTAAAAAAAAAAGGGAAGGGTTTGTACGGCCAATGAGTTTTTTTATTCTAATTTTATCGTCCTTGACCTCAGCTCAGCCTTCGCTACAATGGGTCATAATATGCTAATCAGCCGTCTGAACATCCATGTTGGCATCACTGCTGTGGCTCCTAAATGCTTTAATTCAGACTCGTCAGACAGATCGCTCTCTGTTAAGCTTGGAGAGGTCCTGTATTCCAAGACTGGCATTATTAGTAGACACATCTGTCTGAGTCAGATTAGCCCTGATTGCATATAACAAATGTATTCCGATATGCTTGAACAGTGAGGAATCCCTCATCTGGCTCTGTGGTTTGAATAGCTTTCATTATAACTATCCTCAAAAACGATTATGTATAATCTTATCATAAAAAATATCCACTGTTTTTTGAGCTGTGCTTGGAAACCTTTATGACCTTTTTACAAAACAGAATGTGCTTTTGAGTTGTCAGGTCACACTTGAGGCAGCCACACATTCTTACAAGTGGCTCTTATGTTATTTTGATTTGCTTTATGAGAGCTACTATTCTTTATTCTCGTCCCTTTTTTCCTTTTCTTCCCTTCATCTTCTTTTGACTAAATGGATTCAAAAATGCTTGTAAAATTGTACTACTTTTCCTTTATTTGCGTTAACTTGAATCTTGCTTGTTCTGTATATAAATGTAATAAAAAAACAAACCAACAAACACCTAAAAAGGTAGTCTTTTGATTAAGGATGCACCAATGCCACTTTTGCACAGGACAAGTATGAGTACTAACCTTTAGCTACTTGCCGATATTGAGTACCGGTATGAGTACTTATTTAATGAGATAAAGCCTAATTCATACCCCACACACAAACAGTGCACGAAGGCTATGTGTTGCGGCGATACTGGTATCAGTAACAGTGCAACCCAACTTTTAATATATTCACTGTTGGGTAAGTAAACACAAAGTAAAAAGTATAAGCTGGGTCGGAATTAATTGTATTGGTGCCTCCTGTTAAACAATATGAGTGTATATACTGTATACCACCAATACAATATAAAAACAATAAACATGTTTAATCAAAGCCCCTTTTGACCAAAAATTGTGAGCTGGGTATTTTAACAACGCTTTTGTCTAATATATTAACATTAAGACAATAGATGTTGGATCTTTGCTAGACAGATAATTCGACCAATGGTAAATGGAAAAAATCCCCCCCCCCCCCACCCCCCCAACAGTCCTGTTCATGGGAACAGACACGTCTAATGTATTGTTGGTGAAGAAAAGTCTGAAGCCACTCATGTCCTAAACAGCTGGCGCAGTGTTTAGTCATGAGCCTCTAAGACTTTGTGTCACAGACAGATGACTTATGTGTAACCTCTGACAACTCCCAGACAGATTAAATCATAACTTGAGCTCCAAAGGTGATCACTGCTTACTCAACTCCATCCAGTGTCATCTGTCTGCTGTCAATTTTAATAACACCAGTCTGTTGACAGGTACCTTGGAAACACTCATAGCTCTAATTTTAAAGTATGTTTCTGAAATAATTTGAAATATATTAAAATGCTCAAATATAGCAATAAACAAGCCTGACTTGTTTTTTATTATTATTAAATAACATGTCTCATTGACACAGATTTCGTAATGATTAAATTGGTTCCTCAAATGTAATAATGTAAAAACGCAAACCAGTGTTTAACTCTCACCTCCGTCATCACTTTAATTATCAAATGAACGGTGGTTTGGCTGCAGTGAACGGGCCTGGCGGTTTCCAGAGTGTCATTTAACAATGACTAAAAGTTTACCACCACAAAACGATTTCAAAGGTAAGTTAATCAGGGTTGAACTTAATCCTGAAAGGCCCGTATCAAGATGCTTGTCTCCAGAATGTGAGACGTGAATGTCAACATAGACACAGACTATGAGCTATTCTGCGTAACTGAGCGAGACTCTGCTGGGCTGCCGGCTGAGAAGACGTCCACATGCACCCCCTCAAAACAGAAGAGCCAAACCACTTCTTTCAGAAGCCTAAACATGTCTGTCGTCAAAATTTGTCTGGTGACATTGCATAAACGGGGACAAACGGTGACATTTTAACACATTATCAATGATTAGATCCCGTCGACCACGTCGGAAGAACCAAATCGATTCTCAGAAACGTGGTTTTCGTCATCGCCTAATTTCTAATTGGGCTCCAATCATAATCTTGGTGTCTATATTCATGTTTATCAGGTCAAGGAATCCAGTAATGCTACTTCTGACAAACTAATTCAGGCCAGTTTTGAGAAACATTAGATTTCCGCTATAAAAAGTCAGTTTTTTTCATTGGCCCCATTTGATCTGTTCAGGCTAAATTATGCTGTTGATAGATTTCAGCAACAAATACATGTGAATAAAGGAAAACAGCGTAATCAACATAATTCTATTGTGAACATTCCTTTGTCCCTCTTTCCTTATCACATATTTTAGTTTACACCCATAGTCATCATCAACACAATCATACAAAAAGATGAACAGACATTTACATTTACCCGAACATACAAAGCTCATTTTTTTGTAAAGCATGGCATAGGTATCATCATGATGTAGGGCTGCTTTGCCAGCTCTGGCATTGTAATTAGTGAACCTATGAAGCAAACAATATAATCTGAACATTTCAGGGGTAAACCGGCTGGAGGGGAAGCTGTTGGGTCTTTGACAATCCATCATATTACAGTGGAGACGCATCAGAAAAGGCGTCTGCCGGCGATGACTGGTGATTGATAAGCTGCCACTGCTGCACGAGCTTCTGCAAACAAAGGTTGGGGAATGGTACCGGCTGAAGTTTGGAGGGTACTCTTTCCCTTTTGATCCCAGAGACTTTTTTTTTTTTTTTTTTATCTTTGATTGGACAAGATTGCAAACAATCACGAGTATCAATGTACCAGAAAGTATGAACAGTGATACAGAAGACTTTACTGTTATTGGGGTTATTTTCCGGCAGGCCAAATGGGGCTAATCTGGACGACTCTCACTGACAATTGAATGCTATATATTGGGTTTTTCTCTCCGTTGTGTTTATCAAATTGCTCAATCACTGGTTTTGCTCTGGGATTCCCTCAGGTTATCACAGAATAACTTTTCTCTGATGATATCTCCGCCTTTTCCAAACGTTTGATGCATCAACTGTGAGCCAAACGTTTTCCTTAACACTCCACAGTGTGCATTGTTTTTTGTTTCGTTTTTGCAAATTAATGAATCTCTATACATTTCATGCATGTGCCTCGCTTCTTTTCTTTCAAACACACACAGTGTTACGGAAACAAAACAAAACCCCAAAGGTAAACTCAAGTGTGCTGTGCTGCGTTTGGTTGATGGTCTGGATATTGTCACTGATTTCTGATGATCAATTTTCACTCCCTCTCCGAGCGCCTGTGCGCCAAGGCAGGCTCCGACACGATCTCAATCTGCTGGCAGCTCCTTTTAAAGACGCTTTTGGCTCTTTTCAAAAGACGGAGTCAAACCTGATTCGTTTTATACTACGCTATGAGTTATGCTCACTCTTTGCCCAAACCTGCCTCCACCTGGCAGTGGTTAAAAAACAAGCCTTGCCTGCAGGCACCTAATGGAGGGGGGGGTGGGGGCTTGGTGGTGGTGGTGGTGGTTGGGGGGGGGTGATGAAAATGAGCTCTAGGCCACCTCACACAGGCTCGCACACACAAGAGTTTTTAGGTTGATCCTTCAATCTCCATTTCGCATCCAGTTACATAAAGCCGGGGTCACAGGTGGACGAACCAGCCCGAACACGATCTCCAGGAGGAAGGTGGAACCAACCCTGGAGAGCTAGATATATAACACGCCTCATCGCGAGAAATTATGAACTCCAAAATGGCCTTTAAAGATATTTACATTTCACAGGTGCTATGGAAACACTACATTTACTCAAGTGGTGCGCTTGCCTGGACAAAGTGCCACTTCAAATAAAAATCTGAATAATCTGTGTAAAACTAGTGATTATTCTACATTTAGAATATCTGAACAGGTGTTTCTACCTCCACACGGTGGATTTTAATCTTCAAATATTAATGAGTTGCCAGAAAGTCTTAACACATTGTCAACGCAAGATGAAGCCTCGTCGTTAAAGTCTTTGATGCTGGAAGCAAGAAACCACCAGAGGAGTCAGACATGTTTAAGATTAACTGTGCTTATCTAAACAGGACCTTAAGTCATAAATACCTTGGACGTGGAAATGCCCCTCCAGGTGTGTAGGTCTGTTTATCATCAGTGGTTTACAGGATGGTGGGGTTGGGCCTGACCTTCATGCACTTGCATGCACCGGGTTCTGCTCCGAGGTGTTCGGCCTGTCAACTCTGAGTAGAATGACGTTACCCAACAAAATCTTCATTCCGTGTTTAAAGGGGTCATATTATGCAAAATTCACTTCCTAATTATTTTTCAACGATGATATGCATCCCCATACCAGGGAATGACGCCCCAGGAGTGAAGACAGTCTGTCCTCTCTCTCCCTGGCTTCTTTCAGTTTTTAAAAAGTGTGTTGTTCCAACCAGCCAATCAGAAATCAAACCCTATATAGTGTCATCGGGGGTTTAACCAATCCCAATCAAGGTAAGCCCTCCCTTTGACCCTCCCACAATTGGGCAGCTCTGCTCTGGCACATGGCACCACGAGAGGAAGCACTCCCTTCTTTTTCAAAGATGGACAAGTGTGGGCGGAGCCAGTCCAGCTCACACAGACACAGCAGATTCTGAATGCAGCTCCTATGATCCAATATTCAAATGGAGGAAAATTTTGAGAAAGTTGGATTTGGGGCAATAAACTTTGAACGTTTTTGGACCAACGAGACGCATGTGAAAGTGTTGAAAATGTGTTCCATCATCATCATCATCATCATCATCATCATCATCATCATCATCATCATCATCATCATCATCATCATCATCATCCATCATCCATCATCATCATCATCATCATCATCATCATCATCATCATCATCATCAAGCGTAACTGCTCATAGACAGAGGTTTGGATGGTACGACGTTCAGGCGTCAGTATATGTCGACGACCTCTGTGTGTTTCTCTGTCCAAAGTTTGCATGTTCCTCTGTGTTCCTCCTAAAGCGGAACTCACCTTCAATTCTAAACATCTCAAACACGACGTCAGCCACATTCAACCATCATGAGTTTTACCCATTTTCTGCCAAAGTAAATCATATGATGCTGCAAAACACATTTAACTCTGAAATGAAGACGACGCAGGTTTTTCTGTCAGAACTGTGCTCTAATTCAAATTTATGAAGATTATGGATCAGACTTTTGCCTTGGCGAACATGAAATACTGTATCTGGGGCATGTACAAGACGGAGCAAAATACTTTGAGTAGCGATAACTAAATAATTTAATGGCCAACATCTGAAAAATGTTTATTTACTATCAATTGTTTGAAAGCGCAGTGTCCTCGCTTGTTTGTACATTAAACATGCAGGTAGTGTCAGCACATAAAAAAAAGAAAAAGATTTAAGATAATAAACCTGAAGGATTTGGCATTGTGAACCTCTTGGTTAATTCTCAAGCAACTATAGTATTTCCATTCAGGTAAATGCATCAATAGCATATATCCATTATAATAACTGATGCAGTAAGATCCTTTAGAAAAACCTAATAAATAATTAAAAGGTGTGTTTTGGAGAAGATGTGAGATTTACCGTGTCGCTGCAATAATGAGCATCATTGAGGAGTTAATCCGTCCATCTTTTACACTTGTCTTATTAACACTTTGGTCACTGGAGACTTTTTAGTGAAAACGCATCACTTTTGCGTTTCCTTTTCAGAAAAGTTTGTCATTTACTCTGCAAAGTTCTTCAAAATGATGTCCGTTTGCACGGAAACGGCAGAAACTCTGAAAACAATGTCGTTTCTACGTTGAGCCACTAGTGGGTGCCGCTGTTTGTTTTCCACATTAACATGGATTAATCCATCACCATGATTAATCTGATTAAAAGTTTTAATGCAATTAATCCAATTCGAAATCAATGAAAGATCTCGGGCCGTGCAAGGTAAGGTCATGCAAGTTGGCTGAAGAACCAGTTTGATGCGGAAGACGCTACACGGCACACTGTTTCTCTTGATGGGAAATCTGAGTACAAAAAACCAAGACGGCGCAGTCGACCAACATAAAGTATTACACACACGCTGCAGGAAGGAGCTCTTCCAGATTAAAATAAACCACATTACCGCAAAGCAAATGTTAGCCGGGGATTCTGCCGACTTTTCTCAGTCGCTGCGACATTGTAAATAAGAAGCGGTCAGCTCGCCATATTTGTTTTGAGAAAAAAAGAAGTTGTTATTTGTTTACGCCAACTGTTAAAGTTACACTTCCAGAAACAAGCTTTAAAATATACTTCCCATAAAAGGGAATCACTTCTGCTGAGAGAATAAACCAAAACACCAAAACAAGACCGTCACCACTCATTTCCACTCATTTACAACTCGTAGTTTCCCCAATCGATCCACCAAAGTCGATATTTACAAACAAACCGGAATTTGTAGCCATCAAACTGAGTTTATGTTTCGCTAACTGACGCCATCTTCAGAAACCGGCCTCAAGGGTTTCTGGGATATCAAAGATGGCGTCGCGGCAGCTCAAGCAAAAATATCAACATTTGGCCGAACAAAGGCGTCAGAACTTCTCAAAGGAGGAGAATTCAAGTCTGAAATGTTGTGAAACTGATCATCGATCGTTTTCCCACTGCGATATCGGGTATCTCGGCCCAAATATAAATGCGGGAAATACGTGTTTTTATGAGTGTAAAGACGAATTTCCTTCCGAAAGATCTTGACAGTGTATTAAGAGAAGTACATCAACAACTAAAACTGGCTCCTAAGGTTTTCATTTTTCCCGCGTGGATTCTGGTAGAGGAACTTTAAAGTTGGTTAATAAACGGGTCAAGTGCAGTTCTATATTTGTCTATATTTATCTGTGATTAATTGAAATTAATCCATAATCTGCAACTCATAGATGATCTAACGTGTGTGGGATTTGAGACCAAGACAAAACCCATGGAACTGGTGAACATGCAAACTCCACAGAAAGGCCAGTTCAGCTTCCTGGTACCTTCAACCAGGAGCTTCTTGCAGTTTGTCACCGGGGGCGATCCACTGCACCACCGCGCCGTCCCCACTGAGAACTTTCTTGAACGTGTGAGGAGCCCTTCAGGCTGTTGACGGAGCGATTTGGCGCCACACAACACCAGGTCTCTGACCGCGGACTTTTGGAACGTATGTGACTCCGTGTGCCGCTTTTCATAAACACTCCAGCATTGTTGTGTGGCGTCTTGGCGACCGTCCCAG
This sequence comes from Lipophrys pholis, assembly GCF_963383615.2. Lineage (NCBI taxonomy): Eukaryota > Metazoa > Chordata > Actinopteri > Blenniiformes > Blenniidae > Lipophrys > Lipophrys pholis. The sequence goes on along the minus strand of NC_137630.1, from coordinate 7,023,131 downwards.
TTTCAGAATGAATCTGTTGGAACGCGTGGGAAACGCTTGAGCTTTCACCGTTCAACACACAAGTCACGCATGAATATAAAGTTCAACTCTTCCAAACAATGGACGTTGACATGTGTTGATTTTGCATTTTGCCTTATAAGATTTTGCAAGATTATCATTATTATTATTATTATTATTATTATTATTATTATTATTATTATTAGTAGTAGTAGTAGTAGTAGTAGTAGTAGTAGTAGTAGTAGTAGTAGTAGTATTCTTAGTACTGTAACTAATACAGTAGTTGACTATTAAAATAACTAGTACAGTAACTAGTACAGTATGTAACTATTGGAGTAACTAGTCTAGTAGCTACCTATTACAGTAATTAGTGCAGTAACTAGTACAGCTGTTGACTATTAAAGTAACTAGTACAGTTACTAGTCCAGTAGCTAACTAGTAGAGTAGCTATTACAGTAGCTACCTATTACAGTAACTAGTCCAGTAACTTGTACAGTAGTTGATTATTAAAGTAACTAGTCCAGTATCTAGTCCAGTAGCTAACTAATAGAGTAACTAGTCTAGTATCTACCTATTACAGTAATTAGTGCAGTAACTAGTACAGCTGTTGACTATTAAAGTAACTAGTACAGTTACTAGTCCAGTAGCTAACTATTAGAGTAGCTATTACAGTAGCTACCTATTACAGTAATTAGTCCAGTAACTAGTACAGTAGTTGATTATTAAAGTAACTAGTCCAGTAACTAGTCCAGTAGCTAACTATTAGAGTAACTAGTCTAGTAGCTACATTTTACAGTAACTAGTCCAGTAACTAGTCCAGTAGTTGATTATTAAAGTAACTAGTCCAGTAACTAGTCCAGTAGCTAACTATTAGAGTAACTAGTCTAGTAGCTACCTATTACAGTAACTAGTGCAGAAACTAGTACAGTAGTTGATTATTAAAGTAACTAGTACAGTAACTAGTACAGTAGTTGATTATTACAGTAACTAGTGCAGTAACTAGTACAGTAGTTGATTATTAAAGTAACTAGTACAGTAATTGTCTATTAAAGTAACTAGTACAGTAACGAGTACAGAAACTAGTACAGTAGTTGATTATTAGAGTAACTAGTACAGTAGAGTAGTACAGAGGAAAACTAGGTTTAAATCTTCTCTATAAACACCAAATAAGGAAACGTTCCTCCAGTTTATTTCATTTTCCTTTTCTCGCTCAGCCTGTCAACGACTGTGAATCGTGTTTTACTCAAGTTACAAGTTGATCCAGGATATTGAACTTTTCGGCTTGCTGTCTGCAGAAATGTAGATTTTCTTGATTTGACTTTAAATGTTCAACTTTCTTCAAACAAGACGTGGGCATCAAGAAGCAGCATGAAATTAATCTCTTATATAACCTGACTTCATCACACCTTTAAGAAAAAAAAGAAAAGAAAAAACCCTCAAGGCACCAAAAGGAAAGAGGAGACTCCCACTTGGAGGAAAATGAATGTTGGCAGAGGAGCCAAACAGCACAATGGTGCCCCCTTGTGGAAGAACGAGTAATAGATTCCAGCTCAGGTTGCTACATGCAGGAGAGTAGCTGCCCCACCCTCCTCTCCATTCAATAAAAGCCGTTTACATCTTTTTCTTCTTCTTCTTTGCAATTAAATGCACAGACTGCAGGAGGACTGAGCTCGGCTGCGTTTGATTTCTCCTGTTTCAGAAGACGCCATGTCCACCTACCAGCGGTAAGTCAGTGCACTCATACACATGCAGTGGCACACTGCAGCAGTGGCATGCAGGGATGATAGGCGGAGGAACATTTTAGTCCCTGTAGCGTTTCATTTTTGCAGAAAAACAACAAAAAAAAGAAACAAGATTCCTGTTTGGATTTCCATAAATAAAAGCTGACTTTACATTGTGTATTTCAGTGCTAACGCCTCAGTTTGCATCATTCTTGTGCTCCTGTTGCACACGACTGCAGGGCATGCACACCTACACGTGCATGCATGCGCCAGGCCCACACTGACCTGCAGAGAAAACTGATCAAATGGTAATACGTCGCCCTCTAGTGGTGAACTGAGGAATTACATGCCGTTTAAAATAAAAGGAAATGTTTATTCCTTTAGCAACATTCAGACATAAAGCAGTTTACAGCAAATGAAAAAAGCACGGGAACGAATTAAACAAAGCAAAGAAATACACGAAAGGGGAGAATTAATAAGAAGTTGTTTAAATGAAGGTGGCAAGAAAAGTCAAATCTATTCTTTATTATAAAGCCTGAGCAAATAATAATGTTTTAAAGGTCTGATTTAAAATACATATTTAGATATCCAGGACGTTTATTATGTAGGTGAGGAGTGTAGGAATTAAAATCTATACATTTCTTTATACAGTGCAAAACTCTGCAAACTCAAATTTTCACCAAACCAGCAGAACATTGACTCACGTGATTTATCATTGACAAAGCTTTTTACAGCAATAATCAAATAAAATAGTAATTTCATGTAGTTTATATTTTCTTCATTTGTTTCAGACAATCCCCTTCAGTGTCCACTTTTAAAACTAATCTTAAGACCCATTTTTATTCCTTGGCTTTTAACCATGATGGAGACTCTCTGCCCGCTTTTATTGTTTGTTTTACTGTATTTTACTGTTTTTACTCTTCTGTTGTCATTTTTACTTTGTCTATTATGTGAAGCACTTTGTCTTCAGCCACAGCTGTTTTAAAGTGCTCTATACATAAAGGTGACTGGACTTTTAGCTATTGATGATGCAGTCTGAGAGAGATTTCAGACCTTCCTACACAATTAAAACACATCGGATGTATTTGTTGCTTTTTTGCTTGCAACCAAGATATAAAGAGAATTTGGTGGAATGTATTGCAAAAAATCGCACAATGTTGAATCTGCAAAGTTTTAAAGTATGTTTAATGGAAATGAAATCATTCACATGAGGTATTCATTATTCTTCAATTAGACAAACTGAATTTATTTCAATTATCAGTATTTATTGGCTGTTGGTATTATTTTGCTGGTTCAGATAAATGAATGTGCAATAAGGTGTTTGCATATTCTCCCTTTGAAATACCACTTGTATTTGAGGTGGTTGATCACCAGAAATGGATCGTTTGTCCTGTGGTGCCCTGTGAAATGTCACCGGGCTTCTACCTGAGACCACGAGTTGAATAGAATGGTATCGAAGACAGACGTATGGACACATTAAATTACCCAGAACAGGAGTGATGGGGTGATATATCACAATATTCGTAAGCTGAACTATAAAAATCGACCGTTTTCTGTCAGCGACTTTGGTCAAGGACAATAAAAGTAGGTATAAATCGTCCAAAAGGATCAAACATAAATAACTTATTCAAGATTTAAACTAAGACGCTTCATTATTTCGAGCAAAATATCAAGTTAATTTGAATTTGATGGGTGCGACACGTCTCTGTGACGTGAGGAGAGCCGTTGGTGGGCTGATGCAGGATTCCTCATGGCTGCACTGTGGAGTCGGAAAGCTCCACATGTGTTTTGTGGCGAGAGGAAGGGACCGCAGGCCCGTCCTGAGTGTCCAGTCTCCTCCTGTCAAGCTCCAGTGATGGACGCAGGCGGAACTTCACTGTCGCCTTGAAACGTGAGAGCAGAAGTTTCTCTGAAGCTCCTACCAGCTTCCATGGATCCTTTCCACGTGTGTGAAAATTTCTCCGTTTTGAGATTATTCTTACAATCAGATTTTATCGCAGACTACAGCTGCAGTTCTAGATTCAACTTTGCATTTGAAGGCTTTAGCGTGTATTTATCTATCAAGATTGTTCAAGAATCTAGTTTTGATCTTCAGCTTTGTCCATTTCTCTCAGGGAATTCTCCTGATTCTAGTAATCTTATCATATTATACACATTCTCGAGTTTATATGAAGATTTTTCTTTCTTTTTTTTTTTTTCAAAAATTCTTCCTAAAGTTTTTTCCAGTTTCTCACAGATTGGTGAATCTCTACCTAATTTTACCTATTTTTAAATGCTCCTTTTATATCCTTCATTGGATGTGAAAGGTTCCCCCAGTTTCTAACCTATGTTGCCCCGTTCAAATGTGTTTTTGAGATCAAATAATAAAATTAGCAAATGTTTTCCCTGATGTTTTTCTACATCTAATTTGTTGTTTTTGCTGCTTTGTTAATTAAATGTGGGATTATAAGAATGGCAAAGAATTTAATCTAGGTTTATATATATATATATATATATATATATATATATATATATATATATACTTATTTGGAAATCAGGATTCTAGTAAAAATCCTAATCTGATGCAGCCTGACACTTGTGAGCTTCAGTCTGAGTCACAGCCACGAGTTGATAGACTCTATAAATAGATCAAACTTCTCTTTCCATGTGGACTACACGTTTTATCTTTCACTCACACATACATTTAGGGTAGATATGAATTATGGATTGTTTAAGACGGGATCAGGACAATGTAAGATTCATCCTCAAAAATTAAAGATACACTGTGACTGGATGGACGTACATCCCCCCGGGGTTGCTTTTTGTTTGGAAGTATTAATGAAGTTTATGTCTAAAGTTCTTGTGAAAGCAGATTGTGGACATGAGCGTTGGACCACATGTGCCGAAACCAGCAGAGAGGAAACACCTGCTGAGTGAATGACCCCATCAACCAATCACAGCGCAGCTGAAACCCTCTCAGGGTTCCCATTGATTGGTCGAGGACGTATTGAGTTTCTCTTTATCGTAGCTGGTTTACCTTAAATTATTGTTTGACATAACAGAACGAGTGCTTTTACAAAATATTCACACTGTGAAACCAGATATTTTTGGTTTATTTCACATAAACTGACATTATTTCAAGCACTTTTTATTCTATCCATCATTTCAAAGGCAGGAAAGTTCTGTAGTTTCTCAAATTCTATTTTTCAAACTGCTTTAACTATCCCAATGGAAGTTGTGTAAATACTTCAGTTGGTTGTTCACATTTAGAATGAATTTGACTTTTTAACTGATGCCTGTCCACAGCAGACAAAATGAAAACTGGCAAACACGCAGCTTGCTTTCGAAATTCCCTGCAATAAGTTTGTATGTAGAGGCTTTAAATCTGATTTAATTTTTAACGTGGTAAAGATGGTTTTTTTCCAACTTGCTGTTTTTTTCTAAAAGGATTTCTTAGAGAAGGAAGGTATGCTGGGAGTAGAAAAAAATAAAGTTGTACTTGTTTTGAAAAACCTTCAGTGAAGTTACGACCAGTGTAAATAAACAACCAGGAATTCTACCTCAACATCTCTGACAGAAGAAAACTATATAAGATTCGACTTCCTTTTGCGTTCCACGTCATGGTTTAGTGATTTCTAAAATGAAAACAGAGCCAACGGTTCCTTCAGTAAACGCTTTGTTTTGTTTTGTTTTTTTATTTGGTAGCAAAAACAGCACCTCAGGACAACAGTCTGCCGCCGGCCGGTCTCCTAAGGGGTCGAGCGGTTTCAGTTACAGGACACACACGAGGAAGACATGCACTACCTACTGCAGCAGGACACAATTTGCACACACACGTCGACCAACAACACTGAAGCACTGTTTCTGGTTCACATTCCTTTGACGCCATCGTCCGTTTGATGCAACACTGCAGCCCGTCGTCTGTCAAACAGCCGCTGCGTAGATTTCAAGGGATTGCGATGAACATAGGTTTCCGTCTTCTCCTTGCTGCAATTTGCCCATTTCGGATACAAAACTACTTTAGTTTAGTAAAAACAGTCGGACATCAGACGTACAAAATAAATTCTTTGGTCCCTTTCATATCTTTGGTAGTGTTTGGATCACGTGTTAGGCTGTACTGGAGAGCGTGGCTGCCAAGCATTTCTCATGACTTATTACCAAACGGCCTCTTATCGGACTTGTAAAGTGACTAAGGGTCTTTTTTTTGGGGGGGGGGGGGGGGGGGGGGAGGAGGGTTGATTTGCTGAGTTAAAAAAAAAAAAAACTACCAAGGAGGCAGAGCAGATCGTAGCAGACAGGTAGCTACACCTCTAGACTGGACAGCTCAATCCTCGATGACGTCGGAGGACTCGGACACCACTTTGCCGTCCTTGGTCTCGATCATCTTGATGACGACGCTCTTCTTGCTCTGGGTGGTGGTGGTGCCGTATCCGCCTGCGCTGCCGCCGCTGAACCCGCCGGCGCTGCTGCTGTATCCGCCGCCGCTGCTGTAGCCGGCGCCGCTGCTGTAGCCGGCGCCGCTGCTGTAGCCGGCGCCGCTGCCGTAGCCACCGCCGCTGCTGCTGTATCCGGCGCCGCTGCCGTAGCCACCGCCGCTGGAGTAGCCGCTGGAGTAGCCGCTTGAGTAGCTGCTCTTCATGGAGTCCATGGGGAAGCCACTGTAGCTCGCTGTGAAGGGAAGACGGTTGGACTTTAATACTTGAGGAAACCGGTTTCAGCGTCCGAGGCTTCGTCAGGGAGGATTACTTACTGCTCTGTTGGGAAATGTTGATGGCCTGGATGCCGTTGAGCAGTCTGTCCTCCTCTCCCTCCAGGAGCTTCCTGTAGGTGGCAATTTCAATGTCCAGAGCCAGTTTGACGTTCATCAGGTCCTGGTATTCTCTGATCTGGCGGGCCATGTCCTGTTTGGCTCTCTGCAGGGCGTCTTCCAGGTCCTTGATGCGGGATTTGGCGTCCTTCACCGCCATCTCGCCGCGCTCCTCCGCCTCGGCAATCTGAGCTTCCAAATTGTTCCGCTGAAATGGAAACCGGTCAAGAATTAGACTGCGTGGCTCTCAATTTTGAAACCGTGCCAAAAGCTTTTCCTTTTCCACACCTGTCCCTTGACCGCATCGATTTCTGACGTCAGTCTCTGGATCATGCGGTTGAGGTCTGCAATTTCTGTCCTGGTGGCCCGCAGGTCGTCTCCGTATCTGGTGGCCGATGTCTGCATTTCTTCATACTAGAATCACAAAAACGCCACATCACAAGCTGGAAAAGCCTCACGTGACTCACGCAACACGCAACTGTGAGAGCCGAGTGTTGGCTTTAGGTTTCAGATGAGTCACCTTGGTCTTGTACCAGGACTCGGCCTCGGCACGGGTGCGGTTAGCGATGTCCTCGTACTGAGCCTTGACCTCAGCCACAATGGAGTCCATGTCCAGGTTGCGGGAGTTGTCCATCTCCACAATGACCGAAGTGTCCTTGATCTGGCTCTGGAGCTCACGCAGTTCCTGGACAACAAAAAGGGGAAGAAAGAAAGGCATGCGATTAGTCATGAGGAAACCGGAAGGGAACGTGGAAAAGTTACAAAACAGATGTCAGGAGGAATAGTGAACCGGTCCAGAAGAAACCACTGCAGACAGAGCAAGTTACACAAAATGCAGCTTGAAGTCGTCTCATGCGCCGGAGATTCCGAAGCCAGAAGGGGAAAAAACAAACAATGTGACTTGGTCATATTTGTGCCGCACCTCCTCATAGATGGACCTCAGGAAGTTGATCTCATCTGTTAGACTTTCCAGCTTCGCCTCCAGCTCCACCTTATTCATGTAGGCCTCATCGACATCCTGGGGGAAAAAAAAGAAAATAGTTTAGTTCTATTATGCCCAGTCCTATTAAGATATTCAAAACACTGTCAAAGCATAAATAAAATCCTGACATCTTACCTTCTTGATGAGGACAAAGTCATTCTCACACTCTGTACGCTTGTTGATCTCGTCTTCATACCTGAGAGGGAAAGAAAAAAAGGATTTTAGAAATTCAGCTCTGCGCAGGAGTTTATTCCCTGATCGAACACTAGGTGGCACAGGTGATCCACCCCTGCCTGTTGCAGTGGTTTGGCTCAGTGTGTGTGTGTTTGACTCGGAGCCAAGCTTGAGAGGTGTCACTGATCTCTCTTCCCTTGGGGGCTCCTCAGCTGATGTGCTCCCTTCGTTTGTGGGCGTCTGACCAGCGTGTGACACGACGCGCCCTGTGAGGCGCACGCAAAAATCCAGCCGTGCTGCGCCCTCGTGTGTAAAGCAGGCGCGTTTAAACCGACGGAAAAGTGAGATGCGTCCCTCATCGTATGTACTGGGTGTTGGGAGCATGCTTCCTCAGTGTTGTAATTCCCTGGCGCTCGTATGACGCAAGACGACGGACAGATGTAGGGAGTAGCCCTCGCAGAGATGAACTCTGTGTACCGGGGGAGGGGAGGGTCGTTCTGGGGCATTGCTCCACTCTGAACTGTGGGGCTCCTGCACTCACTTGTTCTTGAAGTCCTCGACCAGGCCCTGCATGTTGTGCAGGTCGGCCTCCAGCTTCATCTTGTCGTTGCCCAGGCTGTCCAGCTGTCTGCGCAGGTTGGAGATGTAGGCCTCGAACATGGCGTCGATGTTGGAGCGGGTGGTGGTCTGACCCTGCAGCAGGTTCCACTTGGTCTCCAGCATTTTGTTCTGCTGCTCCAGGAAGCGCACCTGATCGGGGAAGGAGGTCGAGTGATTAGAAATCAACACGTTTCATCAAAATAAATAAATGTAACCTTAGATTTTTGTCCGTCGCTGCACGAGTGGTGATGAATGAAAAAAATAAAAAAATAAAAAATCCCCCTTCGAAGTTTCAGACTGTGACGTAACTGCTCCACCCCGACTTTACATCTTATAATCACATCAGGACTGAGCCTTTGTTTTCCTTATCTATCTTTGGTACTTTGAAAGTTGCTGCTGTTGGCTGCATTTCCACACGGGCCCTGCTTTTTTTCTTTCCTTCTTCCCCCTCATAGCAACATCCTGACAGAGGGAGAGAAAGGCTGCGATGGAAGAATGGATCTATGCCTCCCCTGCACACTTTCCTGTTTTTGTCCACCGGGTGAGGGGTGAGGGGTGGGGGTGGCAGGGTTTCATCCGCAAGGCAGATACAGAAGTGTGAACATTTAACCGCATAATGTCGGTATGGAGAGGGGTTAGGAGCAGAAGTGAGAGCAAGAGAGGCGGGGGGGGGGGGGGGGGGCAGTTTTGGTAGATATTGAAAGCAGATATGCAGCCGGAGACGTCGGCCTTCACAGGTGGGACCCGCTGGCCTCGTCGGAGGTTTCAAACTGTGTCAAGCTCCAAGTTCTGCCCTCGCGAGATAACGACATCAAAAGGGTGCAAGTTTATATCTTTAGTGTTGAAGCATGCAGAAATGCGCTTTTATCTCCTTTTAATCATTGCGCCGCCGAGAGGGAGAGTTATGTAGCCAGTCGGCTGGCACAGAGCGGAACATGAAACCGGCCGGCCTTTTTAAATATTAACCCGCTGCTGAGGCGTCACAGGACAGACCCGGTTACACAAACGCTGCTGGATCTGAATGACTACAAACACTCATGCACCAAATAATCCTTTTTTTATACGGTGCATCTCGGTAAAAAGAAGTCATTGTCAGAAACAAACAGTTTAGTGTTTGTGTACATTCGGGGGGGGGGGGGGGGGGGGGGGGGGCACCAGGGCAGCAGAAAGAGCCACACCCCAGCAAAAGGGAGGGATCATTCCCAAGGTAACTCATATCACAAGTCCTGCGCTCTGCCCTGACACACCCTTAACTTTTTTCTCTCCCTCTCTCTTTGTCTTTCTCGGTGTCCGCCTCTCTGCAGGTCTGGTTATCACTATAAAAGGGCAGACGGTGCTAAAAGACAGAAAGATAGGGGGCATAGCACCAAGTTGCATTTGCTGCCCTTGTGGGAGGGCCCATAAGGAGTGATATGAATCAACTTTCTTCTCTCTCTACGCAGAACTGAAAGAGGAAATCAGCTCTACTTGACATGTGGCAAACATATGGCTCTCTGAACAATTGCATAACAATGTCAGTTTACTGAAACTCACACCGCATGGACTTCTTGAGTTTAACTCATTTAAAAGCAATTTGTCATCAATTTAAGAGCAAAATGAGGTAAAGTTCTGGTTGAATCGGATCACTTTTTCTAGCTTTTCTCACCTTGTCGATGAAGGAAGCAAAGCGGTTGTTGAGGCTCTTGATCTGCTCCTTCTCCTGGGTGCGGACGGCCTGGATGTTGGGGTCAATCTCCAGGTTCAGGGGGGCCAGAAGGCTCTTGTTGACAGTGACGGCGGTGATGGGGGCCTGACCCATCATGCCACCGCTACCCATGCCCATGCCCATTCCCATTCCCATTCCCATGCCCATTCCCATGCCTCCACCGCCGCCCATGCTTGAGCCCAGACCGTAGGCGGAGGAGCTGGTGATGCCGGATCCAGCATAGCCTCTGTTGATGGGGCCTCCATACGAGCTCCTGACGGAGTAACTCTTGCGGGATGTGATGCCCCCTGGTCCGGCATAGGAGCTGCTGCTGAAGTTCCTTGGGGCAGAGGAACCTTTGTAAGACGTGCTGACCTTGTACGAACTGGTAGACATTCTGAAGTAGTTTTTCTTTTCCTCGTGGACGAATGGAGTCTGGGAAGGGTCAGACCGTGCAGGCTCGGTTGGCAAGGCAGGCAGACAGGCAGGCCAGCAGAGGGGAGAGACCAGAGTGGATAGACAGAGGAGAGTCTACAGAGGAGTTTTAAAGCCTGCCCCTGCTGTGGGAGGGGACTCAAGTCGGTCGCCATTGGTTGGAGATCTGGGTGAGAGGCAGGGCAGGGCTGTAACACTACACCTCCATGACACATTGTCCAGTCAGTCAAAACCATTACCTGGTGTTTCTGCAGGCTTGTGAGAGAAAACCTTGTCTTTTTTTAAAAAAAATTCAGGAGTGTTGCAGGATGATTTTTCTCTGTTTTCATATCCTTTTACTCTCTCTCTGTCCATTAAAAGTATTCAAGCACTCCACGGCTGACTCGGCACGTATGATCTGGAGGTTTTGGTCACATTTCTGTGATGCAGCTTCTGATTTGGAAACAGTGAAGTGTTGATGCAACTCCAGTTGGTGTGAGGCTGATAAGAAGTGGCGTCCCTCTGACACATTTATGGTTGCTCGTATGTGTGAGTAAATGAAGGTGTGTATTTATTTCCGTGTTAAGGCATGTGTGTGTCAAGAGGGAGGTGTCCCTGATTTTTGTTTTTGGAAGAAACAACAATGAATGAGGAATGCCGGCTGCCCTGCATTGCAATCAGTGTGGTCTGCTCTGCCTCAGCCTCCTCCCTTCATCCTCTCTTTTAGTTTCAACTCAAATCGGGTTTTGTTGCAGAATACTTTCACCCGTTTCCCATCTGCAAGCGCCCTCTCTCTCTCTCTCTCGAGCTTCTCTCCATTGTGTTGCATTCGTGTTTTACATATTAAAATAAACCCTGGAACTGGTTTGACTGCAACTCAGGCTGGAACCAGTTCACAAACTCACAAATCATTTCTTCTAATGGCGGCAATGCTCGTTCTGCTCACATGTTGATTTCTTTGCAAACAGGATCGACTCTGATCGCATTTCTCAAGACAAGGGCTGCGGCTTGCAGGTGGTTTCAGAGGTGAGCCTGTCGGTCTGTCTGCCTCTGTTTGGGTCCGCTTTCAATTTAAAAAGGTTCTACGCACCTTTATGGTTAATCCCACTAATACTTAAAAAAAAAACCCAAAAAAACAGTAAAACGTCTGCATGGGTTGAATTATGGACCCATTGAACCTTTCCTAAACATAAATCTAACCAAAGTTCAACCATTTTCCAATAATATATCTTGGAATAATATTATATCTGGAGCTCGTTACCAAGCAAAGATTATAACTGGCAAATAGTTTTCTTAAAATCTAGCTCCCTTTTAAAAGGGTTAAAAAGACATTTAATAGACAGATAGAGGCACTTTATTAATCCCAGTCTGGGGAATTCTTTTGTTGCTTCAGCAACATTAAAACACTGAAACAGGTTCATATAATCAGAGTAACACGACAAAATGTGCAACTGCCACTGTGTGTTTTCAAACTGAAAAGCAGGAATATGCACAAATACACCTCATTTAGGAGAGCTGTCAGTAGTTTCGGACGCTTTCGGGCTCAAAATTCCTCCGTTGCTGCGGGCAACATGGGTGCATGTCCTGAAAGCACCCTCCTGTCCTGGTGTGAGTGTTTTCATCAAGGTGAACTGCACCCGACAGGCTTTTGTTAATCAGGCCTCTGCTAGTTTTAGGCTGGGAACTTCAGGGAGGTTTATTTGTGCTTTGTACGACCACTTTCGGTGTGTTTTCCCAGGTGACATGCACCAATCCCAAGTAAAACTCGTCCCACTGTATAAAAACAATCTTTCAATCCCCCCTGAGAACACGGACTCACCGTGAAAACACGGGTTCAGATAATAGTGGCACTGTAAGCTTGTTTTTCACCAGGCTGCAGGGCAACCGATGGCATCCGAGCCTTCAAACGTGCTTTCACCCAATGCCTGCCCCGCGTGCCGCTCCTCCCCCTCCCGTTTCCTCCTCCAGTCCCTCGCCACCATGAGTCATGAGCCTCGGCATCGCCAATCCAACCCCCCCCGCTTTTCGCCGTAACCTCTCCTAACTTCTCCAGCCTTCATTTCTTGGCTTCATTGGCATCCTGGAAACACACTGAAGTAAAACAGACTCCCATCCGAAAGTTCAAAGGCAGAAACTTATCGGTGGCTGCAGCGCGGTCCGTGGACGGCTGCACCAGGAAGAGTGACTCAGCCAGCCTGGGAAAGGAGCATGGGGGCAGCTCTGAGAGTTTAGGGCTTTCGCCACGCAAGGGAAATCTGGTGACAACTGAAAAAAATAAAAAATAAATGCCACCAAATAGGGAAATTCCTGTTTGTTTTTTCTCCATGTGAAATTCACATGACTATATTGAAATCAGTGAGTGTATATTATCAGCTGGTTCAGAAATCATGAAGGTTGGTTTAAGCCCACAGGCACAGACGCTGCTTTCACTCAAGTCAGTGGGATTTCAGTTATGTCACCACAAAATGATAAAACATGGTTTGGATCAGCATATGACTCTCATTACTCTCAATGAACTTATTACACGGCTTGTTGGATATAAAAAAAAAAAAAAGGACAACTGTACTGCATAAAGCCAAAAGAAAAGTTGCAAATAGAGTGAAAAAGTCTTATCACGATTAACTGTGACATTTTCTTTTTATGTTGGATTGATATTAAAATTCCTGTTAATGTTACAGAAAGATGAAGATGAATTTCAATTGCAATGAAATTTCTGTTAACTAACTCCAAGCACAGGATCATCGTTTCCACGGTAACATTGTTCCTATCTCATGAATGAAGATCTGATATTCTGCATTTACATTGTGATCAAAATAACACAAATATTATTCAGACGGAACTGGAAGCTGCACAAGCAATGTTTGAAATCTCGAAGAGGTCCTGCCAGATATTATAGTGAGTTAATGAATTGTTCTCTTCTGATGACTGAAATCTATTAAAAACCACATCTCTGCACTTTCTTATTACATTAAGTGACTACAAAACCCAGTTTTAGAAAGCTAAGGAAACAACGGCCCCCATAGGACTTGTACTTCTTGTTAAATGCTGCAATTTTCTGTGAAACAAATTACATAAAAGCAGAAAGAAACCTGGTTACAGTAATAAAATTTGTGAATAATCATGTCTTCTTTTTATTAAAAGAATGCTGCATCATTAGTTTTGTGATGTTATTTGTCAGTTTCCTGTCAAAGTTGCAGTCATTCGGACGAACCACAAACAATCTTTCAGATCTTTCACGTTTGATGATGTGATCACAGCGCTGATGGGATCACTCAGCAGCCACTGATGGACGTTTCGTCTCCTCGTCGCTGCAAGTGGGAGCAGAACTCTGCTCAAAGCTTTTTCCACTGAGCTCTTTGAACCCTTGTTGAGTGGATTTCTTTGAAGTTTGAAAAGTATTTGCCCCGGTTTCAGTAAAAAGAAAACTCAATCACATGATACCTGAACGATGACGCAGGGAGATTGTTTCTTCCTTGATTGGTCTCATGACATGTGAGTGGTGCTTTTTGTGTGTTCAGGGGATAAGAGCGGCTTGTGTCATGTTGTTGTCAACAGTTTAGTCGACCCTGTACCCAGGGATGAAGACCGGTCAGCACGTCCAGCCTGCCGCAGGCCTCCATCGCAGCTTCTTCTGCCTTCTACTGTTTTACAGCAGCTGCAAAGCATCTCAGGATCTGTCCTTTGACGAAACAGTGAAAATCAGTAAATTATGCATCCCGGTTGTCTTGGAACTGGGAATTCCAAACCTGGAAAAACCAAGTCGTAGTGTCCATTCGATTTCATTTCATTCTCGAGAACGTGCTGGGAGTTAGCGGCTAGTTAGCCTTGTTGCTTCGCTCCGGCGCGGTTACAGCCAAACTGTTTCTTTCCTTTAATTAAGTGTTTGCAGACAAACAACCGCACACTCTCACATAGGGGCAATTTATCATCACCAATTGACCTCATATGAACATTTTTGGACTGTGGGAGGAAACCGGAGTACCAAGAGGAAACCCACGCACGCTCCAGGCTATACTTGAACCCACACGACCTTCTAGCTGTGAGGCCGGAGTGCTAACGGGACAGTGGCATCACAGGAAAATACGTCACACGTAAACATCATCAGTGTGCACTATGCTTTGCTTTAAGAGGATGTGTCGGTTTGAGTTCAACAGGATTTCCAACGTTCCAATGGCACTCTGTAAAGGACCTGGACGTCGGTGCCTGGAGGTCTGCAGAGGATACCGTCCATACCGTCCAGTACAAGCTGGATAACTCGCAACTGCATACTGGGCCATGTAGCAGACGTGAGGTGAAGGTAGTAATATCTGACTAAACGCTCTGCGTCGAGGCTCGCCACGTGCGATCGGATCACCAAGACGCATGTTAACCCCGGGTCTGAACGGGCCCTTAATGTGTGTGTGCTTGGATTGTTTGTGTGTGGATGGGTGTAGCTCTCCCACCTCCGTGCTCCACTAGACCACAAAGGACACGGAGGGCGGAGGAACATTTGTTCCATTAATCATTCAGCACAAAGCTTGACGGAGTTGCGGGGTGGGCTTCCCAGGACCCCTCTTGGGCTGTGTTTGCCACCATCCATGTTAACAAGCTGATGTAAGCTGGTGCTGTAATACTCAGCTGTGTCTTGAGGTCATCCCGGAGCCTCTTCCTGACAGGATACCCCCCCCCCCCCCCCCCCCCAACATACACACACACTATGCTTTAAGGCTGCATTGTCTTCAAAGTCAACTTTCTATACCATGAAGTGTTGAGAGGAGACCCTCCCCGTCAGACTGCATGAACCAGTTCGACTTTCAGCATAAACATGAAGTGAGACAAAGTGTCTCTCTGCAGGATGCTTGGGTGAGGCTTTAAAACACTTTGGTGCAACCATAACAAGGAATTCTGTGCTTCTGATAAAGCTGGATAACGTCGAAACCGGTACATTTATTTACGACTCTGCGAGACTCTTTAACATCTGCCTTATGTCTGAATGTTGGTTCATAATGACCAAAGAAATATTAAAGTAGCTATACAAGGTGGGACCAAACAGCAAAACATCAATGTATTTAATCAAACTTTTCAAGGCTTTTTAACTTTGTTCTCTGTAATCTTACTTTATAATTAAATTGATTTGCTTTGCTCATGTGTGCTCAAACGAATTACTCTCGCAAGATTTTGAAAATGGTAAATGTACTTCACATTTATAGTGCTTTTCAACTGCGTGAGCTGCCCCACATTCACACACCAATGGAGGCGCTGTCACTCCAATGGGAGTAACTCAGGGAGTTGTGTCTGCCACTGTGTCTGGTGGAGATGGGAATTGAACCTGCAACCTTCCAATACAGAGACGACTACTCTACAAACTGAGCCACGCCACCCCATGTTGAAGGAAAGTTTTTGTTTTTGTTTGATTGTTTGCAAACTGGTACCTTTTTGATTTTTAAAAAAAAATGCTTGACAACATTCAGTTGTCAGAAGTGTAGAAATCACATTGATAAAAATAATGATGAAACTGTGACCAGAAGTAAAGTAATATGTCCTGTATATGAGTAAATGTGAGTGTGGATATGAATGTGCATAAAACATATATTTCACATATATTTTACTGTAAGGATATATTTGATTTAATTTATCCTTCACCCTTTTAGCACAATGGCTGACAAAGTTATAGGAGTTTTAGTTTTCTTGTTTAAATGTTTTCAATTGAATATGTTTGACTTTTCCAATAACATACTATACTAACTATGAGAGTAGTGGAACACAATTATGGTAGTTAAATTCAATTCCATTACTTTATTTGTCCCAGAGGGGCAATGCTTTTGGCTAAGCCCCGCCCCCAAACGCAAACGAACCGATAGCATTCAACTACCAACTTCCCGGAATTCTGACATTCTCAGTGCAAGATTTGGTAGAGAAGCATTACACCTTTGTTGTTTTCAAGGCTACTTAAGTAATTTAAGACCCAAAAATGGTGAAACGACGTGCCTGGGGCTCATGCAGCAGCGATACGAGGTATCCGGAAAGGATAAACAACAGGGTTTACTTCATCCCATTTCCATAACCCAAACAAAACATGGAAAAATGTGTCTCTTTGCTCGCCAAGATAAAAGCATGCAGTCAGCTGTGACGGATTGTCGGCGTTAGCAACAGTAACTAAGGGAGGTGGGGCTGAGCCAAAGTTCAATTCAACATATAAACATGCTGAATACATTGAAAATAACATATACATATCAAAAATAATAAACTGGCACACAAAATCACTGTGGTATGCATTAAGCATGTACAATACTTTGTGTAGGTAATAGTATCCTCACATACACAACAACAGTCAGTTGATAGCAATCGTCCCAAATCCCTGGTACTTCATATATTTATTATATTCACTTTCACAGTCATCAACAGAGCAATCAGATGAAAATGCTTCATGTAAGCAGAAGCTTCTGATCGGCTCCATCTGGAAAGAAGTTTCATTCTGAACCACAGCGTGGGTTTATGCCCATCTTTAATCCCAACAGAGTCCATGTACGCACTCGGTCTCGCCCTGTTGGTATAGTTGTGGCAAAAATGATTCTCGCTGCCTGTTTGTTGTGTATGAGAGGGTTTTTTTTTTGTCTTTTCTGAAAAAATGTGGGTGGCAACGTCAGAAAAGGGGGTTGCTCTCCAACGTCGAATTGTCTTTTCCTGTTATGTCAACAACAACCAACATCACATCACATTCTATTAGAGGACGTCTCACTTTTGGACGTGTTTAACATAGTCTGCCTGCTGAAACCTCCCATGAGTCACTCACGTCTAAGGAAGTGACATAACAGAGACTTTTATTTCCAGTAACATAACGACAACAGACGTAGCACACGAGCTGTGTAACCCCTGTGTACAATATTCCGGAGGCACCAGCCAGTGTTAAGACTTAACTTCAACCACTACTCTTGTAGTGCCCTATAAGAGAAGCTGCTTCACAATTAGGATGCATGACTCCTGAGATGTGCCACTGGTGTCATAATGAAAGTGGCACCAAGGACGATGTAACTCAGAAGCATACAAAAAAGGGGAAATGATGTAATAAGAATAAGATTTAAATGAAGAAGTTTTTCTTTGAGGATTAGAAGTGACTGTACGTCTAGAGGAGAATTGTACAAAGCTCATCACGTTGTTCTCTATGGATTTAGTCCATTTTAACTAGGAATATGCTTGAATCCACCGTTATAATGTTGAAAGGTTGGTGAGATGAACCCTTGACAACACACCGAGTCGAATAGGTCAAGAGATTTTGAAGCAGTAGAGGGTTGGGAGGGATGGAAAAATGGAATTTAATTAGGTAACATATTTTGCCTTTAGCTTATCAGTCATATTTCCATTGTGCACACATGACGCCCCAGAAATGAAGAAAGTCTGTTAGCTCCCTGAATTGCTTGCTCAGCTTTTTAGTGAATGTGTGCTCATACAGGTGATTCAGAGATTTTCTCTTCATGACATCATGCAGGGAAATAATCACTGCGTCTGGTACTGGAGCTCTGCCTCACTGATATACTGAATTATTATAGTACAATATGAAAAACCATAACAGTTCCCCTTACAGTTAGCAGGAGCGAGCATTAGCTATTTGGTAGTAAATGTAAGGACACACACGACCAAACTCGGTAACATATTCAAACACACAATATTTTTAACTCACCATCTTCAGGATTCTCCTTCTGGGTCACATTCTGGTTCAAACTGGTTGAACGACAGCGTTTATACGAGTCATAGGATTAAATCCACCGTAAACATTAGCACATTGTACCGATGTTATGGATGAACTGGGTTCCCTGTTAAATGGTGACTGACTTCCTTTTAGCGTCCATCGTCGCTGTTAGTAACAGCATATATTAAGATAAGACTCAAAAGGTGCAAACTTTGGAAACTTCATTGTAAATGCTGTTAAACGTCGTTCGTCAGGACATCTGTAATTTCTGTCGGGTTTTTAACAGCAACAAGGGACGCTAAAGGGTCACCAGTTAACAGGGAAACCACTTAATCTGAAACACCAGAAAGCTCTTCTCCCCGAGACGGGCCTGGAGTAGACGTGGACAGACACAGACACAGAATCAGCCTGTTCTCAGTAGAGCTCAGTAGAGGGACTTTTAGACTGGATGACATTCAGGACCGAGGCTGGATTTGATGAAATACACTGAATATAATGTTGTTGGACCTCTGACACCGACGTGAAATTGTTGAAAAACTGTATAATAAGGGACCTTCAATACATTAGAGCACTTAGAATCTTTTGAACCACTTCTTTCATTACACTCATTTCCTCTGGGTGAGCTTACTGGGCAGTGCATTTGTGAACATTCGTCAGCTGCAGTGAAAGGCGGCAGGCAGATTATATAACAGTCTGGGGCAAACAAGCTATTGAACTACATGGTTTGAGATAAGAGTCTTTTTGAAAGAAGAATGATTTACACAGAATACAGTGAAAACTCCACGAAGGGGCCCCAGGCGGTTTAGTGGTTAGGATTCAACTCCTTGATCAGAACCTGGGTTTGATTCCCAGTCAGGACACCAAAGCTCTGGTCTTTAAAATACTTCTTTGCAGCAGCTCAGTTATTAATTGGCATTTTCAAAACACATGGAACCACATATAAGTCACAGTATATATATACATATATATTTACTATATCTAATAGCACAACTTGATAGAAAAAATCAATAACTGAGTTGGAAATTCGTATTCTCATAAATACTTTATTTCAAACATTTTTAGACAAAGTTAGGATTGGGTCATTAAAACAAAAGTAAGGGAAAAAAAACCTAAACGAACCAGAATCTTAAGTTATAAGTGAAATATTCTTTCATTCAGCCTCTGAAAAAGGTGAAGGAAGACGTCCGACCTGTGAAGCAGACGCATGTGAAAAGTGATTTGGATGATGAGTCAGATATTAGTCAAAAAGTCCCATGGTGATTAATATGCAACGTTTCATTCATTTAGGTAATTTAGCAAAGAAACAGTGTGAAAATGAGTTCAATGCCTTCAGCCATCGATCTCAGCCGTGACGTTCATGACTACCTGCTCTACCTCCTGTAGCTCGTCATGTTTTTAGCACTAACAGTGAGTGTGTGCACCGGTCCGAATCATCCTCCACACCAGGCTCTTGGTTCTTACTGCAGGCATGCCTATCATTCCTATCCAAGCACATAGCTCTCTTTTCACCACCCTCACATGGCAGCCAACGCTCAGGCAGGTAATCGGTACCACCTGTGGAAGACAGAAAAAAAAAAACCGCGTGGCTTTTTAAGGTCGCGGTTCTGCAAACACGAGCCGAAACTGAAGGGAAATCTCCCTAAAATAACCCCTCCTCCTCCTGCTCCTCCTCCTCTTCCTCCTCCTCCCCCTTGCAACGTTGTTTGGTGTCATAGCAACGCGGACTAAACACAGTACTTGTATGTGGAAACAGTGAACTTTGACTCGTAGCGTGACGGTGTGTGACGCAGTGTGTGTGACACAGTGTGTGTGAGGAAGAAACTTCAACACCAGTTAAAATAGTTAGTTATCTGAGTGCTAACAGAAAGATTGGCTCCTGTGTGGCTTCTTATCTTCGCTGCTAACCACTTAATAAAAGTAAACAAGCGATAAAAAAATTAATTGTAAGAACTAAAGTTTATGTTGTTCATTTAGATTCGTTTGACTGAACAGGCATTGTCATCAACGTATGTTCTTTAAGTTAAATAATGTATATATTCATAAACACCCTGTATTTCTTTTGATCCTGTAAATCATACAAATGAATAGTTTAACATTTTATAAATGTTTATTTGATGTATTTTATAATTGAGCACATTTTATGTTATTAAAGTATTTTCAATAAGTTAACCTACTTCTTGATTATATCATTTAAGTTAATAAACTAAAGATTCATTCATTCATTCATTCATTCATCTTTTCCCGCCTATCCGTTTCCGGGTCGCGGGGATAAACTAAACAATATAATGTAATTTACTGTTCTAAAATAGTTTGAATTGAACTAATTCATCTGGTTTTACAGTTTAGTTTGTTCTCTCTCTTTGCAGCTGATTCAGTCTGTCCTCTTTTTGTTGATATTTTTGGATTTCATCGTGGTTGTTTTGTGTTTCTGGACTCATTTTGTTTCTCGTGTTCATGTTTTTGTACTTTTGTACTACTTTTTTTTTATTATTTTGTTATATTTTGGTTTCTCGTCATGGTCATGTTTTGTCTCTCTTTTTTTTTTTAATCTTTTTTTCAAATGTCTGAAGTTAACTTGTGTTTCTTTTTTTCAGACTGTAATAATGTTTGTTGTTATTTTGTATCTTTTCAATAGTGATTTTGTTGACACTTCTGTTTTTGCAGTCAATTCTCTTTCCTGACGTCTATTTTTTTCTGTTTTCTCTTTTTTTCATATCAGTAAACACTTTTTATGGTAATTTTGTGTCTATATAGAGTTGTTTTACATATTTTTTGTATGTTTTAGTGACTTTTGATAGTTGTTTTACGTCACTTTCAAGCCATTTGTGTGTATTTGTAGTCTCATGGCTCATGAAATACATATCCACGTTTCACACGCTGGGGTTTATAAATCCATGGAATTGCGCACTGTTCATTGTTTTTCAAAGGTAAATGTACACTAATTAAAAGCGATATTGTTTCTAAATGGTTCACAAACTGAATTAAAAAGACAATCTATGTCCACTAGTGGAATTGTAGATATCTCTTGTTTGTTTGAAAAATCAAAATAAGACACAATAAGATGTATTTTGTTAAAGCTGGTTCGTCTAAAGCAGGAAAAAATATACTCAGAACATTATTTATTGATTTTTTTAAATAGATTTTTTCTTGTAAAACATTTGCTGTTATATTTTTAGTTCCTATACAGAAGAGGCTTTTTGTCACATTATTTATTCCTCATAAATTGAAGTTATTTTTATAGCATTCATTGTGAAGGAGATTATTTCAGTCATAATAAAGCACATTAAAGCAACCTCTGAGAAGCTTATCTGACTTTTGTGTGGTTATAAATATCACATTCTGTTATATACCTGAGATATAGCCGTACAAACAAGGCATACTTTGTATAAATTAAAATGAGAGCGTCTGTGTGTAAACTTCATGTGTCACTTAAGTATCTTGTGGTAACTTGTGGTGCTACTGGTAGCTTAGGTAAAATGAGAAAGTTACAAACTATGAGTCTCTAGAACACCAAAAAAAAGAAGCTGCTAAGTTTTGTCATTTGTCATTATTTACATAAAAAATGCCAAAAGAAACTTTCCAGATTACAGAGTAAAAATAGAGGTATTTTTTTTTAATGTATTTCCTGTTTGAAGTCAGAACCAAGTTGTTTTCATAGTGACCAAGATAACGGATGTGTGTGTGTGTGTGTGTGTGTGTGTGTGTGTGTGTGTGTGTGTGTGTGTGTGTGTGTGTGTGTGTGTGTGTGTGTGTGTGTGTGTGTGTGTGTGTGTGTGTGTGTGTGCGTGTGTGTGTGTGCGGGGGACTAAATGTGTTTTAAAGGTGATTTTTAAGTGCTCTGTCTTAGTAAATTAGCATTCTAACTCCACAGTGATCCAGTTTCCAGTTTTATAAAGAGCCTTTGTTTTCTGGAGTAACTTAAATCTGGATATTTAAAACTCTGAACAAATAAAAAAGAGGCATGGATAGAAAAGTTGTATGTGGAATGGCAGAAGAGGAGGAGGAGGGAAAAAAAAGCAAACTCGCTTCATGGAAAAACCTGGTCTTACTCAGCTCGGTGGCCCGGAGCCCGGCTTGCCAGTGCCCACAAAACTTTGGGTTCCTTATTTGAGTTTTCTGTCTCCGGCTCTCACTCTGAAACAGCATTTCCTGCTCTGAGAAGACAAAGCTTTTATTTGTAGCCTGTGCAGGAGTCTTTTTCCGCTTATTTAGATTCGCCACATGTGCACTTTGTCTCTCTCCTGCGCTGACGCTCGCCACATGTTCCTGTGTGTGTGTGTGTGTGTGTGTGTGTGTGTGTGTGTGTGTGTGTGTGTGTGTGTGTGTGTGTGTGTGTGTGTGTGTGTGTGTGTGTGTGTGTGTGTGTCCTTGTATGATCTCTCTCAGCCCTGCTCCCCCCCCTGCCCACACACACACACACACACACACACACACACACACACACACACACACACACAGTCACTCTACGACCGTCCAAGACACACCCACGGTTGCCATGACAACGGGGTTTACCACACTTCTGATGACTTGGCCAGATGCAGAAGCGACGGCGGCGTGGAGCGGTGGGGGTGTGTGTGTGTGTGTGTGTGTATGTATGTGTGTGTGTGTGTGGAAACTCCACCGTCGCCATGGTAACGCGTACACATGCAGCCATACAGTGTGTGTCGTGGGGTATGCGTGGAAACTCACGCTGCATGCATGCTTGTGTGTGTGTGTCAGCGGTCGACGCGCTTCCTGGCAGCTCGGCGGTCGACCGCAGAGCTCGTGTAAAACAGCCTCATGCTAATTCGCTAAAGCTCAGACTATCAGTTTGTCCCCCCCCCTTTTTTTTATTTGTTGAACACATGAGCAATAACCCAAACAAGTCCCCTGTAGTCTGAAGAACAGTGAGAGAGTGACTGAAACTCTGGCACGAGAACAGGAAGTCTCCGTTTGAGCCGGTTCACTCGCACACGGGAGAAAAAATGAAAATAACTGTGCTCAATCTGCTTCCAATCAAAGTCCTGCTCACAATACTTCCCCTTGTTTAAGACTGAGTTCAATTACCTACATGTCATAAATAGGCTTGTGGCTCATAGATTTCTCATCTTTGCGAACAAAGAAAGAAAAAAAAAAAAAGTCATTATGCCTTCCCTCGGGCGACAGCCAGTTGTTAGCGTTATGCTACCCCGCCGTTAGCTTGTCTGGGCATGTGGGTTGTCTGTGTAATGGTTACTTTTCACATCCGACTGAAACAAGGAGGAGGGCTCATTGTTATGTAACTCCACAAAGGCCTCAGTAGTGCCAATTCACTCATTTTCATACTTATTGTATGAAACATGTCCATGTTATCTGGACATTCATAAACTTACTGTGTCTTTCTCTACCAGAATCCTCAGTTCATCAGCAGTTTTAAGTAATAAAGTAAAACCATGAAAAAGGGGAAGCAAACAACCGCATCCAAAGTGCATGGAGACACCCAGCTCTCCTCCCGCCCCCACACTGTCCCAAACAAGACCTCCACACAGACACAAAGGAGCAGAAACAATGAAGACCTTCAAAAATGTTCTTTCACAGACATTTCTTGGAAAAGATTATAAATTTAATAAACAGCAGAGAGAATGCTGTTGGTGTCTCATTGATGCTGTCATGTGGCAGAGGCAGGTGAACTCTGCCTTTCCCATGCAGGATTCTTGCATTTTCATTTTCTTAGAAGAGACAGTGATTCCATTTTTTTTAATTGTATTTATTGTAGCTGCAACAGAGAATACTAAAGGCCGCTACACACTGTTTCATTCACGGCCGTCCCAGATGAAAGATATCTTTCATTTTTGCTGTAAATCGGTGGTCCCACGTTGCTCTGTGAGACCGGTTCGAGGACGGCCGTTGCTGTGGTCTGGCGACCAAAGACAACCGGTGATAAAATTTGACAGTGTCAGATATCTGGGGTGATGGTGACGGCCTGTGTGACCCGCAGCCTGTTTGTTATGTTTACACGTCATGTGTTTTATTGGAAAATGAAAGACCATGAATGTTAAATGCTAATGTGTGGTTTAAAGTTACTCAACCAGAAGAAATTTGTAAAATATGGTTCTGCACAGAGAATGAGCCAATACAGCAAAACAAGACCATTACTACCAATGTTGATATGTTTACAAACAAACCGGAATCTGTAGCCATCAAGCTGTGTTTGTCTTTCGCTAACTGAAGTCATCGTAGGAAAACTGCCCCAAGGGTTTCTGGGATATCAAAGACGGCTTCGCGGCAGCTCAAGCGAAATTATCAACATTTGACCAATTGAGCCCCAAAAAAAAGACTTTCTCAAAGAAATAATCTTCAAGCCACAAGAAAAGTATTAAATGTTGTGAACCGGATCATAGATTGGTCTAGTGTACAAACTGGATCTTGCCTCGGGAATCTTGGGACATATCCGTGGTCCACGGAATTTAAATGCTAGTAATACGTGTTTGTATGAGTGTAATGGCAAATTTCCTTCAGAAAGGTAGTGACAGTGTATTCGAGAGAAACATCAACAACTAAGGCCCCGCTTACACGACAACGAATTCGAGTGTATCCGCAAAACTTTCTTCAATTTTGATGGGTTTGTTTACACGGCACCAGGTTGCGGATGCACTGTATCCGCAAAGTTTTTAATCCGGCTCCCAAGGTGGAACGATTCTTTCACGGCCACTATTCCCTCCTGCAGAGACTGATGGAGGCTACAGAGCCTGTTACTGCACATCTCTCCCCCTCCCTCCTGCTCATTCAGTTGTAAACAAACATGGTGGCTGCGTAGTGGTACGACTCGCGGTCTATATTCTAGTTTTATCGTCCAGATCTGTAGTTTAATAGTTGAGACTCACCCCTGATAGCATCTGATGTGTCATCAGTCCATGCGGATGTCGGGTTCTCTCCATTTTCTTCACATTTATAGTGTGTTGTTCTCTGCACACGTCTGTGTAGTTTCATTACAGAATCAAGCAACAGCGCCCTCCAGTGGCCCGGCATACTAACTACACACTCCTTTTGTTTAGCGGATTAGGTGTTGTCACGTGAAACGTTGTCGTGTAAACAGGGCCTAAAACGGGCTCCTAAATATCTACATTTTTCCCGGGTGGATTCTGGTAGAGGAACTTTAAGCTCTTCAACTGTATTAATCAAAGTTTTACTGTGAAACGGGTCGAGCAAAGGCGGTTTCAGACCACAGGAGCTCATGGGTAAAACTTCTGTAATTCACATGCCAAGCCACTAGTTGGTTCTGTGTTTTGCTATGCAACCACACATACAATCACACAGGATGTAAATGTAATTACAAAAGGGCTTTTCAGCAGTCTTTGTTGATCGTATAGGCCCACTCAGTATCTGCTGTAATGTAAGAAATGCAGACAATGGTGTAGCAAATGCTCACTGTTAAATTCTAGAGTGAGAATCACAAATTCCTCGTTGTTAGAGCCACTTTCAAAGACACTGAACGCTGTTTTTGTGTAAACGAACAACCAAAGCAGCATGAAAGTTGACTGTTTTCACTTGAAAATGTCACGTAAATAAGATCTGGGGGAAAGTCGGAGACACAAACCATCAGGTCCACGGTTGTTTTGTGAACTCGGTACAACAATTTGATATTTCATCAATATTAATGAATTAATCAAGTTACAGGGAGCTTTTTATTGTCTTTATTTAATTTTGTTGCACATTGGAAAGAGCTGAAGAAACGCTGTTTTTCTCCATCTTAATCTGCAGCTAAGAGCAGCTCTGTTACTATTTAACTAAACTCCTATTTACGGCCTGAGGAGTGCCTCATTATCCCGGAACTAACTCAGAGTTCATGTCAGCAGTATAAAACATGTCAAACTGTAAATGTCAGATGAAATGTTCTGTGTGCCTGTTTCCCTTTCCTTTTGTGTTTTTCACCAAAATCCCATCTGCTCTGTCCAGCAAGTTTTTCAGATTTTTTGCAATTTGCAACAAAATTCCCATCATTCTATTTCTGCATGTTCTGAGGTGCTTTTGATGTCCACGCTCCCGTTTTCACCCAAATCCCTTCCGCGCTGAATGGGACATTTTTCAAATTGTTTTGCAATTATTTCGGGAAATGCTTTACCAAATTGTAAACAAACATCACAGCACTATATTCCGTATTTTTCTTCAGGCTTTTATGTGCTTTTTGTGCACGGGCTCCCATTTTTACCCAAATCCCATCCGCATTGAATGGGAAATTTTTCACAGTTTTTTGCGATTTCTTTCTGAAAGAGCTATGATAATTATACACCAAAAAAAAAGGCACAGAGGATAGCAATCTTCGTGCCTTGCCTATTGAAGAGGCAGGGGAACATAATTAATTAATATTTGTCTTTATCTATTACAACTTTGATAAATCCGCAGTGTTACTTTTTCTCGTTGTTGCTAGGTGGGACCAGCAAAATGGCGGCTTCATCGTCTTTTAACAACCCCAACTCCAGATGTTTCCCTCTTCTTTCAGTAGTAGTTCTGTGGTAAATTTTCACCATTTGATGATTCCCCTCCTGGTGTAACTAATTACTGAAATATTGACGAAACTTTACCATAGCTAGCACTGCATCAGCTAGCATTACTTGCGAGCAGTAAAAGCCTTTCAACCAGAAAACTAGTAGTTACTACAGTTAAAAGTAAAATTTGATGTTTGATGTTGATGTAAATGTCTTCCTGTGGCCTACAAGGGACCTTCAGCATTTGACACAATCGTGTTATAGAGCGTCTTCCGCGAGCAAATCCCAGATTAGCAGCTAAACTGAACACTTTTTCTGTTAGCGACTGCTTTAAACTGCTTCCATTTACATGCAGACACGTTTTAAAAGACTCACAAAGGAAGAAGAAAGAAAACCAAACAACGCTGTGTTATGAGTGGGCTTCGCTTTAGCTTGGATTCTTACCAACATTCTCAGTACATTTATGTTATCATCCATTTTGTTCCTGGTTAACGTATCGGAGGAGCTGCTCTGACGGCTTTATTTCTATCGATCTGAATGGAGTAGCAGCACAGTTTGTGTCAGTCAGGCGCTTGTTTTGTGTAATTATTGGTTCCGTTGAGTGGAACTAAAGGTCAAACGATAATGCTTCTTCTTCTGGTGTTTTCACACTTAATAAAGTTCCAATGGTGGAGCAACGATTATTGGACGTTGTGGATAAGTTGACGTCTCTGCTGGTCCTTTTCTTTTTGTTGTTGTTGTGAATCTTCCATGAGTCAGACTTTAAAAGTGGAACTATTTCTAATATCATAAATCGAAATGCAAACCTCCCCCACGGGGCCCCAGAACAAAGCCCACAGTGTGTTTGCAAATGCCAGCGCGTTACATGCAAAACGGCTGCTGGGCAAGATCCTGGAAAAGGAAAGTTACTGCGGTGAAAGCTTGAGTCCCGAATGGAAAAGTCGGTGTTTTGGGGGCTGCAGTGGGAATTCTGCGAGAAGGACATTAGAACCTGGTAGTGATAAGTGACACTTACCTCAACAGGCGTATTTATCGGACTGATAAAAGTCCAAGTTTAGCTCATCCTCATGTCACAGCTGAATGACAAAATGTTTTAGAGGTTTGGTGAAGTCGGGGTTTGTGGCTTTACGAGGGGAGTGTGTACCCGGTGTGCTCGGTGTGTGCGTTTATAGTGTTTATGTGTGAATAATTGCGTGCTGGCTCGTCTTTAATTACGGGTTGGATATGTAAGAGTATCTGCACATGGCTCAGGCAGCTGTGGCGGCGGCGTGCTTCTCTGAGTCACTCTTCAACAATGCCATTGACTGGTGTGTGTGTGTGTGTGTGTGTGTGTGTGTGTGTGTGTGTGTGTGTGTGTGTGTGTGTGTGTGTGTGTGTGTGTGTGTGTGTGTGTGTGTGTGTGTGTGTGTGTGTGTGTGTGTGTGTGTGTGTGTAAAAAACACACCCTCGCTTCATCTTTATGACCACACCGTACAGATAAAGCATGTCAGTGTTTTATCTGCAGCGAGGAGGGACAGTCGTAGTATAGGTGACACCTGAGCTCAGATCACACGGATGGACTGAGGGGGCGGGGCTTCACGCCCAGTATTAGCAATCATCAGCGAAAAATACAAGAATGCATCGCCACAAATATAGAGGAAAACATGATGCATAGCAGTTACATATTGTTTACCAGCACAGATAGTACTGCAAAATGGTAAATGGTAAATGGACTTGACTTATCTAGCGCCTTGCAGCTGTGTGAGCAGCCCCAAAGCGCTTCACAGAGCTCATCACAGTCACTGTGTTTACACAGTAGTTTGTGGTTTAAAAACAAGCTCAAGTAAAAGTACAAAGTACAAAGTACTCTTCAGAAAAACTAAAGTATCATACATTTGCTTTGTAAACAAATATAAGTAAAACTTATATATAAATAAATCAATAAATGAATGAATCAATCAATTAATAAATAAATAAATAAATAAATACTGGCTGCAATACAATTCTTCTTCCTACCCCTTTTCAGGTACGTCAATCAGATATAGTATGTATGTAATGAACATATCATGAATTGCCATTATAAAATATGTATAGATAAGGACTTGAATGAATGAATAAATAAATAAATAAATAAATAATACAAAAGAAACATGTCATGCTTTTGCTTTGAAAATTAATGTGAATTGAAAAACGTAAAATTAAAAAAAAAAAAAAAAAAACCTTACCGGCTACAAAAAGAAGGTCAAAGTATTTCATTATAATTCAAACTGTGGGCGTACTGACTGAATCATCGGCGTAATGACCGATGATTTTACGTCTGCTTAAATACCAGTGTTTTGTTATTTCCTTGCCTGCTGTTTACTTTGTCCCCCATGAAGTAGAATCAGACTCAAACATTGTCAAACATACAAGATTTTGCAGTGGTTTGTTCCTCTTTGTAGTTTAATTTGATACTTATGTAATTTTCAAAATCACATTTTCTCTTTTCTTTCTGCAACAATGCTATGATTTCATTCATCTATATCATCATTTTAGTCTCTTTTTGTCTCCATATTTAAACTTTTTCCACTGTTTGACTACAGTCACTTTACTTATTGGTTGTTTTTGAATGCAGCAGCCTCATTTTCATGCGCTTTTGTATTTTTATTTTATTCAAATCCTACGTTTTATCATCTACTCAACAGTTGCAATCACATTTCCAAGTAGGATGAATAAAGTTTAACCAATTGAATCAGTCCTTCATTGTCTGAGTCATTGATTCATTCACCGTCTGACGGACTGATTTAATTGTCACTAAAGGAACAATACCGTCAATAAAGCGGTGGACTGAGCAAGTTATCAGTTTATGACGTGTTCGAGCTCCTCTGCACAGGAAACACGTGGATCGCTCGGTTATCTCTGACTATCTCAGAGTGAATACAGATAAAAAGGAGCAAGCTCTGTTGCCGTGACGATCAGATCTCAAACACAAGGAGAGACATGCCTTCCCCACCTCCATGTAAACCGAACCCAAAACACTGTAAAGCCTTTTAATATCCAACAACTAGGACCGATCTCAGTGTATTCACCTTCAACTAGGCCCACATCATGTTTTCCTCAGTACACTGTAATTTTTGTGCTTTTTTTTCTTTCTTTTTTTTTAACCACTTTCACATTTGAAATGTGAGGACTCATTATTACAACTGGATGTGACTGTGAGTCACTGCCCATGTGACCGGCTGGATCAGCCTCCTCCTCCCTTCTCAAAAACAAGAACAAAAAGCCACCGAAATCCCCCCAAAAAGTAGGGTTAAACGAGGGCGGATCTCAATCTGCGCTGTAGTTATGCAGCGAGTCGCTCCGCCCTGGCCTCTTGAGTTAGAGGAAACACCGAGAGGAGGATTAGTGTGTGCACGTCGTACCAGACAAAAGAAAAATGCCCCGAAACTGCAGCGTATTTTGTGTAACTTTACCCTGCAGACGTGCACTGTTTATGTGTGCATGTGCATGTGTGTGTGTGTGTTTGATCCCGGGGCGGTGCCCTTGAGCTGTGTGAGTGGGTGGGTTTACGCTCTCTATAATAAAGTGTGTGCTTTCTTTTTATTATTCTTTTTTTTCAGGGGCGTCTTCTCATCGAACATGTTTTTTATGCTCGGTACAGTATGGGAGTATGTACAGTCGCAGCCGGGTGTGTCTGTCTCAACTCACA
This sequence comes from Lipophrys pholis, assembly GCF_963383615.2. Lineage (NCBI taxonomy): Eukaryota > Metazoa > Chordata > Actinopteri > Blenniiformes > Blenniidae > Lipophrys > Lipophrys pholis. The sequence continues at coordinate 6,992,996 of NC_137630.1, read as the reverse complement.
CAAAAATATACAAGAGCTGATTACTCTGTTTAAACTGTTCCTGCTTTAATGTGTGACTGCTGAGTGAGGCGCTGGACTGCCCGGCCACACGGGGGTAATTTGGGTTTGGAGGCCGCTCAGTGTAGGGGCACAGTCACTTAACCATCTCACACCATATCTTATCTCATGTACTTTGTGTTGGGGATGAATTATGGTTGTGAGGCGGTGATTAGCTGTCGTTTAAAGTACAACTTGCAATTACAATTGTTTAAATACCCCCGATATATGATAGATATCCTTTTGCAATCAATTCATGAAGTCGATTCTGCTTTCGCATGCGTCTTTATCCTTATCAAATACACACAGATCAGCCATAACATTATGACTGCGGTAATAGAAAGTGGAGTTAACGTGGTATGCGTGAGGCCGTCATTATAGCTAAATTATTTATTTAGCTGTTTTTTCAAAATAGGATCTCGATGGTTCTATGTTGATATGTTCTTTTGGTTTAGGTGACTGTCTTTATTTTAACTCCTTTGTTTATTTTTCTGCTTGTTTGTTCCTTCATCCTTGGTTATTTTGTTTTCCATTATGCCGATTTAAAAAAATTTTTTTTAATTGTTTAGTGATGGTGAGGGCTTCATATAAGCTCATTGAGCTTCCATATTCTCCTACACAATTTGATTTCATATTGTAATTTTGTGATGTATTTTTTTTTTTATTTTGTGCAAATAAAAGGGGAAAAAACACACACAAACACACACATAAACATAAACAAAAAAAATTGTGCCGTCAATTGAAAATTAACTCATTAATTGCACAGTTTTCCGTAATTAATTGCGATTATTCGCATTTTTTTTCTACTGGTAAGGGAGTAAAAAAAATAAAAATAAATAACGGAAGTAAACAAAACTACGTTAACTACGTAAAATCTTTTAAACTAATTAAACGTTTCAAATCAATGAATTAAATTAGGAGTTATTTTTGACAGCACAAAAAAAAAATCCAAACTGAAAAAACAAGTTTTGATAGCTACAACTTTGTGTTCAACATTTAATCTCCTTGTGGGGAATTTCAGGTCTGCAGTGGTCAATATTGAACAAAAATTGTGCGGCCGAGGTTTTGCTCGAGTGCTCTGATCCAACCAGCTGACGCTGCGTCATGAGTTCTAAAGGTGTCAGAGCGGTGCCTCAGTTTGTTGTGTGTGGGGCTGCAATAAAAGCAATAAAAAAAAAAGGTAACGTGGTCTGATTTGTTGCTTTCTTTCGCTAAGTCTGCACCTGGTGAACACATGGCACCAGGATGCACCATGGGAGGAGGTTAAGCTGCAGGGAAACTTTGAGTCCTTCCATCTATTTGTGGCTGCTTACCTGCTCTTCCATGACTGCTGAAGGAAAGGTTTTGGAATGATTTGTAGAAAACAACACGCACACACACACACAGTGTGAAGAGTCTGTGGGATGTGCTTGACGGACTGATCAATAAAGACCCACCTCATCACTGTAGTACTTAAAGGACCGGCACAGACACAGACAGACACAGAAACACCTCCAGAAATGGAGTTTGGTTCTAATGTTATGGCTGGTCACAGCTGAAGGGCTCCCGATCAATGTGCAATACTTGTATGAAGTAATAAGTTGCAGTTTTAATCAACAACTTAAACTGTTGAAGCTCCCAAGAGTAGGAAAAACTCATAAATTCAGAGTAAATTCTTGTTTTTAAGCAGACAGATGAAAAGATGAATTGAATCCTCATCCTTCTTGTTACCTGTCATGTGTTTCTTGTTTTGGTCTCTGAGATGCTTTTTGTTGATAGTTGCTATGGAAACAGGCCCAGGTTTCCAAGCCTGAAAAAAAGTATTTTATAAAATTGTCAACAAACAGCCTAAAACTGTAGACCCTTAAAATTTACAAGCCCCCCCCCCAAAATAAACTTTACTGGTTGTACATTTTTAACCCCTTGTTGACTAACTTGCAAATGTTTTTCCTGGTTTTTTTCCCATTTCTTACCAACAATAGTGACTTCATGGTGAAAATATGCAGTGGTAGCAATGTGGTTTTGGAGTTTTGAGAGTTTATGAATACCACAGAAACGCTTGTTGTTTTGCTTTTAGGAAATCAGTTTCTCTGAAATGTGGGAAAATGTGTAATACTGCTCGGTAACAAAATTGATCAAGTGCACTGTTGGTCATACTATTAGTCATATATTAGTCAAAAAAAAAGAAATGTCCGTGAAAATACAGGTTTTTTTCACTAAAAATACAGGTAAATACAGGTTTTTTTCACTAAAAAAAAACTGTATTTTCAAGGACATTTCTTTTTTTTGTAGCTATAAATTGTTTATACGGGTTTTAATTTTGTTCAGTTTTTTGCATTAAAACTAGTTCCATCATCTGGTAATTGAATAGAATTAAATTTTATTTAACTTTAAAAACTGTAAAAACATAATTATCCTTCTATAAAATATGAGGGTTGAGTATTTAAATAAATTCCCTATAACTTTAATAGTGCACAAGACTCACATCAACAAAAACAGTTTGTTTAGACGTCATTATTTGGATTTCTTTGTCTTGTAACGATGTCGCCTACAGTGACAGTAGAATCATCTGAATAAAGGTGTTAATACAAACAGTTTCTGTGTAGTGTCAAGCAGGATATTGTTTTGACTTTGCAAACTCCACTCAGTGTGTGTCAGTATAATAAAGACATGGGTGGGACAGGTGAATGAGTACATTTCCTTTATGGAAAACTATTCCTTTGAGAACAAGTAACCCACATTCATCTACAACAAACCTAATGGTATTATCAGCTTTCACAAGCTGAGTAAAACATCCTTTCTAACGCTACACCGTTATCTCGACTCTTAACTTGGACTTTAAGACCATACCATTTAGGTCTCAACCACACCATTTAGGTCTCAATAGCTTTCTTAGAAATCTAAAGTCTTTTAAATGAGAGTCTTGGTGCTGTTGTTGGTTTTGTGCTTTGCCTTGTTTTCATGTTTCATATTCCCTCATGTTTTCATGATGTTAGAGATTGATGTACCTGTTTCCATCCACAGTTTAGGGATGACGTTGTGGAGGAGCAGAAATACTTTACGGGGGTGTAAACAGACAAGAAACTGTACTGGGTTCAGAACTTTGAAGCCCTGGAACAGAAATACCAACGCTGTCTCTGATATTTGACCAAGGTGGACCACAGAGTTCCAGAGTTACCACTGGAGATCCTTCCTTCCTGTGGCAATAAGACTCTATAATTCTTCCCTGTAAAGAGTCTTTGTTGTGGTTTCCTGTATATATTAAATTTAATATTCTTTATTTTATTGCTATTCTGTTATATTGATTTTTAACTCTATTCTATATATTCTGTGTGGAGCAGTGATACAAAGAATAGTATTTAATATTCTATTCTATTCTATTCTATTCTATTCCACACTAAAAACTATACCCGGGTTCCTAAAAGCAGACCTGAAATCTTTAAGACTCTTTCTGCCAGACCTCAACTTTTTAAACACGCCAGCGACTCATTCAAACAAAACTGGGATCTTTAAAAAGATTCTTTATACAACGTACAGACTATTAAAATTCGACTCGACTCATTTAACCACAACAGTCTTCAGACTCTCTAAAATAAACAAAATCTCTCCACTCAACCGCAAAACATATGCGGTACTATCGAAGTAACATATACTCTGTAAACTGATCTCTTATTCTTACACCGGACCCATGAACCCTTAAAAAAAAGTATGTTTCTGTAATGTTTTGGTAAATTGTGCTCCACCAACTGGTTGAACAGCGACTTAAAGGGTTGAAACAATGAGATTTGGATGTCGGCTTTCAAAGGCATTCCTCCTGGCAAAACAGCGAAGATAAGAGCAGAATGAGATATTGCCAAAAAGGTCAAGCTGGGCTCGGAGTCTGTTCACCATTAAAGCACAAAGCTCCACTTTGGAAAGGCAGTGAGGGGCGAACAGAAGGCTTCGTCCAGAAGATGTGCTTGAAGTCCTGCCTCAGTGTTATTTAAAGTCCATACATAAGCGTTGCGTGTATTCCAGGCGGGTTTTGTTTGACCGCTCCAGCGTGAGGAATGTATCACGGCCTTGAGGCAAATGACGAGGCTACCTGAGGTGAGAGGCAAGTAAATCGGGACATGACGACCACAGCCGAATCCCCGAACCGCCCGATTGAGTTTCACGCTGTGATACATAATATATGTGATCTGGTGCAACAAAGGAGGTGAGAGCTAACATAAACAGAGGGGTCAAGGGCAATCTGACAGCCTTTGTGCTCGTGTGAGGTGTGTCACTTTGGCGCGGCCACAATAAGATCTTTAACACGATAACGTTTTTTTGTTTTTTTTTCTTTGTGGCTGGTGAAACTTTAGCGCCATCCGACAGTCATTATTCGGACCTCTGAGGCGTTCACTGTGGGAAGAGTTTAAGCACTTTTAATTCCTGTTTGGTCCCAGGTTCAAACTTCACCTTAAAGTGTGTATTTGCAAAGCACAGCAGCTTTCCCAAGCACATAAAAGAAGGTGGATGTTGGCATCCTGGAGCACGGCATTCATCCCTAAAAACATAACCTGGTTATGCAATTTAGGCTTTTAACACCTTCCAAAGTAAGCAAGATTGTACGCTGGCACGCTGAGAGGAGAACAATAAAAGACAAACACAATGGCGCAGTCAAACAGTAGGCACTCTGAGAGGGGAAATAAAACTGACGTGACTCACTCCCGCATGGCCAGAAAAAAAGAAGTAGCAAGGAAAAAAATGTAATATGAACATCTCCAAATCTGAAAACCTCAAATCTGGACCCACGCTTCCTGTCCTGACCACCGGTGACTCATAAAGGGAACGGATTAAGTTCTGGCGCTGCTCTTTGCAGGAGAACTTTACTTTATAAAACCATCGAACCCACGAGCTCAACTCAGATATTACAGCAACAAGAAAAACGAGCTCAAACCCTCGCATAAGCTTACTGGCAATGTATACACTCTGAATGCCTGTTGGCTCTGTGCAGCAGCTGGGAACACGGTGGGCAGGACGTCCCAAACAACACCAGAGAGTCTTTGTCCACAAGTTGGTTTACAGCAGCGAGGGAAACTCGCCAGTGTGAAAAGCAGGTATGATGGCAGAGGATTGGAATGTGCCAAACTGGGCAAATGGAGCGAAAGGAGACAAGTAACGGGAGTGAGCGTCATCGGGGATGGAAGGGAGTGAAGAGCGTAGGAGGGTGGTGCACAAAGGGAAGAAGGAAGAAAAATAGCTTGAGTGGTGACAGGAGGGTACGGTCCAGCAGCGGGAAGGGGCAGTGACTGGTGCATGAAAAGACCTGGGAGGAAAGATTTAGGGGAACACAAGGGTCTTTCTTCAAGTAGTTCAACATTTAGAGAAATCCTATTGGTTGTGCGCTCTCTACTGTCCCGGTGTCACTGCTTCCAAACCCCTAATGTTCTTCTCAGTTCTTACAACTTCAACGCAGGCAGCGTCAAAAACATCCACATTGTGTAACCCAGTGTGAATCGTTAACCTAGAGAATATATCTCAAACTTTGTTGAGAATCAGGTTAAAAAGATATTAGTTAAATGTTGCAGTACCGCCATTAACCATCGGGGGCAGTGTTGGGATTAAAAGTGGTTGATGTGTTTGAAGAATTACTGCTACTTAATGCGCTCACCAGTGTAGCTACCGTTGACTTTCTTCTTCTTTCCAAATTGAAATAAAAAATAAAAGAAAGGGAATGTTTACACCATTTGAAATTCAATTATTAGTTTTAATGTGTACGTAGAGCATAAATTAATATTAACTCAATACATATCTAATAAAATAATAATGATATCTACAAGCTAAATACTCATAGGTGAGAGATTGTCTAATGATATTAGTACCGTCTGTTTTATGAAAATGTTTTTGTGGTATCACTTTCTGGTCTTGTTGTGGGTCAGCCGTCGTCACGCTGATTAGCATAAAGATTTATCTGCTGGGTCGTTGAAATCAGAAAAACATGACAAATCTACACCAGGTCAAGAAAGCTGCCAATTTATTTTGCTTTGAACAATTTTCTTTTTGTTTTACTTTTTATAAGAGTTTTTCTCACGGGCAGCTCCCTCCCAGTTAAAATGGTGTTGTGGGTTAAAAGATCTTCAAACCCAAACCCAGCCCTAAATCGAGTCTTTGACTGTATCTCCTGGTTCCTTACGTTGCTTCTGTCATATTAACTACAACCTCCAGAGGTCACTATTATTCACACCTCCTGGTTTCCTGGTGATGTCTTTCTTTTGACCCTTCTTCTGCTGGAACCGATGTTTATTCAGTTCACGGGTTAGTTGGCACCTTTTAGAAAAATAGAACTAGTTAATAGTTAGCTTCGAAACAGATATCTTAAACCTGTTCAAACATTTACCAAAAGCTTTGATTTTCAACAAGCTGTCATGTAATTTGTAATGTTTTGAAGGACAACGAGCATATTTTGTGCAGTTATATGTGGTTTTATTTATGTATTTTATTTATTTTACTTTGGTACAATAGTGAGCATAACAAGGCTACTATATTTATCCCACTCAGGCAAATCCAGGCAATAGAGGTCGCTGATGAATTCAATACAGAATGAAATAAAGAACAGGGGAGGATGGAGGTACAGAGCCACCGGGGGAGAGAGAGAGAGAGCGAGAGAGAGAGTCTAACAACCTCACAAAGTGTCTCTGGAGTAAACAGAAAGTCGGTGAACACAAGCACGGGATTATGGGATAAGCAGTGGGAGTGAAATGAAGCGAAAGTGCAATAAAAAAAAAAGACAGAAGGAGGGAAAGAGCGAGAGAGCCAAACAAGAGCTTCAGTGTGGAGCCAAGGACAGATTTATGAGTTTCAGGGAAGAATGTGAGGTGTCCAATTCCTCACTTGTCTTCTGTCCACAACCCATAATCCAGCTCTGTGGAGCTGCTGGCTGGAAGTTATAGCGTGAGCAGACCTGCTGGGGGAACTTTATGTACTTGGGGTTAAAGGTCTTTTGCAAAAAAAAATAAAAAATACAAACACAGGTGACTTCAGATGAAAGGAGCTTTGGTTTGTTTGCAGCCTTTAATGGTGAATTGCAGCCATGATATTGAAGGTGAATACGTCACTTAAGTCATCCAGAAATTGTCTGATTCACAACCCTCGAACCAACGATTTGTTTTCATGTGGTTTAGCCTCGGGGGGGGAAACGCACCATATTATTATACTGTCAGTTCAGTCTTTGAACCTGGATTTGACAAGGCAGAAAACATCCAAGATTACTGTATTTCCAATCTAACCACATTGAATTAAGACTCCCAGTTAGATCAACGTGGGAACTTCTCAACTATAGATTTGTCAATTTAACCTTTAGGAACACGAGCCGGTTAACAGAAGTAGAATAATAAATCTGGGGGGAAAAATAAAATAACTTTATTGAATCTGGGAAAAATTTAAGTTAAAATCTCAACACAAATATATCGAGTATTGAAGTCAAAAATGTTATTTGAAAATACAAGATACTGATTTTTTTTCCAGAAAATGAATATTTTAAGTAATGTGAGTTAATCTTTTAAAGTTCATCCACATTGACGCACAGAGTTGTACATCGAATTCTATTGACCAATTATCTCTTTTTGTGTTTTTTTTCCCAGACTTCTGATTTATTTATTGTATAATATACTCATAACTTCCTCCACCAACATGTGAAATTCCAAATAGTTTTGGTATCAATTCCATCTGATCATCCTCGCGTAAACAGATATTAAAACGTGACCTTAAATCTTAATTTAAATGATCTTGTCCTGATGTCACTTGTGATTTTTTTTCCCATTAAATCAGTTGCAAAAGCTGACAGTGCAGTGTCTTTGCTTGAGAATTGAATTTAGAACACTTTGTGCAGAATTCTAGTAAATCGTCCTGATGTTGTACATATACAGTACTCACCGGCTTATGCATTGTTACTGTATGTATATCCTGTATGTGCCTACGAGGTCAAAGTGAGCTGGTTATTGTGAATGAGTCATGAAATTTAATGACCATGTATCTGATGACAATGCGACTTGTATGAATCCCAACAGTTTCTGAGGTGGTAGTAGTTGTTCAATAATTATTTTGTGTCATGATCATGATTTACGATCTGATTCCTATCTCACTCAGTCTCTTGCAATTCCACAAAATGATGAAATGAAAAGACTCCTTCAAACCTGATTGAGAATCGGATTATTTCTTGTGATCCATTCGAGGGTGCAGCCACATTCCAGTCAAGCATAACTGCTACATACTGTACTAGTCTGATTGGTTTATTTCAAGCAGGTTTAAATCATCAACCGATGGGTTACGTTCGCCCTACGGATGATCTGTCAGTGCAATATTTATCCCAGTAATCAAGACGTGAGACCAGAACCCTTCAGATAATATAATCTGGTCCCGTTTAATATGCATGCTGCAGTGAGTATTACATAATCTCCCTGCTCCACTCCCAGTTCAATAACTCCAGACATTTGGGGTGAGTTAGAAGTGACCTGACCTGCAGGCAGTGGCTGTCAGGGAGCGGTCCATGAAAGAGGGAAAATACATACTGTCAAACTCAGGAGGGGGGGGCGGTGGCGGGTACCTGCTACGCTGGACTTATTATCTAATCTATTTATTTTCACACGCAAATCCTCTTTGAAGTCAATTTATTTAACTTATGTGGTACCAGAAGCCGGCATAAGCGTGCAGCTACAAATGCCTGCATGCAGATACACGCAGAAGTAGTGCAAAATCAGAACAATACAAAAGAGCAGCTTCCTCCTATGAGTGTACTTTTCCTGCGATACAGGTTGAAATGAAAACCACCCAGACACGAGTTTCTACCTTGAGGCCAAAGATGTGATGATGGGTGATTTGTTTGTGGAGCAGCAGGTTCTACCACCTGCTTAATTTGGATCAATGCTGAAACAGCAAGTGTGGAATGACTGTCGGTGTGTCAACACTAAGAGGTTAACGACCTGGATTACTCTGGAAGTGCAGAAAGGTGACAGTGCCATGGTAGATTCTGGTAAGATTAGCAGGTCAGGGCCGTTGATGAGAAGGTCTGGTAATGATGGGTGTTGGTTTCTTTTTTTTTTTACAAACGCAACAAGGTGAACCTCTGACCTCCAGCAGGCTGTTGTTGCAGCAACTCCCATAGGAAACCTTATTTATGGCTAAAGCGTATGCGCCTGAAGGTGCGGCAGCGGGTCGCCTGCCAAAGTTGAAAAATGTACGTTTTGTTCTGACGTTGCGTAACGTGGTCCGGCCCCAGAGACCTTCTGCACCTCTACGCCTGAACCGGCAGTGGATGTTGAACTCCTGGGGCCTCATTTATCATCAATAGGTTCTAAATTCTGTTTTTGGGATTAAATTCAAAGTGCAAGTACAAAAAAGGCCTGTATTCATCAAGCATGTGCGCGTGTTGAAAAATCCCCGTGTTCTTAGCCACCATGTTTATGCACCTCCGAGATCATTTGCTTACTTACTTACTGACATTTGCCTTCAAAAATGCCTCCAATTAACCATTTATGGCAAGAACCCACGTCTTTATAGATATTTATTTTTTCCTCACCTTCCATCATCTGTGGTAGAGGGGGATCCAGTCGCAAGGTTGATGGTTTGATCCCCCGTCTCTCACTGCCTTTATCTCCTTGAGGAAGACACTGAATTCTGAATTGACCTTTGGCTAAGTCCCGCACCCAAACGCAAACAAACATTCAACTACCAATTGACAAACATTCTCAGCTCAGAGAAGCGTTAGAGTTGGAGACAGTTTTGTTTTTTTCTGGGCTATTTAAGTCATTTGAGACACAAAAATGGTCAAACGATGTGCCGAGAGAAAAACACTGATGCTAGCGCTTAGCCACCGAGCTAGTCCAGTAAGCTAGGTGGCTAAGCGTTGTTTATCGCCGGTAGGGGGGGGCTTAGCCAAAGGTCAAAATGAACCAAATGGGAATCAGGCACCTCGCATGTCAGTGGCCACTAATGGTGGGTGAATGAGTGAACGTGACGAACCCTGAAGCACGTTGAGACTGTTGGAGTGAAGTAAAGCTGGTATCAGAGTCCAGCATCTTCTGGGGAATGACGATGGTTCGTTGTCAAATACAAATAATACTACCAGAGGATGACTTTACTTACTGCTGCAAGACACATTGTACTTTCTGAGCAGAGCCAACGAGCAAAAACCAACTGTGGAAAAGACCAGAGCTTTTCTCAGTTGTTAGTCTACAGGGCTGATTCCACAATCTATGCTGCAGCCAACCGCTAGGAGACCAAAGCAGGACATTTTATCTTCACCACTGGGGGGTTGCCATGTGACCATCCCGACATACAATCTATGGGTGTAGCCTCCAGGGACATTTGATTAAACTCACTTAGCAACGAAGAGGGCCTCAAAGAGAATTGAGGCAGGAATTTGAATATATTACAGAGGGTGTGGAGGACTAATGTAGTAGATTTACAGCTCAGGAGTGACCCAACCATCACCCCGGTTGATTCTGAAGCTCACTTTTCCCACAGTTAGAGCACGTTGAAATGAGATTTCTTTTCAGTCTTCTCAGAGTAGTTTGTATAAAGATGGTTCAATCTTAGAACTTAGCAAAAAAGAAAAAAGAAAAGAAGGAAGATCTAATCTGATGAGAAGTAAAACGTTACAGTACGCAAACCGCTGAGGCTCAGTTGACTGAGAGGGAATAGTTCCCTTTCTCTGAATCCCAGGTTACTACCAATGGACGTCAACCACCTCGCATGCCACCTGCAAGCCGAAGCAATGAAACGTGCCACATAAAGTCACACCCGCTTCATCATTTACCACAAAGCAACTACCCAGCAATATTAACTCCCATTAGCGAAGAATTCAGCTTTGTGTTTTGTCTGGACTAAATTATGTTTGAAGGAAGTAAAGACTTCCTACAAGTCGACTCTCATTAGAATCAGTTCTCAAAACAAGAAGTGTTGACGTTTCGCTGATAGAAACATGCACTCTGGCCCCGAGAGAAATCATACACAAACCCTGGAAAATATGTGTAGGTTTCCTGTCTCCATGGCAACGGGGCCATGGATGAACTTACAAAGTTTTAAAGCACAAAGAAAACATGCATTTGGTACAAGGATTTGCTTAAAAGTGTATAATGTCAGAATTTTACTTCTTTTACTTTGCAAATTTCAATTTATTCAGCTTATGCAAACACATATCTTCATTTGCTCACATTTCTTTGCAATAAGTGAATAGGAAACATTCAGAGCTATGGTGATTTTACAGATTATTTATATAGTGCTGTCATTTTATTACTCCAGCTAAAGGTAGGATTGGCTTGTCTGTCGCCTGTGAACTGAAGTGAAGTTGATACGTTTGGGTTTTTGTTTATGTTCGCTTATCGTGTTTAGTGACGAGAGTTTCTCTGAGCCAACATGCAGTTTGAGTTTGCGGGGCTGCACGAGGCCAAGCAAATCATTCGACAGCTTAAGAGGCTTCACTTTGTTATGCAACACTATTACGTAACTCCCAGGACTGCTCGTTTTGCATTTAAATCATGAAACTGATTCTCAGAATACACACCGGATTTGAACTTCAAATTAACCCCCATGCACTGTGATGCAATGAATCCTATTTTCTCTCATTCAGCTGTCGTATTTTTTTTCCCTTCTATTGATGAATGGAAATCAACATGGAAATAATGAACTTGTGTGTGTGTGTGTGTGTGTGTGTGTGTGTGTGTGTGTGTGTGTGTGTGTGTGTGTGTGTGTGTGTGTGTGTGTGTGTGTGTGTGTGTGTGTGTGTGTGTGTGTGTGTGTGTGTGTGTGTGTGTGTGTGTGTGTGTGTGTGTGTGTTTACTCTTCCATGTGACAAAGCTCTGTTTGCTAGCATTGGTGTACAGGATCACTCGACTGCTGCTGATGCTTCAGCACCTTTTGTGGCTGCTCTATGACAGTGTCAATTATTGATGCGGGTCTACACCTGGCCTGTGGATCCACGCCCTCGCAAACAAGCGCCTTGCACAACGCCGCCTTACGGCCTTATCTGAAAAACACATCGGGGGTTTGTTAACATCCAGCACACACCCAGGTTAAAGAGCTGAGTGGTGAAAGAGTGCGTGGCAGGAAGCGTTACTTCAATTTGTGTTTTCTCTTTCAACTTGGGGTTGCACAATGTTTTTTGAAGATTTACATCTTTATTGTTGTTGCTGACAGCGACTTTCACAGCCTCACATCCTCAGAACAACCTCTGAGTTGAAGAAATCATTCAGTTTCATCGAGCTCAAGTCAATTGACTCGGTCCTGATTCATTAAGGCGACATTCACGCTGCAGGTCTTGATGCTCAGTCTGAATCTCACGCCGAGATCTGATTTCTATCTGATAACGCCGCCTCCGTCAGACTTCTGTGTGAACGTTATCTCACCCCAAAGTGACCCGCATGCGCAGAGGAAGGCGTGATGTCACGCCGAACACGCTGTTTACCGAAGAAAATATGGATGCCATGCCGGTCAGTGCCCGGGTTGCCAGAGCTGACTCACTGTTTCCAGCCCAAACACAATGTAAATCTCACCATCTCAATAAAAACCAGCCCAAATCTCAACCTCAACCAAATAAATTTTACTTACTTATTAAACTTATCTTTCTTTATTTAAGTATATTTATTATGCTTTTCTTCATTATTTGTTTTAATGCATTTCTTTAATTTCTTTGTAAAGCTTTAATGTATTTCTTTATTCTGAATTTCTTTAATTTCTGTGTCAAGCACTGTGAATTGCCTTGTGTTTGAATGGTGCTCTATAAATAGATTTACCTTGCCTTGCCTTGCCTTAGAACTGTAAAACTATTATATGTGTAATAAAGAACAAAACATAAACACACGACTTCACTAAATAAATAAAGAAACAAGGTAAGAGGATTAGACTCCCCATTTGGGGGATACCAATCCAATCTGGAGACACTGGTCAGCGTGTGTAGATCCATTGTCAAGTCGTTGTTCAATAGGAGCCGACAGACCGATGTCTTACTGTAGATTCTGTTGTCGTTGGTCGAACTTCTGCGGCTTTCGTCTTTGAACAAATTATCAGAAGTATCACTGCAGAACAAATCAAATATATCTCAACACACATTACATGCACACACTGCAGCAGCAGCAGCAGCTAATGACGCAATGAGGCTGATGTCAAATTACAGGCACTTCTTCCTCCATGTAAGTCATTTAATGCACAGAAAGAAAGAACATGAGCGGCATGTGAAAGGTTACATGGAGAGCTGAAGCAAAGCTGTCAATGTGTTTGAGTGCGTTTTAAACAACCTGCCCACTAATAGTTGTTGCAGTCGTAAAACAGGGTTTGCCCCGGGGGTCAGGGCGACTGCACATCTGTTACTGGGCCTCCTCTCTCTTCCCATCCATGGATTTAATACTTTATGACTCTTTAAGTGTGGGCTTGTTGTGCTGTTGCAGAGTGAATCTGACGGACCGACGCCTCCCGGAGGCCGCAGCTTGTGGGGTTTTCATCTCGTGACTTTATTTGTTCCCATCAGGGAATGAGTGGTTGTCGAGTACGTAGGACTTTTGTGTATTGACTGTGCCTTCCGAAGCCAAGAATCTAGTTACGTGCACGTTCAGTTAAAGGCCTCCTTTGGCTCTATTGAGTAGAGAGTGATAGCAAAGTATAAAGGTTGAAACAATCAGTGCAGATTGATTCAGTCAGAACGACGAAGGTGCAAACAACACCGATTAGTGATAAGTTCTCTTCCATGTGTTTGTGAGCGGCTGAATGTCGCAGGTCAAAGCAGTTGTGCCTTCAGAGTAACTGTGATCAATCTGAAGCTCAAACGTCCTCAGGAATTTGCGGCGGCAGCTTTGAGGTGATCATGTCATAGTTTCCTCATCTGGTGGGAGTTGTTCCTCCTTACTTCCATTTTGTAAACCTTTCGTGAAAGTTGTTCACGCAGACTCGAGTCTGAGCTGATTAGAATGAGTTGGTCGATCGTCACTGTCACTGCGAGAGGGGTTTCGTGTTTCTAACTTCAGATTTAAAGAGCTGCTAAGATTTAACGTAACTTCCTCATTTGTTCTCACTGAATGCTGAATAAAAAGTTGCACTACTTATTGAATTGACCTTTGGTTAAGTTCCGCCCCTGAGCACAAGGGGCGGGACTTAACCAAAGGTCAATTAAATGTAGCTTGAAACAAATTAGTAGAATTAATCAAAATGATGCATTCAACAGTGTCAAGTTTTTCCTCTTTGCTTTCACTAATTGTCTCTGATTGTTTTTTGCGCGGTGGAGCAGTGGTTAGCACTCCTGCCTCACAATGAAAACAGCATGAGGTCAAGGTTTGCATGTTCTCCCTGTGTGAGTGCGGGTTTCCTCCAGATACTCTGGTTTCCTCCCACCGTCCAACACCATGTGAGGTGAGATGGTGACAATAAATCCCCCCTTGGTGTGAATGTGAGAGTATGTGTATGGCTGGATGGCTGGATGGATGGATGGATGGATGGATGGATGGATGGATGGATGGATGGATGGATGGATGGATGGATGGATGGATGATTTATGGGATCATAATCCAACAAGACTTGTCACTGGGTAAAATTCCATTCAGTCAAGACTACAGTTGTCCCACCCTCATCCAAGAAAAAAAGACTGTCAGCTGTCAATCAAATGTTTGCACTTTGCCGCAAAAAGCCTTGGTTGGTAAATATAAATTCTACGAAGCTTTTATACATTAATTTTCCTTTTAACAACTTTAGAAATATTTAAATGGGTCATATTATGAATAATTCCCTTTGCAATGGTTTTATTTAGTAACAATCGTCCCCATACCTAGAATGGCACCCAAAAAAGTGAAGAAAGTCTGTCCTCTCTCTCCCTGGCTTGTTTCAGTTTTTAAAAAGTGTGTTGCTCCGACCAGCCAATCAGACATCAAACCCTATGTAGTGTCATCAGGGGTTTAGCCAATCCCAATCAAGGTAGGCCCTCCTTTTGACTCCTCCCACAATCAGACAGCTCTGCTCTGGCACATGGCACCACGAGAGGAAGTATATCCTCCTCTTCCCAAGATGGACATGTGTGGGCGGAGCCAGTCCAGCTCACACAGACACAGCAGGTTCTGAATGCAGCTCCGATGATCCAATAGTCAAATGGAGGAAAATCAAGGAAAAGCTGGATTTGGGGTATTAAACTTTGAATACAATGTTTTTGGACCAATGAGACCATGTGAAAGTGTTGAGAAGCTGAATAATATGACTCCTTTCAAATACCCATGCTTGTGTGTTATTGAACTTGCTTGATGGAGAATTCTTTTGCACCTTTTGCAAAAGTTTAAAAGATATCTACGTAATCTTCATTTATATTTAATATACAGATATGTATACAGTGTTCTGCATTAATTTTTTGTTAATGTTTTAGATGTGAAAACAAGCATATTCACTATCAAAGAAATTAATTTTGAGAATAAATGCCAAAGCATGAGAAGCTCTCAGAAGATAAAAAGTTGGGGATCGATCGTCTGATCCCTCAGGTGCTGGCCGAGAAGGTTTTGTGGCCAGGAAAAAGCAAAGTGATTCATCCCTGATGTACATATTAGAATTCTTCTTCTTTAACAGTGTCATGGACATAGTAATGTTCATGCACAATCAGACGCTCTCCTCACTTCTCTGCTTCACTTGATGGACCTGGAGTTGGTTCATCGACTCAAGCGGGGGAATTCCTGCATATCAGACAGGAATGAAGGCGGCTGCTGACAGATCCGCACATAAAAAGGTGTAAAAGAGTGAAGTGGAAGAGGAGCTTCAAGGCAAAGTGAAGGGAAAGGTAACAAAGGAACAGCTTCGGCCGAACAGGGAGGGCGCCAGACCTGTTATTTCCTCCCCGGTCAGCGTGCGGCTTCCAGATAACAGACAGTACTTTTTTGGGTTATTTTCTTTATGAGGCATTGTTTAGGAAACCAGTCACAGCACCTTTAATGTTGCTGGCTCCCCTGGTGCTGATAAGAGCCTCCATTCCAGGAACACGCCCAAACACACACACACACACACACACACGCACACACATGCACACACGCACGCACGCATACACACACACACACACACACACACAAAACCCATCCAATAAGTCGCCATAGGTGCAATGAGCGTAAACAAACATTACACAACTGCTGAAAACACCATGCAGACACGCTGCTCACCTGAACCTGCTGAATCTACCTGTGTACAAAACACCTGCACTCTACTGCCCCCTGCTGCCGACACTCCAAACAAGTAGGGGGCCACTCAGAAGTTTAAATCTGCTGCCTCCATCCAACATGAAGTCACAAAAATGGATTTTTCAGAGTAAGTAGGAATAATGATTATTCCTTTGTATGGAGAGGAACAGCTGGGTTTTCTTTTTGTTGTGTGTGTGTGTGTGTGTGTGTGTGTGTGTGTGTGTGTGTGTGTGTGTGTGTGTGTGTGTGTGTGTGTGTGTGTGTGTGTGTGTGTGTGTGTGTGTGTGTGTGTGTGTGTGTGTGTGTGTGTCTGTCTGTTTTTTGTTTTTTTTTACAGCCCAGAAGCAAAAGAAAATACAACCACTGTGTGTCCCAGCTGTTTGCATGTAACCCGACCCCGTTATGTAACTCCTTACGATTTAGCAGGATCCTGAGGATGTTAAGTCTCAGGATCCTGAATGGGCTGGATGTTTGTGTCTGTCAGGACAAAGTTTCCTATTTTGCAGGGAAGTCGAAGGTTTATCCATTTTTGTCAATTAGTCAGCGCCTACGTCCTGTTTCCATGGAGACTCGGGTGTCCCCACCCGTTGTCTCGTGGGACGTCGATGCGTCCACCAGTGAGTAGTATCGTCCAGCTGCTGCTGTGTGAAACTCCGGCTCGCTGCGCTGGTGTTTGGGAAAACTATTGACTCGATAGTATTGAGTAATAAGTGAAGTGTTAACGGTTCGCTCTGTCTGAAAAATGCCGACAAGCCAAATAGAGGTCATGAGAATTTTCAGGAAATGTTGCTTTTTATCTGTAATGATCATTCACAAATGATTTCTTTTGGAAAAAAAACGTGCTGTTTCTGGGAAACATTCCCACATTAATCCAGAATTACCTCAAATATATCCGCGTATGAAGAAATGCTGAGTCATCGTAATAGTTCAGGTTACCTTGATTTATCAATGTCTTTTGTTGTTAAGACATTGTAACACCTGCAACGGGTTACAGGTGTGACTGAAACTTTTTAACATAAATAGCTTACAAGAGCTAGCTAAACTAGCTCTGTTAGAACGCAAACTGAAAAAACTGAAAACTTTTGTTGCGTTTCAGGTGCCCGTTTACACGACAACGTTTTGGAAATATCTCCCACGGTGGAACTTTTCGAAAACGCTCCAACTCTGCCATGGAAACGGGGGGAAACACAACTTTTTTCTAAAGCTTCCACTCATCTGGCTGCAGATATTGGAAAAAACAAAGGTGCGCGTGAGCCTTTTAGCACTATAAACTGAATACACAAAATTCAACTTTAGCACTGTAACTGTAACCGAAATAAAACATTCATTCATTCAAAACACAACTTTTTGCAAAAGTGTCCACTCCGTCTCCATAGAAACGGGGAAAAATGCAACAATTTGGAAAAGCTTGCTCTCCATCTCCATGGAAACGGGGGAAAACGTTACTTTTTAGAGAAGCTGCCACTCAGTCTCTTTGGAAACGGAAACAAAAACGACTTTTCTGAAACGCTTCAATTGCACATGCGCACCACAGATGTAATAAATACGTCCTCTGCACACGGTCAATAGATCGACAATAACAACAATGTTTCCTCCAGAGTGTCATGACTCCCCGTCCACATTCTCTTGGGACTTGGTAGTTTTATAGTTGACAGTCACCGTAATAACAATCCAACTCGGTTGTCTCTCCATCTGAATGTCGGTTGTTATGTTTATAGTAAAATTGTTCTCTGCACGCATGTGTTCGGTTTATTTACAAGAACAACCAGCAGCACCACCTCGTGGCCCGACATGCTAACTGCACTATTTTCATTGTTTCTTCCATTTCCATCTAAACAGACATCTCTTTCAAAACATTGCCGTGTAAAGGCAAAACGTTTTCTGAAACAAAAAAGCGCTTAACGGGGCCTTGATTAGTTAATATTAACAGATGTCCCCACTGGTAATACAAGTATTTTAACGTACATGTAAAATGCTCATTTTAACACTATGAGCTGTGTTACACTACAGCTCGCATGAATTAATCACAGCGATGATCAAGTCAGGTTTGCCTTCCCAGATACAGTATCTGGTGTCTGTTCTATATTGAACAAAATAAGGGAAAGTATCTAACAGTTAAAACCTACTAACTGATTATTTTTTGTGACAAGAGTTTAGAAATCTGACAATACTTATAACTGAGTACCATTTGAGCAATGCACTATGTGGTTATGAACGTGTTATTACATCATCTGAAACGTGTTCAATAAAGATTATGTTACATTTTGCGGGCAATCAAAAGTAAAATGTGATATTTGTGGTGGTGTTTGGAGTAAAATCTGACATGTTTGACAGCACGCTAACACTCCCAGTCGGTCCCTGGTGCAGAAGTCACCTCAGAACGCATCA
Organism: Lipophrys pholis; assembly: GCF_963383615.2. NCBI lineage: Eukaryota > Metazoa > Chordata > Actinopteri > Blenniiformes > Blenniidae > Lipophrys > Lipophrys pholis. The sequence goes on along the minus strand of NC_137630.1, from coordinate 6,974,439 downwards.
CAGAACAAGGTCGAGATCTTACAAGGAAGTGGAAAGAAACCCAACGATTCAACGAGTCCCACAGGAGCCAGAGGAGGGGGAGGAAACACCCCCGTTTTCACAGGAAGAAATCTCAGGGAGAACCAGACTGAACCGGTCCGAGTGGGAGGAGGCTGGAGAGAGAACCGCACACAGAAAGACAACTTTCACACTAATACCAATACAAATACACCAAAGCCACTGACATGAGGCGCCCTTAGGGTTGAATCAGCACATCAAATACCATTTAGACATCTTATTATATGAATCACAAAGCTATTTTAAATGTGTTTCTTATTATGTCCCATCAGGCAATTCCGTTTGAAATAGTTCCCATTGGAGAAGTTTTAAATGTCTTTGTTTGGACTTTTATTCAGGAATTCCCCCACTTACACAACTGAGATTGAATGAGTGATCTGCTCTTCCTTCCCCCTCTCTCCCCTGATAGCACTGTGCTGCTGGTCGAATCCAGTCGTCCTCGCACGCTTATCAGGCCTCTCGTCATGTTTATGTACAAACAGCACATTCCTGCCAGGGGAGACGAGGGTGCAGGACAGGATCTGAGCGCTCGGCAGCTGGAAGGTCAGCAGAGTGCGAAGAGGACGAGGAGGAAGAGGAGGAGGAAGAACGAAAACATGCAGAGCCCAGTAAAGTGATTAGAGGACTCCCAGTGTTGCAGACAGACGGGGTTGGGGGAGTGGGGGGTAATCCAGTCATGAGAGAAAAATACAAGAGCGAAAATGTTACTGGAGGAAAACAAGTGAAAGTTAAATGAGGAACAAACGAGTTTGCAATTGGCATTAGGACACAAGCGACACAGGAGGTGTGGAATACTACGGAGTGACGGTTATTGCCTGAGAGATAAAATTAAAAAAGATAAAGCCTCGCAGTAAAATAATATCACTAAATAAGTTGTGAGTGAGAGAAGAATTAGCATTAGCAGGCGAAAGAGCACGCGAGGTGTGGAATACAACAGAATGATGGGTGTAGACTGAGGCATCAGCAAGAACCCAGCGTGGTCTTAATTAGCATTAGCAAAGAAACGAGGACATGAGCAAGGAGGTGGCGTGTGGAAAAAAACAACAGATGTTATCGAACACAGACTTCTTGTCGTTCATGCAAATGTAGATTGAGTGGATGGTGTTGTTTCATTTGCATTTGTTTTATGAATCTAAATGTTGTTTTTTCTATCTTTTTCTGTTTATATGTTCAAAATAAAAAGTATATTATTATTATTATTGTCGTTAATAATAATAATAATAATAATAATAATGAACAGTGAGAAATTGACTTATCCTGTGCAGAGGGGTTAATTAACCTTTGACTAAGCCCCGCCTCTCTTAGTTACTGTTGCAAACTTGTACAACAAGGCCAAGCAGTATTGGTTTGTTTGGGGGCGGGGCTTAGCCAAAGGTCAATTACATTAAAATCTTTTTAATCAGGTTAATCATGATAATCCGCGTCAACACTTTAATGTTGACAGTTTTACCATGATAGGAGGAACGAAGGAAAAGTAGATGGAGATAAATATATATCAAGGACTATATCAACAGCATTAGCAGGAGAAAGAAGAGATAACCAAGAAGAGAAGCGAGGAATAAAACAGATGAAAAGTCTTTGTTTTTCATAACCTGATGGGAAACCAGCGGAACGAGTAAACAGGAATATACAGTTAAAAGAAAGACATTGTAAAGAAGAAAGGGAGAGTTTTAGGCACAAGGGGAAGTGAGAGAGTTTCACTGTGAAGGCCCGAGTCTTCTGCTTTTTCCTTTTGGTGTAATCAGCCATTCCCAGGTCAGATGTCAACTGACACACAGTCCACACCCACAAGGTACACATGGACACATAGAGAAGACACAGACTAACTAGTGCCAGCATGCAAACACAAGAGCTGCAGCGTTTGCATAACGACGACGGCCGCAGAGGATCTGCAGGTAAACACTGCACACTGTGCTTTACGTACACGCTACACAACAGTCTGTGAGTCGTGAGCTGGAATACTACAGAAAACTACAGAAAAAGTCAACTCGGCATAACGTTTGGATGCTAATGTATATAAAAACAATCAGATTCACTGTGAAATTTAAGTTTTTCTTTGTGTGTTTTTGATAAAAAATCCTAATAGCAATTGACTGTAGCTTCAATCAGCTGTGAGGAAGTGTAGTGGTGAGCTCCCCGGGCTTTATGTGCAACCTTGTACTTCTGACAGGATTTCTCTGTCATTGTTCTCATTATCATACCTTTAAGACCTAAGAGAACTTTTAAAAACAACAATCAAATATGATATTTACAGACCCTCTGTGTCCTTTTTTTTAAAATTTTTATCCCTTGCAGGAATTAGTGATGATAAAAACAACTGGTGCTTGTACAGCGCTACACGACAACAACTGGCACACAGGGAATTAAATTGCCCTCACAAACGCTCTGAGAAACAACCTCGATGTTTTTTGATTAACTAATACTTTTTTTCCAAATGTATTAGATTTTTACGTTTTCCCGAAAATAACATGAGTTGCATTCTGAATAAAATTAACAAGTCGTTCATTTGGTTCCTAGAAACTGAGACATGTGGAGCTGATCAGATAAGTTCCTCTATAAAACATTCAACTTAAAATCAATTGACGAATGTTGCTATAATTTACTCGAGGCATCAAGAGGAGCTTCAGTAAAAACACCCCACAGCTCATTTAATGTCTAATTTCTCCACATCCCTCTTGAAGGAGGCCTGTTTCTGTGTTTTAAAGGACCCTTATTATGCAAAATTCACTTTTTAGTGTTTTTTGTAACAGTAGCATGTGTCCCCATATCCTGTTAATCAGGCCCCAGAAGTGAAGAAAGTCTGTCTTCTCGCTTGCTTACTCAGCTTTTTAGTGAATGTGTGCTCATACGGGCGATCCCGAGATTTTCCCTTCATGACATCACGTAGGGAAATAACCACTCCCTCTGCCTTACTGAAATACTGAACAAATTCAGTATAATATGAAAAACAGTTACCCTTAGCTAGCGTTAGTAACTAAGGCCCTGTTTACACGACAACGTTTCACATGACAAAAACCTAATCCGCTAAAAAAAAGGAGTGCGTTTACACTGCAGCAGCGGACACAGAGACAACGATGTAGTTAGTATGCTGGGCCATTGGAGGGTGCTGTTGCTTGATTTTCTAATGGAACTACACAGACCTGTGTGCAGAGAACAATACACTATAAAGGTGAAGAAAATGGAGAGAACCTGACATCTGCATGACCTGATGATGCATCAGATGCTATCAGGGAGAGTCTCAACTATTAAACTACTGATCTGGAAGATTAAACTAGAATATAGACCGCGGATTGTACCACTACGTGGCCGCCATGTTTGTTTACAACTGAATGAGCAGGAGGGAGGAGGAGAGATGTGCAGTAACAGGCTCTGTAGCCTCCATCAGTCTCTGCAGGAGGGATTTGCGCCGTGAAAGAATCTTTCCACCTTGGGAGCCGGATTAAAAACTTTGCGGATACAGTGCATCCGCAAACTGGTGGCGTGTAAACGGACCCCCCAAAAGTGAAGAAAGTTTTGCGTGTAAACGGGGCCAAAGTAACATATTCAGACACACAATATTTTTAACTCACCATCTTCTGGTTTCTCTCCTTCTGGGTCACATTTAGGGATGGGAATTGATAAGATTTTTCCGATTCCGATTCCATTTTCAATTCTGTTTAACGATTCGATTCTTTATCAATTCTCTTATCGATTTTTATTATTATTATAAAAAAAATTTTTTTTAAGACTTTTAAGATTTTATCAATTCTTCTAATGATTCCTGAGTATTTTTTTGAGAGGAAAAAAAGCAGTTTTACACAATCTTCTGCACCAAAAAGAACAAATGTATTTTTTCCAAACATGAAACAGTCAAAGAACAGTCAAATGTGTATTTGCCTTCATTGGATGCCCCCTGGAATTTACACTTTTTCAAATTTTGTGCTGTTGACAAGCTAACCCTCTCTGGGAGGTCGGAGACTGGAGAGGAATGTGGAAGTGACATACGAGAAGGAAAGAGTTCTCCCGGTCTGCAGGGAATGCTGTTTTCATATTGTGTTGGTGCTTTTTTTGAGGGGATATTCAACACAGAATGATCTAATACATAGATATACAGTAGCTATCCTCTACTAGATTGTGTAGTCTACACAGTAGACATACTCTAGTAGATCGTTTACTACTGTATGGTGTGAAAACTAGAGGCTCACACATATAGTAAGATCTACTAGCATATGTCTACGCTGTCGGCTCGTTGGAGCAGACATTCACTACACGGGACAGATTGACGGCAGAGTTCATTTATTAAAAGTCCCTCATTAGTAGGAGAGAACATGAAAACTCCACACAGAAAGGCTCCTGCCGGTGTAGGTACCAGATCAGTCCGGAGCGGGGCTTGCGCATGCGCTCAGGCTACCAGATCGGTCCGGGGCGGAGTTCGTTCCTGCGCCTGTCAAAGACGTCACACACAATATTATACTTACGGCAACTCCATATAAACAAACTACATTATGGGCTGGATTGATAGATAGATAGATAGATAGATAGATAGATAGATAGATAGATAGATAGATAGATAGATAGATAGATAGATAGATAGATAGATAGATAGATAGATAGATAGATAGATAGATAGATAGATAAACATTTTCATAAGGATTCTACCTTTGTCGCTATGTCCAATATTATAATATTGTGTACGTATTTGGAAATATAATGAAAACAGTCACTTATCTCTACATTAGATCTGTACTTTCCTTCTCATTCACGTCGCCACAATATTTATCTTCAGTCTTGGAAAACACTCAGTTTATTGTTTCACCTGCTTGAGACATGAGAAAAGACTAAATGTCTCTGTCACCCATCACAGCTCTTTACAGCATTAAGTGGGTAAAAAAAGGGCATTTCATAAAATCAGATGAAGCGCCACCAGACACGTTCTGCCTCTAAATTCTCCTGAAGTTAAACCAGACAGATCACTGCTGCTTCGGGACATTCAGAGACATAAAACCACTCGTAGCGTCCTGTTCACCTCACACAGCCTTGTTAGCTTTTCACGGAGCTACGAGGCTAACTGTGAAAGCTAATGTTAGCTTCATACTGTGACGGGAGAAACTTGCAGCCAGTAAAAATGCGAAACGCCATCATAGCCAATCATAATGTGAAACGTCATCACCGCGCGCGGGTTCAAGCCCCGCCCCGGACAGATCTGGTAGCCCGGACAGATCTGGTACCTACACCGGGATTTGCACCGAGACTTTTTTTTTTTTTAACTGGGACCTTGTGGCTGTGAGGCGAGAGGCTGTGGACTCTGTGAATTCAGGACGTGGTGAGCGGAACATTTATTACCATATCGTATTATTTTGTCATTATCGTCTCCCACTTTAGACCTTCTTCCTCTCCATGTTTTCTCCTGGTTGAAGGAGGTCTGCGTCGCAGAGTGTGACGTCATGCAACGTACCACAACGTGACTTGACGTCGTGCTGGGAAATGAATCGTTAAGAAGAATCGAACACATATAAGGTGTACGATTCAGATGGAATTGATCAATCGGAACCGGTTCTCAGTCAGAACCGGTTTTCGATTCCCATCCCTAGTCACATTCTGGTTCAAACTGGTTGAACGACAGCGTTTATACGAGTCAAAGCGATAAATCCACTGTAACTATTTGTACATTGTACTGGTATTTCAGATGAACTGGTTTCCCTGTTAAATGGTGACAGACTTCCTTCAGGGTCCATCATTGCCGCTAGTAACAGCATGTATTAAAATAAGACTCACAAAAGGTACGACACCTCGAAAGTTCATTGTAAACACTGTTAAACGTCGTTCGTCAGGACAGCTATGGATTTCTGTTGGGTTTTCAACATCTGATATTGGCAGTAACAATGGACGCAAAAGGGTCACCAGTTAACAGGGAAACCACTTGATCTGTAACACCTGAGAGCTCTTCTCCCTGAGACGGGCCTGGAGTAGACGTGGACAGACACAGAAACACACAGAAACAGCCTGTTCTCAGTAGAGCTCAGTAGAGGGACTTTTAGACTGGATGACATTCAGGACCGAAGACAAATGACCAAAGACAAATTGCTGAATAATTGTAAATTGGGACCTTTAAATGTACTTCTGCTTGAATACATTTGATTGAAATGGACATTAATCAGGTTTCATAACAAGTACTTCACTTTACCTCATGTGTTTCGTTTAGGAAGACATCCAGAATATAAGAAAGTCCCTGACCGGCACTGAGCATTGAACTAATAGTTGTTGTGAAAAGCAGCAGTTGTTCTCCTCAGCATGACTGCATGTGTGACGACTCTATCTCACTGACACAGAATGTAGCAGGAGCACATTTTTTCGACATATGAGCAGTAACAGTTATAAAGCTACAAATTTAGATCCCTGACTTCACTCTAACACAAAGACGACTCTCTTCGCACCCGTGAGAAATTCCTGATAGGTGTCTCCGACTCTTGTAGGACTCGTCACCCTTTAAATAAGACTTCATGAACTGGAGTTAGGAGGATGCTAACATATCATCCATATCCTGAGTATCTCTTATCTTCATGACAGCCTACTAAATTTAGAGCAGGTGGCAATGAACAGAAATAGCATTTTGCATTAAATTTTTCTTTTTCATATCTCTAAAAAGGTTAAAATCGAAATATTTATGACCTTTAAACTTCAGGTGACATTTCTAAGTTCCTGATTAAAGTCTAGGCATTGCAAAGCAACTGAATCGGGTGGAGTTGAAGCCACATGACACCATGGACACATACGTCTGTGGCTCCACAAGCTGTGTACACTCTTTTTCTCAAGGTTTACTGAGAAGTTAATTACTTGACACACGGATTGGAAACTTGCTTCACTGCACAATGAATGTCTACCTGATCTGAATGGGAGGTGACGTCCCTGTACAGTGACTGCGACATTCGTCATTATGCAAGATGGAGCCGTGGTAACGTCACAATACCGCAGTCATGAGAGAATCTTAAACACAGTCCTGTCGTACTGCGACCTGCTTTATCTTATGATATCCTGTGGATTTAGCCTAATTTTGATAGCATATGTAAACTTAATTTTATCGTCTCTATTCAGTTTATGTTTACGCTCCGTACTTTTTTCCGTTTCGACATGCGTTCTTTGAGTTTTCTCAACAAGGCTATTTTTTTTTCTCCTGGTTGCTATGGAGTTGCTACGGACGCAGTCAACAATGAACCGAAAGTAGGACGTTGATGTCACGACTTTTAAAACTATAAGAATACATTTGACCACAAATAGGCTTCTCTGTTTTAGGTAATAACTTCTGTTTGATTTATAAAACATAACTAAATTCTATAAAAACATATAATGAAACAGATCAAAACATTTCAGCCCCAATACAGTCTATAGAAACCAACAATATTTGTATTGTAATTTACACAAAACTGTTAATATAAGATGTGATTCATGTAATTTTATTGAAAAAGATAAACCTAACAAATTGTTTCCATCTTTAAAAACCGATTTTATTACACCACAAACTATCATCCCATACCACAATTAATTTCTGCTTGATTTGTCTTTATTTAATATATAGTTTTTTTTTATGTCATTTCTTTTCATGAGTTTTACTCTTTTTTTATTCAGATGTGTAAATTCGTACTGCTGCAACAATCTTGTTCCCCCCTTTTTTTTTTTAAGATGAATGAGGATGAATGAGATTTTCTTCTTATACTTTTTTCATATACATCTGAATACTTCTCAGAGGAATTGACCGGAATCACTTCTGCTGTGTTTGCGCCTTGTGCACATCGAGTTTGGCCGAATTCCTCAAGAATCGCTTCTCTTAATTCAGGTTCTTGAATGAATGCAGACTACAGTTGTGGAAAACCGCTTAAAATGTCTGGTATGAGGATTTGTAGGTTGTTTTGTGCAAAGTGTTAAGAGCAAAGTGAATCTCTTAGCAACGGCGGCCTATTAAACGTCAGTCAACGCTTTTATTAAGAGACAAAACAACAACTTGCATAAATTGTGCAGCAATTCGTATGTTCATGGAGCGCAAAAAACAGAAGAAAGCAACCACGGAGTATTTGCGAATCTTTTCATGAACTGACATTAAATATTGTGCATTGAGTGACGCTGTCACATTGTCTTGAGGCCCGAGGCGTTTCCATAGCTCTCTGTCGGACTCAGTAAAGGTCACCGAATGGGCTCCGGGCTCACGTCTCCACATGCCAACATATGGTTGCCAGACAGACAAATGTTTCTGAGTGCAGACGCCCGAGACCCGTCCGACAGCTACCGCGGTGGCCGCGCGCAGTCATTTAGCATTTTCATACCGATACGTCGCAGTTCGTGAACATATGTGAAATTTATCGACTCCCACGGCGGACCCTTCCTGTTCACCAACTTCTGGCTCCCTGGATTTTTTTTTCCTCTCAGCGTCCTCTCCGCGAGGAAGTGTGTACGTGGAGCCCAACGGTTTTCCCGCCATTCACACTGAATCGAAACCATACGTGACCGCAGTGGCGTGGCACGGAAAAACAGGAGGGGATGGAAAGGAACTGAAGAATGAGTGGAAAGCGAAGGACGGTTAACAGTTTCCATAAGTACGTATGGCCATAGGTTCATGCAGCGGGGGAGGGGTGTTTGGGGGGGGGTCGATGGAGGGTTTCCTTCAGCATGGGGATACCCTCCTTTTAGAGGGATTTCCCTGAAGCTGCCTCCCACCCTGCACGTCTCATTTACTGTACAATCTGCAAGGCGGCGGCTTCTGGGCCAGGACGTAATTACATGGGGGGAATGAGTCAGCGGCTCGGCCTGAAATAGACACGGCTCACGAAAACAGCCGTTTGCAGATGGTACAGATAGATTGTAAATACAGACCCTCAGAAGTAGTGGAAACCAAGGAAACCAAGGGCGAATCTCCATGGAAACGCTAACGTACGAGTTAGGGTGGAACGGATGCATTTGTCATAAAGAGTATTTTCACTGATTATGAGATCAGACAGTTGCTAACACAAACTTTGAGTACAAATAAAATTTTGCCTAGGAATTTTTTATTTTTTTTGTGGCTTTTCAGTGGAACACAATGTACCTTATCTAAATTAAATGAAAACTATGTTTGATTCATTAGTCTTGATATGGTTTAAGCTAAAAGCTTTGACTAACCTCCAACTGCTGATAACCTACATGCTTGTCAAACTGTGACCTTCACTAAAATATCTTCATTTGGAAATGCAATTACGGATTTCAGATATTCAATGAATATCTTAACGGGATTCAGTCTCACTTAAGGGGCAACCAGTGAAAATGTCTTAAGTGGAAATTGGAGAGATTTCTTCTGGGTGGAAAATACATCAAGTGGAAAGTTTGTGGGAACTCCAAAATCCATATTCAACTTTTAACTGGAAACCAATTTGATAAATTGTGAATATAGGATGGATGGATGGATGGATGGATGGATGGATAGTTTGTGAAGTTGGTTCCTCAAAAAAAAACATTTGTTATGAACCTTATCAATAGTGAAAACAAGAAAACCATAAGAAAAGTAAAAAAAGCACATGTCTAGTACGTAAAATACGTCTGAAGAGTAGAAACAAAGCAAAGTTAAAAAGGCCGCTGCTGTAAGAGGCTACCACTCGCGGAGGCGCTGGAATGTTGATAGTTTTTGAACTTCTTTTTTAACCGCCCATCTTAAGAACTTTCGGGCATCACATTGTGAGAATCACTGAAAACTACATTTTAGAAGTTTGTGGAAAAAAAAATCCAGATTATCTTAATCCCATGTTTTGATGTATTGGGGTTGTCCATGTTATGATACAGAGTGAAAAATAACCAATTTCAAGACTGCTATCCATCTTCTAGGATTGGATCAGATAAAATATTCATTTCCGTTTGGACAGGTGACCAATAGTACATTCAGTGAGCTGAACATGTGAAAAGTGGGCGTACACACATTTTTTGCGCTGAAAAAAATCAGACAGTTGCCTACACTAATTTCAATTAGCGGATAACGAAACACCTGAACAGAAATTTTCTGCCAATGAGCCTTTTTCGTGTTTTTCAGTGGAACACAGCACATTGTCCTTCCTCTAAATCTAACCTTTTTTTTTTTTTAACCCAGTCTCACTCCAAATTGTGTAATATCAACATTTCTCCACTCCAAAAACAACATAGTCATTTCACAAATTTGCACAAAATTGTTAAACGACGACCCGTCACATAGAACGACCGGTTAACTACAGTGGTTATGGCTAATGTGAGTTCTCTTCTTAAACTGCTGATAACCTACATTACAATACGGCTGACAGGCAATGTGTGGGAAAAGTTCCCACTTTTTCTTTGGGAGTTGGATTAACTAAATGGTGATGAGCTCTAGTTGTGAAGATGACTTGCAACAAGGGTGAAAATCCCTAAAAGCTGTTCTACGCCGTTTTAAAGGCATCAATTAAATATCCTTGTTGGAGTCTTCAATAATGAATGAAAGAGAAGTTTAAATATATCAAATCCTGAAGTGGTTTGCTCCTGAGAGATCCAAAAAAAAACATATTCTCACCTAACATTAACATAAACAGAACATTTTAATTCAGTGTTCTAAAAAAAAAAAAAAAAACTTTCAGAAGAAGATCACATATTCGGGGTGATTGCAGTTATCTTGACTACGTTAAGGCACTGGACCCCAATGGGGAGATCCCAAAGGTGTGTTCAAATGTTCTGTTGAAATTGATTGTATGGTCTTGGAGACTCCAAGTAGACTCCATTAGGGGCATACTGTCGTTGACGCAGGCAGTAAATAGGTTTTTTTACTTATGAAAAGCTTTCATCTGCTTCAGCAATCCTGAAAGACACATTCACCCATTTGAGCGTTCTGTGTTAGCGGCTGCCCTGCAAAGTGCTCAATCAGAAGAAGAAAAATAATCCATGGAGAAATTTGAGGTTCAGTATCCTGTTCAAGGACAGTTCTGCATACAGGGGGAAAAGGAGAATCAAATCTGCAACCACTATAATAAATGAACACCGGGGTTTCTAAGTGAAGGGGTTCCTTCAAATCAGCATTGATATGGACCCACCTCGTCTCCTGGGACAAATTAAAGCGATAGACAATTGCTTACCTTGTAACACCTGGATGTGGAGTGATACCCACTGTGACGTGTCTCAGTGACTCTAGCTCAAGGGGCAGTGGTGGCCTACAGGTTGGAGACGTGGACTTGGGATCGGAGGTCACGACACCCTTGACCCCTACAAACTCCCTGCGAGCTTCATCGTGGCAGCTCGACTATAGGATGGACCAAAGACATTTCACCCAAAAGGGATCAATTCTTTTATGGGTTTTTTTTTATAAATTCCTTTATTTCCTCATTAAGACTAACCTCAAAGTTGTCCTGCACAGACCCAAGCTGTGTTACTGGCTTCCCATTCAAAGCCTTTGCTGTGGCCAGAAACACTTGCTTCTCACACATCTTAATCAAAGCCTGATTCTTCAGAGAGTCAGACTTGGCCTGTTGGCACATTCTTTGAGCGCAGACAGCGCTCATTCTTTCTCGCCCCCTTCTTTTCATTCTTTTTCATCCTTGACTGGGACTGAGAGCTCTTTGGAGAACTTTTTTTCCACACTGTGCCCGTCCACTCAAATGAGCCCATTGTGTCTGAGAACGGGCAGCCCAGCAGCTCGCACACAGAGGCGACGAGCTGCAGAGAATCGAACGCCGGCCACCGCTGTGTGTTCTCGCACGCGCTCGTGAAATGTGGTGTGTCAACTCCAGCGGGCATCTGCCAAGAGGCCTCCTGTGTGCAGGCCCGTAACGCTAGCCTGGCGGGGACCGTGAAGAAAAAAAAAAAAAAGAGCGCCTTCCCCATAGCGAGCCCTCCAAATGTGTTTCTCGTTGTCATGGTGAGCGGGTTAGGGAGCCGACTCGGAGCTTTTCTTTCCCGAGAAGCGCTGTGCGTCACGGGGAGGCATTCTGGGAGCAATTACGGAGCGGGAATGTGGGCCGCGATGGGGGAAAGGAGGAGGCATGGCGGCGAAGAATGTCTGGGTGTGTGAAAGACGCTCAGTGGATGAGTGAAACATAAAAATCATTCACACAGCGTATAGGAATGTATTTTTCAAGTTGTCACACACTGCCCTGCTTAGGATTCACGCCCTTCACGCTCGTCTATACCGAGCTCGTCACCCACCCTTGCGGGGCTCGCTCCGACCTGACACACCCTCCAAGGACCGCTCGTCCAACATCGTCACAGATCCTTACATTCTAAAGTTCGCACGAGAACGGCAGCTTGTTCCCATTTGCACCTTCGAGCTGATTTACTGCCACATAAATTAACCTGTGACCTATTTTTACACGGTATCCTACAGTTTTGTTAGTGAACTTCTACATTTGTCTCTTCCGCTGAGATACCTTCACTCTATTTCCAACATAAACACAATAGTTCAACCGTTTGTTGTCATTTAGTTTTGTACAATCTGCAGTTTTTTTTCCGCTCTTTTCACAATAATTGACAATTTTTGCATCCTAAATGACTTACCGTATTTTCACGACTATAAGGCGCACATAAAAGTCTTAGATTTTCTTCAAAATGTGCGGCGCGCCCTATGGTGCAGTGCGCCCTATGTGTGTGTTGTTGTTGTAAAGCGGACGTAGTCGTGAACACCATGAGAACGTTAAAGGGGGAAGTGTGGGCGTGGATTGTATATAAATGAACGGGTTTGTGCGTTATGCAGAACATCGTTGTTTTAACAACCCTGAAAATGGCGAAGAGACACGCTTATGAAGCACAGTTTAAACTGAAGGCCATCAGCTACGTGGAGGAACATGGAAATCGAGCAGCCGCGAGAGAATTTAAGATTAATGAATCGATGGTTCGCAAGTGGAGGAAGCTGGAAAACGAGCTCCGACAGGTGAAGAAGACGCAGCTGAGTTTCCGCGGACATAAGGCGAGGTGGTCCGAGTTGGAGGAAAGACTCGAGCAGTGGATCATCGCACAAAGAACGAGTGGGAGAAGCGTTTCGACGGTCACCATTCGACTAAAAGCAGTAACGCTAGCAGAAGAAATGAAAATTGAACATTTCCGCTGGACATCGGTGTGAACCGGCCGTTCAAAGTAAGGCTGCGCGCGGCGTGGGAGCGATGGATGACCGATGGAGACCACAGTTTCACTAAGAGTGGAAGGCAGCGCCGGGCGAGTTACGCCACAATTTGCAAATGGATTGTAGATGCTTGGGCTAGCGTGTCTGCTGGCACTGTTGTTCGAGCTTTCGCAAAAGCCGGCATCATTTCCAAGGAGCCGCACGGCACGGAAAGTGACTCTGACAGTGAAGAAAATGAACCTGGTATGTTTGATGGAGATTTAGCGCAGCTGTTCAATTCAGAAACAGAGGATGATGGGTTTGATTGATGACGATTACAGGTAAAAAAAATGTTAGTACTTTGTAATCAATACTTAAATAAAGCACAACCAAACTCAGTTTTGCTCCCGCTCTATTTTTAAATACGCACACTTGTATGCTTGTGTGTGTGTGTTGTTGTAATGCGGACACCATGAGAACGTTAAAGGGGGAAGTGTGGGCATGGAACCCGCGCCCTATGAGCAGGTGCGCCTTATGTGTGTGTTAAATGCAGTAATGGCACACATAACTGAGACTGCGCCTTTTAGTACGGTGCGCCTTTTGGTCGTGAAAATACGGTAAACAGCCCAGGACACAACAAAAGTGTGGCCGGCTCTAATGCTTCTCCACGGAGCTGAGAATGTTTGTCCGAGTCCGGAAAGTTGGTAGTTGAATGCTATTGGTTCGTTTGTGTTCGGGGGCCGGGCTTATTGAGGCGTATGTTGAGCTAATTGCTCTGTTCTGAAAACCCTTCAGAGTTCAGTCAACTTCTTTTAGCACTGAGCTAAAGCAAAAAAAAATAAAAATACCATACTCAGATATGGTAATTCATTTTAGCCCGTTCTTTCTGCTTTGGTGAAAATGGTTTTGTTTTTCTATTATTCTAAATTTATGTTTTTTTTTGTATTTTGCAAATAGTGTATTTGTCATATGTTGTTTCTTTTGACTGCTCGTGTCAGATGGCTGCAATCCAATTTTCCGGAGAGGAACATGAAGCCGTTGACATTTTGAAAGATTGATCATTCAGTGTGGTCATACATTAGTTTCCAAACTGTGAATATGGATTCCAAAATTTTGGGGTCAGGGATGTCTTCACCTTTTAATTTTGTTCGATGAACTCATGGTTCAAAAAAACCAAAAGCGGTAGCCAATTGTTTTAATTATTACAGAAAAACATGCAATTTTAGATAGATTTATTTTGCATGTGTGAAAAAGTAAAAACTAAATGAGTAAAATCAACTTTAGTGCAAAACCGTAAGAGTAACAGTTATGATAGTTGTAGGCTATTTCTGAAGATATACTCGATATTTCAAATTCTATCATGTAAATAGCGAGGGGAAAGGACTATATTTGATTTATTATAGGTTGAAACAGATGTGAACAGTCATAACTGAAAACATAGGAAGTTCAGCTTTTGGGCAAAAATTATTATTTACTGTGAGACAAAACAGAGTTGGGGGCTGGAAGAGAGCACAATGTGGTTTTAAGTACTTTGAGTATATAACAAAATCCATAACATCATTAGATTTGTTGTTAAAGAAGGTAATTCTACTCTATATAGTATTTCTGGTGCTAATGCTATGTGGAGTCCCACATCAGGAATGTGCACAGACAAGATATTATACTATAAAATGCCCTGTAATTATAATATTTGCAAGTTTGTAACCTCTACTTTGTGTCAAATATTCCAACAACCAGCATCATGCTGCTGACAAACTGGCTCGGACAGATTTTCATGTAATGACCGTAATCTTTTTGTTTTGTTCTGAGCTTCTGAAAAAAACAATCAAACTCATTTTCATTGTGACGGGGCTGAACAAAGGAGGCCACTCATGTTCACTGGGTGAAGGGTGAAATTTGAATAAACCGATCTGAGCACAGGAGAAACACACAGGGTGGAAGTTGAAGGAGCATAAAGGACAAGATGACTTCCATCGTGAGTGAAGGAGGCCGACTCAGTGGAGCTGCAGGGACCATAGTCCTGCCCAGAAAGGGTCCTCCCACCCCTCCTCATTTAGAAAAGTGGCTCCACCACAAACCCAGGACCTTGTAAAGCCATGCTAATCTACAGTTACTTTTGGAGTTTCTCAATGAGCCACGTAGTGTGTTTTTAGTCCCTGTAAAACCAGCTGGCTGAAGACTACAGCTCCCCACAGTATCTGTGGACTGAAAGCCTCCCATGGTGCTGGTTCCTCCTGCTTTACTCTCAAACTTAGACAAAACTTAGTAATTCAGTCCTCTGAATATGATCAACTGTCTCACCTTCAGCCTTGAACTGCAGTTAAATGACAATATTAAACCCCTGGGAATTGGTGTGTTATATTTCATGACAGAATTAACTTTGATGACCGTCAAGAACTAGAGTCCCTTATCTTTTTATTTATAATCCTCAAACGTTTGTTTTAAGGTCCCATATTATGGAAAATTCTCTTTCTAAAGGTTTTCTAACAGTAATAAGTATCCTCATAGCCTTTGTATGAGGCCCCAGAGCTCAAGAAAGTCTGTCATCTTCCTCACTTGCTTACTCCACGTTTGTGCTCATACAGGCAAATCAGAGATTTTCCCTTCATGACATCATGATGGGAAATAACCACTCCCTCTGGTAGTGGAGCTCTGCCTTACTGTTATACCGAATAAATTCAGTACAATATGAAAACCGTAACAGTTCCCCTTAAAGTTAGCAGGAGCTAGTGTTAGCTACTTGGTAGTAACTGTAACGACACAGACGACCAAACTAAGCACCATATTCAGACACACTATATTTTTATCTCAGCATCTTCAGGATTCTCTCCTTCTGGGTCACATTCTGGTTCAAAATGGTTGAATGACAGAGTTTATACGAGTTATAGTGATAAATCATAAATATTAGTGCATTGTACCGGTGTTTCAGATGAACTGGTTTCCCTGTTAAATAGTGACCGACTTATTTTAGCGTCAATCATTGCGGCTAGTAACAGCATGTATTAAAATAGGACTCAAAAAAGATACAACAGTTCTAAACGTCATTGTAAATGCTGTTAAACGGTGTTCGTCAGGACATCTACCACATACAACCACTTCATCTGAAACACAGAGAAGCTCTTCTCCCCGAGACGGCCTGGAGTAGGCGGGTACAGACAGAGACACAGTAACAGCCTGTTCTCAGTCGAGCTCAGTAGAGGGACTTTTAGACTGGCTGACATTCAGGACCAAGACTGGATTTAAGGAACTTGAACTTTGAATACAATGATGTTCGATTTCTGAGTTTAAATTGTTGAGAAACTATAATATGGTACCTTTAAAAATACGGATAAGCAAAGCACTGATTTCATTGAGTTTACAGCTCTTTGACACTCAACACTTTGGACGTTATAGTCATCATCCCAGCTTATTTTAGAATTTTTATGTCATTACATATTTTCACTCCTGAAAATGTCAGACTGGCTTCAGTACAATAGAAATCTAATACATTTGAAACATCTAAACTAGTTAATTTGGATCCCTGAAAAAAAGCCAATTATTTGCTTCAACCCTGCTCAATCCCTTTGGGATTAACAAAGAATTTCTATTCCTTTTAAATGAAGACACAAGGACAATATTGATGCTATCAGAATTTCTTTTCCACTCTTGTATACAATAAAATCAATGCGCTCGGCATTTGGATATGACTAATGACTGAAACACTGATCTGTTCATTCTAGTTTATGGCTGATGGAGAAAAGAAGAAAAGCTGGACAAAGCAGGGATAAAAAGAGAGAATGGCATCCAGGAAGGATCCACTCCAGGGTTGGATTGGAACCAGAAACTTGCTGCTCTGGGTTTATGTTTATGCACTGACATAATACGGACTGTAATCACTCGGCTGTCGGGTTGTTTGTTAACGTCCGCTCTCGTCCCTCCGGGTTCGTTTTGGGAAGACAGCTGCCTCTCTTTGTTTTCCGGTCTGCCATGCCTCTCCTCACGATGGAATCTTCCAACACCTGCACTCGATTTTGGAGGAAATCAACCCCCGGAGGCAAAGCTTCCCACTGCCACATGGCCGCAGCTTTGTGTTTTTTCCTAAATATATTTATCATGTCTGTGTGAAATCTTATAAACCATCATTTTGGTTACTGACCGCTCATTAGTCTTGGTTAGGAGGCCTTTGAACAGTGTCGTGACAATTATATAACGGCACGGGTATAATATGAAGATTACAGAAGTGAAGCACTTCAGATGGAACTTCCAGAGTTGAGTCTTGCATTGAATGAGGAGCTGTGTTTACTGATTGAATTCTTTCCACTTGAGGGTTCAGACTGTCCTGTTCGAAAAGGGTCGTCAGATGATACGCTGGTTCATACATGCCAAGAATATCATCTGATTCAGTCAATGGATCGATCCCATAATGCCTTTGGTTAATATCTTACCATATCTGGAATCTTGCCAGTAGAAAAAGTGGATTCTCCAGCGTGACTGATTTAGTTGCAACTCCAGAGAAATCTTGTTTTTGTTTGTGATGTTGCATCAAGCAGTTGCCATGCCAACACCATCATTTGGAAATCTGTCGGACGTGATGTTTGCATGGACTCTGATCAGATCATGAATCTGATCACCCCACCTCTTCTGATCCAATCATAAATAAATCTGAGGCTCAAATGAATAATCTGATCAGATACGGCCCATATACTGTAAATAAAGCTACTGAGGCACATTTCCCAAATGGTGCCGACTCATTTATTAGCCTATTGAGGTTTCTTTTGGGTCTAACTGTGGGGAGCTGATTCATTCAAGCCAATAAAGTCCAGTGCTCTGGTATGTAAGTAACATTTTAAATTCTAATATTAGGATCTGAGCGAGAAGAAAGGTCTTTTCTGAACAACTGAAGTCAACAATCCTGACAAACCCAAATCTCACCTGTAACTAATAATAATTGCATCCATCTATTTTCTTTAATATCCTATTTATTTTGACTGGGGTCATGGTTTTCTGGACATTGAGCAAAAGACCGAATCCATCCTGAATGGGTCACTAGTCCATCACAAATATAAAGCCACAAACACCAATTTAAAGTCTCCAATAACTCCAAAATGGCAAAACTACACATGTTTGGATCAGTGGAGGAAGCCAGTGGAGGAGTTTCATCAATCTTTTCTACATTGTTTGATCAAAGTTCTGGTTGTGGGGAGCAGGAAGTTACCCCAGGTTACCTCAGGCCTGTGATGAACAGGTGACCTGCACACAAGACATTCTGCTCTTTGACTTCTTCAGTACCACCTGGCATCTGACTAAGCCAGTCCTAAGTTTACACTGGGAAGCTGAAGCACCCAAAGAAAAACCCAAGCAGGTACAGGGAGAACATGCAAACTATTGCAAGATTCTTGCTGTGAGGCAACGGTACAAACTAGGGCCCTACTGTGATGGTATTTTTTGGGGGCCGATGCCGATTCCGACATTCGGGAATCAAAAATACAGATAACCGATATATCGGCCAGAAAGCAATTTCATTGTTGGGGGTACACGTTGATTTGTAATGATGAGCATCAATTATGTCACATCAAAGATGGCGACATACGGTCAATGTGGCCGCAACAATAAAAGCATGGACCGAGAACGAGTTAACGTATCAGTCAAGTGTGAATCCTCTTACGGATACGTAACACAAGGACATCAGGATAACACCATATTAAATATATTTTATTTGTGAAAAAAAAGTGTGCATGTTGGTGTCAATCAGCCAACTTTGGGCCAATTACCGATTATTCTCTAATGGCAATAATCAGTTGATTAAATTGACCAGCCCATAAATCGGCCGGGCCATAGCACAAACCACATCAGAAAAATTGTGTTTCTTGTTTCGTAATTACTGTATGTATGTATATAGCCAGCCAGGTGTGAATACTGTAAGTATAGAATAAGAATAAAGTAGTAGAAGCAAAGTGAACTTTTTCTGATGTGATCACTGTTTCTGTAAGTTATTGTGATTTAAGTGTCGGTAATAAATCATAATAATGATGGAGAGGTTCCTCCTGTTGTTCCTTTCATCTTATTGTTATCTTTGCGAGCCAAGCCACACATGCTTCTTTTTCCAGCCGTCCATCCAGAAGACCACACACCCGATAACTGTTTTCACTCCAGCCACACCGGTGATCCCTGACCTGTCCACTCCTGTGGTGCGGTGAGCCTGGACAACACCCTGACCTCCATCTGTATGGTTACGTGTCACGTCGGGTGTGCAGCTGTCTCAATTTTGGTTTCCCAACAACAACACAAATCCTCTCTCCCTTTTGTTTACGCCATCTTCAGACAGTTTTCTTTTTTTTTTTTATAGGATTCCTCTTAAAGGTGGATCATCTTGGACGCCGGCGGACTCACCCGCCCACCCACGGGCCATCTGCAGGTTCCTGTAACTGAGTGGCAAGTCCTTCCTTTAATCATGAGCGTAAACTGGAAGACAATCCTCTGACACCACGTCTGCTGGTGTCACTTTCTCAAACACTGACACGTCCATGAAAACACTGACAGACACATGTTTCTCAATAGCATCGCATGCGATCGGTGATTCAGCTCGGATGGATTCAGCTGCACCTTGTAGGAATGTTCCACACACCTGCAAACTGACGGTGTTTCCCATCTGTAACTCCCCCATCCCTCCATCCACCCCCCCCCCCCCCACCCCCCCACCCCCACTCCACATGACTCACTCTAAACCTCTTTGTACTGATATAATCTTGCGCCGTGCAGACGGTTCACGTCCAGTCAGACGGAACGTAAACAGAAATCCGTCGGATGTTTTTGAGGTGACAGTCACAGTGAGAATGCTGTGATAAACAGCCAGGGCTCGGGTCAATGTCTTGACCCGAGGTCGGATACATGACGATCCCTCGTCCCCGGCCTCTGAATGAGACTTCTCAGTCAGTCCATTAGTCCTGCTCTGATTTAGCGCCCTCCGTGGGTGTTCTGGCCCCCGGGGTCAGATCAGAGAAAGGATGGTC
Source organism: Lipophrys pholis (assembly GCF_963383615.2). Taxonomy (NCBI): domain Eukaryota; kingdom Metazoa; phylum Chordata; class Actinopteri; order Blenniiformes; family Blenniidae; genus Lipophrys; species Lipophrys pholis. Next base: position 6,954,369 of record NC_137630.1, on the reverse strand, counting down.
CTGCTGAACAACAACTCCACAGTGCTGCAGCTCTGCTCCAGCCTGCCAAGCTACTGTTGACTTTTTTTTTTTTTTTTTACTCCTGTAAAGCTTTCAGCTCATAATCGGATCGGTCAAACCTTGTTGCGATGACAATGTGATCTGCTCACTGACAACAAATACAACCCTTGTAACCAAACAGAACGCTGTCCAAACAGAAAAACGGTGACGTTTCGGGTGAAGTTTACTGGCAGCATCAAATACCAAATAAAGGCAGACACTGATCTGACCTCTTGTCCTGGACACATATCTTGCAAAAGTGAGCGTGTGACCATGACAGAATATTAACAAAACGATATGTGTGACTGCCTTGTGACTTCCCATCCTAGAGAATTTCATTATTACACACAGTTGATAAGGGGAGAGTAAAGAGAGGCTCAGCACTGCTCCTCCTTTGCACACAGACATGAACACGATGGGAAACCGCCTTCTATCGGTGTCAAGACTTTAGTCTCAGTTTGTCAGATGATACACTCAAACTTAATTTACTCAATCACGTCTGATTCACTCAGATTTTATCTGATCCTTTCCCTGATTGTGTCTGTGACTGATGTTAGTCATGTTTTTGTTTTTAGAAACAAGAGGGGGGCCTCTGACTGTGAGGGCAGCTGCAAAAAAATCTCAGTTCTATCTAACAAAGCATCAAAATAAAAACCACAGAAATGTATGATTACTCCAGCAACTGCTCTGTTCTTTGGTTATAATGTGAAATATGAATGTTAATAGAATTGTAAGACTGATCTGGAGAACCTCTCAGTAAAAATGAACTTATAATGAAAAGCGAAACCCGTCCATGATTTGCGTTTGGGAACAAAGTGTGATCCGTCCCATGAAGGAACAGAGATTAGTGTGTCGCTGGGAGGGATCTGGTCACGGTGGGTGATGACTATCAGAATAATGACAGACAGAAATTCTTGACTTTGGTCCAGAACCTTTGAGGTGAGACCTAGGTGACGTCGCAGCCAGCCAAGTCCTGTGACAAAGTACGGGAAGATCTTTAACACCAAACACCGGACTGCAATGAGCAGTTTTCCCCTTTCTACATGTTAAAATCTGAAAGTGAAAATCGTGCATTAATGTGAGTAGAAGAACAACTAGAGATTGCAACAGTTTATCTGTGCATTGCATGTGTCACATTTCAGTTGCTTTTGCCGGTAACAGCAGAGAGTCAACATATTACCCCCAACAGACATGCAGTAACATTCACTTGAAGTCAAATGAGTGAAGTTCTACTGTGTTTCATCCTCCTTCATGATGCATACCAGGACAGGTGTGGGCTGAGAGTCAAGGCTTTCCTCAGAAAGAACTTTGAAACACTGGATTGTGTAAAGCTGATCACTTTAATTCTTGCGAATCACAAAAAGACTTGGTGATTGAGAATTGAACTTTTAGAACACATTAGAAGATGTTTTTAATGACGTTTATTTATATTTGAACCAGTAAGGCTGACTTCAGTGTATCTGTTAACAGGAAACGGACTCATCATCATTCTAGCTCCGTATGATGTTTCAATCCCAATGAAAAAACATTTCAAACTAAATCTCAAGGAGATTCAATATATTGTCGGAGCTACTCTGCTACTGCGCTAACAACATATCTGCTTTTCTGAGTTAGGTTTTTATTGACCTCTCTGTAATTATTACACAAAGACACAAGCAGGATGTCTTTGTTTTAACCCTTTTTTCCTTAAAATATCCAGGCATTTCTTGCAATGAATTCCCCTACACAAAAACTCAAAGAGCTTTAAGATTTTGAAATATAAGGCAAGAAGCTGTTTCAGTCATTACGATGCTTTGATAGCGATGGGTTTACCCTGATGCTCCTGTCCTGACACGTCGAAGGCCGAGCGGGAGAAGCCAACTTTATGCAGGTACATAGTTAATAAAGTAATAAAACCCGTCCCTTTGTAAATACAGAGAGTCTATTCAAGAACAGCAAAAAATCGGACATAGTTGAATTTTTAACAAATTAATTAAATATTAATTTCAAGCGCATGTGTTTCCCCGGAGCTCATACACATTAGAGCTTTATAGAACCCTGTGTGTGTCCTAAAAACGAGCTCAACATCCTTATCGTGTCACGGCGGTTTGCATTGAAAAGCACCGAGGCTTAAGCTAATCTCCATCATTTATGTCACGGAGAGCGAGTTTGAAACGCGACACCGATCTGCTCCTCCACCTGGTATCATCCCTGTTGCTTCAGTCTTTGTTTTCAGAGCCGGGCGTGGCGTTCTGACCAGACAAAACACCAAAGTGGGTCGTGCCACCGCGAGACGAGACGACGCCTTCCAACTGGCCAAGATCCTGAGAAGACCCTGCTTTTCTTGCGCATAACAGCTGCATGGAAAAGACTGAACACGTCTGATATTTATCTGGTTTTATGGAGTTCGATTCATATCTCAGTTTATCTTCCTGCTGAACGCTCTCAGACACGACTTCTTAGAACTTACTGATCTGCTCACTGTGTTTCTTGGCAACCTTTTGTGTAGACGCTTTATTGCTGCGCTTACATAGAATGCTCCCTTCAATGGCAGCACAGGAGATGTTATGATTTCATTAGGAACACTTTATACTTTAATATCCTGCAGCGCGTTCCTTCCTGAAAGACAACAAACAGCAACGACGAGGCTGAACATCACAACTGGGGCAGCAACAGACTGTCAACAAGCCGACGCTGATGGAGCGGACCGGGGATGGCATGGGGGGGGGCTCGTTCCCAAAGATCAACTGTTGCTGCTGAGACATTTGTACACTAGTCAAACAGAAGTTGCTGTCTTCACAGCAGAAAGGAGTGTTTTCAACCACTTGAAAAAAATCCAACAGGGAACATGTCAAGTTGGAAAAAACCAAAAGGATGTGTTCCGAGCCATTGCTTAGCTGAGGAATGCAGGCGGAATTCGTTTGTGTTTAAAAAAAAACCTGCAGGGGGGGCTGTCCTGAAATATGTTTACCGAGGTAGAAAAGTCATTGTTCCTTTGTTTGACCATATCCTTGATGGGAGTGGGGCAATCAGACTCACATCCTGCTACGCTACAGAGATAACAGATTGTGCCGCACAGAACATCTGGACCCATCCCACACCTTCAAAACTCTTATCTGATGCAACAAAAACAAAAGCTTGAAAACATCATATCATTGCTTTATGAAGGCGGTTCCCATTGTGGCTCATTTGGGAAGTTGCTGTGTTTCTCGCTAATTCACTGTAAAGTTTTTACCTGACTCATGTACTTTCATAATTTTCACGTTTTGGTTTGACTTCTAAATTGTAAAACTGAAAGTGTGTTTGTGAAACTTTGAAAACATAAAAATAATGAGTGGAAACCAGACATCAGCCAGGAAATGATATAAAAATACCTCTCGGTTTAAAATGCCCTAACACAGTCGGGAAGATGGTGCGCTGCGTGGAGTTTATGGACGCCAACTGGGGCCCTTTCAAAGCCATTTTTATGCAAGCGGCAGATGTTTTGCCCTTACGAGATTAGATATCGTCCAAAACCTCGTGTTTTTGTTTGTGGGAAAATTAGTGCCGTTGCACATAAAAGCCAAACCTCCTCTTACGTGACAGGAGACATTACCGGATCGTGCCCCGGCGGTGCGGTTACCTCATGCTTTAAATGACTGGAGTCAACTGAGACGTCCAGGTGTTGCACGACCTGATCTCATCCAACCCCGTGATCACAACAAGGCAGGCTTCTCACTCGCCGCAACATTACAGGATACTGTGTCACTGTCCTGGCTTAACTTTTTTCGAAAAGGTTCACACTGTGACGTTGGTTCAGTCAGGTTGCTGGTGAAGCCCCCGGTTTGTACAAAATATAATTTTAATAAAGGTTGTTTATGAAATAAAGTGGTCGCTGTTTCTATAGGTTTTCTTCCAAATGTTAATATTGTGAAAATAGCAATATCTCCAGCAGTGTTATAATTCTAGACAGACCAAATGTTTATTTACAAAAAAAGGGTACGTTTGCTCAATCCTGGTGATACTTCATAATAATCAAAGTTAACAAAATTTACAACTCATGCAAGAAAGTACCGTAGTATTCTGTCTTAAGGTATACGTCAATTTAAAGAGATGCTTAATACTCCCTTAAAAACACAACTGTGCATAATTACAAATTCCTTTTCTTTTTAAAGGTATAATAGCCTTGATATTTTTTATATCACTAATATTATTTCAGTAAATACTAGTAAACAAACAGAATATTTGTTTCATTGATCAGTCCACTCTACAACCCTCACCAAAATATGTGTATATTTTAAAGCGTGGTATTGAAGGATGTTTCTCTTTAAAAGTTAGTATAAAGATACACCAGTACACTCCAGTCAAGCTATCAAATCTGTTGTGAAAAACCTAACAAAAACACAAAGATCTTCCCATTTCTATCCTTTAAAAATTTGCTTTATCTCTCCAGCATACATTTCCAAACCATGTGTACTATTTCAAAATTCAATGATTCAACTCTACGCAAAATGTGACTTACTACACTTATTGTGTGTTAAAAAAAAAAGTCCATATAACTTTCATAAGTTTCTTTGTGTACAGTGCGGCTGTTAAAGCACAGACCTTCAAATCTTTTCATCACATTATGATGCAAAAATCCCACTTATCACAATCATTAACATAAATACATGTATCCATGTTTTTTGTGGGTTTTGGAAATAGTATAAAGTAAACACTGATGTTTATCATTTCAGGATACCTTATATCATTGTTGAATTTACCCTTTTACCATTTTTGCTGCTTAAATGACATAAATAGCCCAGAAAACAACAAGGTGTCACCAGTTCTAATGCGTCTCTACGGAGCTGAGAATGTTTGTCCGACTCCGAGCAGTGGATGGATGCTATTGGTTCGTTTGCGTTCAGTGGGGGGGTTTAGCCAAAGGTCCATTCAGAATGAGATTATTGTGATGAGTTCAACATGAGGATCTAAATGAACTAATTTCCTCACATCATTGTGTTTATTGTAAATCTCATCAATTGATACCAAGATGTGTTGTGTTCAGGTACCAGTCTGGAGTCCCTCCACCCTGAGAATGAATGTGTAGCAGACAGTCGTGTGGCCAAACAAGAAGAAAAAAACCCACATAAAGTAAGAAAGGATTTTAGTTTTCCAAGGGCTGCCAGAAAAAGCAAAATAATCTTGTACTTAACTCTTCTATCAGTAGAGACCAGTTGACTTCATGTCACTATTGAAAAATGTGTACTTTTCTCATGCTTTCACAAATCTCCAAGTTATTGAATACCAGTCTTTATAAGTGACCAACTTTACAGGATTGTGATAGACAAAGGCATGCTGTGAGCAGTCCTTGCAGTTTAGGCCGGTGGAAAAGAGGGCGGTGACACTTTAAGGAGGAGTGGTCTGAGGGGCGGACCTGAGGGCCCACAAGGTTTATATAGTTTACCAGCCTCCCCTCTCCTCCTGCCTTGTGCCTGTGAGCTCCAATTTCTGCCGGCTCAGCCAGTGCCTCTGTCTCACTCAGTCTCTCTCCCTGAGTCTCTCAGTCTCCAGCTACAATGACTACAAAGACTACATACTCGATGCGCTCCACTACTAGCAGGGGTCCTGCCATGTCAATCAGCCGCACCTCGGCCCCTGTCTACAGGGCCGCCAGCATCCACGGTGGGGCCGGCGGGAGCCGCATCAGCGTGTCCTCCGGCTCCCGCTTTGGGATGGGATTGGGTTCCGGTGCAGGGGGCTCCGCCGGCGGCATCCAGGTGAGCGTCAGCGGGAAGAGCGCCGACATCATGGGCAACGAGAAGTTCGCCATGCAGAACCTGAACGACCGCCTGGCCAACTACCTGGAGACGGTGAGGAACCTGGAGCAGGCCAACCACAAGCTGGAGATTAAGATCAAGGAGGCCCTGGAGAAGAGCGGACCCGACTTCAGAGACTACAGCAAGTACCAGATCATCCTGGAAGACCTGAGGAAGAAGGTGAGGAGGAGGAGGAGGAGGAGGGGGACTTGGATGAGGGGGGGCATGGAGAGGACGGGCGGAGGAATGTGTTGAGTTATTAAGTGCCGAACTAAAACTCGACTTTGAATGGGAGGGGGGTGGAAGGCTTAGTTTGATGGGTGAAGTGATGCAAACCAGAATGGTAACTGATTAGATCCTGTGAGAAAACAACATTTTGTTTCACCTCCTGCCCTGAATGTAACCTCAGCAACAGTCGGGGTTACAGATTGCCTGGTTTCCCAACAAAAGAGATTCCTGCCGGTGGTGGGCTCAGTGCCCGCTGCTGCTCGGTGGGATGGGGGCTGAACCGGCTGCACCGGAAACAGTTTGGAGGGGGAATGTTGGAGAGTCAGGGTTCACAGACACAGGAAACTGAAGGAAAACAAAATCTGAGAGGTCGAGGTCAACTTACAAAGTCATATATCAGAGCATGAACAGTGTTTCTCCTCTTTGTTTGGTCTTTGGCCTGAACATTCAGAATAGTCAATACAACAGTGTTTACATTCAATATAACGAGATTAGGACAAAGGAAAGAAGAGACACTCAAGTTCTTACATTAGAGAAGGATCCTTTATTGTATGCAATGAAGAAAAGCTCTTAAAAAGTTTAAGAACTGATAAGAAGTGAGAGTGAATGGAGGCTGTGGACAAGATGGACAATCTGTCAATCATTTACTCAAGTTTTTAGGCCCAGTGAGTTCAGCAAAAAGACTGAAGCAGTTAAAAACTGGAGAGTAATTTCCAAATGGAACTTTCCAGGCAGAGAAAAACCAACATACTGAGCCCACTGTGGCTCCTCCACATTGGGATGCTGTTATTCTGTTGCCTTTGCTCACTGTAGGAAAGTGTGGTCAAGGGAAAAAAAGTATTTTTCTAATCTTCCCAAAAGCATCAAGGCCTCCAAAGCAAAGGACAGAGCTGAAATGTGTATGAAGCGGGGGCAGAAACCAAAATAAGGAGGGTAGTTTGACATCATTTCATTCAAATCTTATCTTTGTCGAAGTAATTCATTAAAATAAATGTTTAAAAACTACAAGCTTGTGTTTTTTGTACAAACAGACGAGCACTTTGATTTATACAAACAGACCAGGGTCACCAAAGAAAAGCAACATTTTTATTAAGATGGTGCCTTTCTGTCTCGGCGCCCACCTGAGAAAACACTGACTCTCACAGTGGAAACAGACCAGCTCAGTAAATCAAGCCAAAAATCGGTCATTCGTGCAAACGGGTGTGTACAGTCACATGACCAGGCACGCACACACGGACACAGTCGATCGTAACCACCAGTGCCATCGCACCTCATGCAAATCACCTGATGTCAGGATCAAACCTGTTCCTCCGCACAGGACGGACAGTCGCCTGCCTGGCAGTCCCTGATTGGCTCTCGGACTTGGTGACCGGGATGCGTCTCCTGCCATCCATCCCAGCCCTTATCTACCCTTCTGCTAAAGCAAACACTGCAGCCACCTGCCGTTTGGAAGGCCCTGCTGGCACTGTCCTCACTTTTACATGCAGTGACACATAACACTAAAACACTTTTATATTCTGACTTTGTGTTGGAATATGTTTTAACATTGGTCACACTCATGATATCGTAAATGACGTTGTCAGAAACACACTTTGTTTGAGTGATCACGTGCTAAATGTCAATAGCCGGTTAGCCTAGCTTAGCTTGAAGGCAGGAAACGATACCTGGCAGATTATACTACTTTGAGTCATTGTCTTAATGGTTTTTTTTCTTTAAATCACACTCAACGCACTTGTTCATTACAATATTTATGGAGTTATTACCTATTAGCGAAATCCTAAAACTTATATTCCTCTACATGGACGTTACCCACCGATCACCTCCCTCTACTGCCCCCTTGTGTCAACTCTACAACCTGAACAACCTCTTTCATTTGTCAATCTGTCCTAGGTCTTCGATGCCACTTGTGACAACGCCCGCCTGGTTCTCAACATTGATAACGCTCGCCTGGCTGCTGATGACTTCAGAGTAAAGTAAGGCTTTACTTCTCAGGCTGTAAAACAGAATTTAGATGTGTGGGAACGCCTTGTTTTATTACTCAATGTATCGCAAGATAAATACCTGGTATCAACCTCTAAAGAGTCATAGTCATAAAACATCACCGTAGCATCCAATCCGGCGGAGGTGTTGTTGCAATAAAGTCATAAATCTAAAATCTAGAAATCATGTTTTTACATAGAAAAAGGAAGTAGATGTTGTGATGGAGAAATAGAAATTGGAGCAGCATATCTGGTAGATTTAAAGTAAATTAAGCTTAGCCTGTGTGAATGTGAGCAGCTGTACCAGGCTTGGGAGTGAGCCTCACCGCCCCGCTTTGTCCTCTTCAGATATGAGTCCGAGCTGGCCATCCGCCAGTCTGTGGAGGCCGACATCGTGGGCCTGAGGAAGGTCATCGACGACACCAACCTGAGCCGCATGAACCTGGAGAGTGAGATTGAAGCCCTGAAGGAGGAACTGATCCACCTCAAGAAGAACCATGAAAATGTGAGTTTGATGAAGTTGCTCATTGTGGGACACCTATAAGGATCCAAGTCATGGTAAAAACCACAAGTATAATCTATGTATTAGCAAGGCGAATATTCTGTATTGTGGAGCTCGAATTATATTTACAGTCTTGTAATTTTCCCTCAATCTGGGCCTTCTGTCTCTTTAAGGACCGTCTTCAAAAAAAACTCCTTTATTCTGATCTGTCAGCCTCTCTGTCACGACAAACCACCTTAAATGCTTGTAATTGGACACCTTCCTCATTGTATTGCTATCTGATGAGTTGATTGTGCAGTTCCAGAGGCAAACCACAATAGATATAAACCTTTAATGAGTTGGTGTCAGCAAGTTCCAACAGTCAGCAGTTCAGACCCTGACCTCTCTCTTCAGCTTTATCTTGTAAATGCGGTCAATGTTTGATACTTCCGTCTAAATGGAACACAAACATGCCACTGTTTAGCAATATGTCTAACAAAAAGTCCATCAAAGCATGATTTGTCCCTGTGTATGCATGAGCGAAATGCGACATAAAAAACCAAAGTCAAGCGTTTTACGTTGACACATGTAGCTGCTCACCAGGTCTGTGTGGGTGTGATTCAATCAACTTTGACTCACTGTAACGTTCAACTTTATGCCTCATCGATACTCATCACTGCAATCACAGTGACTTCGCAACTTTCCATGGAAGCCACGCCGACTTCAATCCAGCCGAAAACCAAACAGAATGAAAGAACTCTGTCATGTTCACCAGCTGAAACTCTTACCCCACCAGCAACATTCATCTGTGCTGCCACGACTGAACAGAGTATACTGGTAAACTTTAGGTAGAACCAGTCAGTCAGAAAAGGGAAGTTTTGTCAAAAAATCTTCAATATGAAAAAGCTTCAAAGTAAAATTTTAGTTTTCCATCTATATTGGAAATGCGGCAAAGAATTTAGATGACTGTGTTTTGAGCCCACAAGCCAGAACACGTTTATTTGTTTACCCAAGGGGAAATCAAAGAAAGTCTTTAGGGTCACCCCGGTGTCTTTAGCTCCCATGGTGACTATGACTGGAAAAGGGAACGAGTCAGAGCAGCGTCATGGTTACATTCAGTCTGTCATTCGTCGTACCAAGAAACACATTTTACTCCCAAAAAAAAGAAGGGGGAAAAAAAAAGGTCACTTTATTTGTGTTTCTGTTCTCTTATTTCTGGATTCCCTCTTTGTGTGTTTAGGAAGTTATGGAGCTTCGTAACCAGATCGCCCAGTCCGGAGTCCACGTGGACGTCGACGCGCCCAAAGGACAGGACCTGTCTCAGATCATGGCAGAAATCAGAGCCAAGTATGAAAAGATGGCACTGAAGAACCAGGAAGAACTCAAAGCGTGGCATGAATCTCAGGTAAATGCTGAATACGATAGGCTCTTTCCTCCATTGTCACTTCCCTCTGTATCACGTCAACAGAAGGTAATGAGCTAACCCCTTCATCTGATTTTTTTCTGTCTTTCTCATTTTTAGATCACAGAAGTTCAGACCCAGGTCAGCCAGAACACAGAGGCCCTGAAGGGTGCCCATACAGAGGTCAACGACCTGCGCAGACAGTTACAGACCCTCGAGATCGAGCTGGAGTCACAGAAGAGCCTGGTGAGAAGCACTCCGTCAGCGCACGCTTCATTTACCCCAAACACACGCTTATCTGAACACCCAGCAAACCCCGACTCAGCACTCTCACTTCAAGTCGCCGGCTCTTACTTTTGTTGACACAGGCCTTACACTCCGGCGAGCCGTCGCTATGGCAGCTGTCAACACCGAGCTGAGTTCCTGAGTCAAACGTTAACCCGCTCTCCTCTCTGAACCCTTGCAGAAAGCCTCACTGGAAGGCACGCTGAGGGACACGGAGATGCGTTACAACATGGAGATCGAGGCTCTCAATAGCGTCCTGCTGGGCCTGGAGGCCGAGCTCACGCAGCTGCGCAACAGCATCCAGCTGCAGACGCAAGACTACGAGGCCCTGCTCAACACCAAGATGAAGCTGGAGGCCGAGATCGCAACGTACAGGCGGCTGTTGGATGGCGAAGACTTCCAGTACGTGGGACGGGGTTCTGACTCAGCCTAGAGGAAGCTTGTAAACTTAGAAACCCCTTGGTAGAAAGTACCTCGCAATTAACGGGATTTTTTTTTTTAAAATGTCTTCCTTCAGGCTCCAGGACGCTCTGGACCAGAAATCGGTGAAGAAGACCAAAGTGATGACGGTCACGCAGACCCTGGTGGACGGCAAGGTGGTGTCCTCCAGCACAGAGACCAAGAACCTTTAAATCCAACACGCCACCAATTCACACTCCCAACGAAAATCACCTGAACAGATTGGTCCACATCGAGACACAGTAGTCGTTAGTCAGTACTAAACATTAGATCCTCCCGTTAGTTTGACTTCCTGGGTAGGCGGCTCCCACACAGGCTGACAGAAAACTGGATTAGAGGAGAACAGAATCATCTTTTATTTATTTCATCACCATTATTTATGTGCTTGTGTGTTGACCAGCAGATGTTTACGAAAGCTCAGAAATGGTGAGCTTTTTTTTTTTCTTTTTCCCATAAAGACATACTAATTAAAGAGAGTCAACATTTCAAAGTAACAACAAAGTCAATTATTTGTTAAAGTCAGTTCTGGAATTCATGTTTTTTTGTTTTTGTTTTTGTTTGTTTGTTTAGTTTTTTTTTACATTTCATCATGTTTGTTATCCGTTCTGTCCGGTTGAGTCTGCCTGTTCCACTGTGATCTTCTTCCGACTGTTCAATAAAGCCCAATGAGAGAAACCTGTGGGGAATGTCTTGTATGAAACTAAACTCCCAATCAAGTCACAGATATCATCTATTGACCATATTATGAAAGTCAAAAAGTCATGTCATAGCAGAAAGATGGCAGATAACATTTTTCATTCCATTTTTTAATTGATGCCAAAAACATAAATCCCATGTCATTAATGAATAGTCATGATCGCATGATTAGCACGATCACATGAACTTGGTGTTAAATAATGAAAGAGTTCCTTTGATTTAATTTTTTGGAAATTTTTTAAAGACTTACCTGTTAGGTAAATTACTTTCGTACACTTCCAAAGAAGACATTTGTCCATGTTTTGTTTGGGTTTCGGAAATGGTATGAAGTAAACCCCAATGTTTATCCTTTCTGGATAACTCCTATCACAAGCTCGTTCACACCTTCATCACCTCACATTTGGGTTACCATAAGACCCATCTTGGACGGACACTAGATAGAATGTGTAGAAATCAGCTGCGCGATTTGAGAACTATGTTCAGTTCGAGATCAATGCACATAATATCAAAACTGAAAATGGTATGACACTACAATCGTTAAGAAAAAAAACACTGTAACTCACCCTGGCTAATTTTAGTGATTGGAATGATTTTTATAGAAACACCTCTGAAGCGTGAATGACACTGATTCATCAATAAAACTTTGAACGTCTGATGGGTGTAAAACTTACCCTTTGATCTTGTGCAGTTACCATAGACACAATGTATTTACAACTCACTATCATAACGATGAGCACTTTTTCCTCTTGTAACTTATCGGTTGGGAGTGGGAGTTGAAGGACAAGGTCCAAGCAAGAAGGGTAAAGGTAAAAAGGTAGTATAGATAGGAGAGGAGTGGCAGGAAGGAGTATTGCCCTTCAGAGTCACATATAAGAGTGCAGACCGAACCGACGACCTCCACTCCCCTGCCGAGCTTCACTGCAACAGCACGTGCCACTTCTTCCTCTGATTGACCACCTCACCACTTTTCACTCATGGAGATAAAACGACAGATGTCTTTTACGAGGATGTCTGGACGACCTGTGGATCGGTCCTACGCTCACAGCGTCAGCGGTGGGGCTGGCGGCTACGGGACGAAGATCTCCACTGCCTATAGCGGGCGAGTCGGTAGTGGCTTCAGTGGTGGGTATGACTACCAAGCGTCTGGGTCCAGTTCTGGCACCTTCGCCATCGCGAATGAGAAGATTCACATGCAGCACCTGAACGACCGCCTGGCCAACTACCTGGAGACCGTGAGGAACCTGGAGAAGGAAAACAGCAAGCTGGAGATCAAGATCAGAGAGACCATCGAGAAGAGAGGCCCCTTGGAGGGGAGGGACTACAGCAAGTACTACGCTGTAATTACAGATCTGAGAGCCAAGGTGAGCTGAAAAATCTCATCTTGTTTAAACTTCATCAGAGGTGAACAGTCCTGGTCCTGGACGGCCACAGCCCTCCATGTTTCCATTGTGTTCCTCTATTACCTGTGTGATTTTGTGCGGAAGTTTGGACACTGGAACTGTTCTTTTTTTTAGGTCTGTGGTCGTCTAGGAGCAGGATTGGCTTCTTTTGCACTAAATAAACCTTGTTTATTCACCTAATGAACAACACAGGCAATTGTTCCAGTTGGCTTAGGTAAAAGGTAAAAGGTTGTTTGTTGGGAAAAACCATATCAAAACATTACTTCACAATTTAAGATAAAAGTAAATGGATTTCACTCATAACGCACTTCCCCATCCTGAGTGGTTCCCAAAGCGCTTTGCATTCACATCACCCACATATTCACACACCAATGGAGGCGGCTGCCATCCAAGGCACTCAAATCCATCCATGGGGTTCAATGTCTCACTCATGGACACTTCGACATGTGGACAGGTTTGAATGGGGAATCAAACCTGCAAATGTCCAACAGAGAGATGACCCTTTCTACCTTTTGCACACTGCAGTTCATGCAGAACAATTTATTGGCCACATTCTACTCCACATAGCTTGTAAATCTAACACAATGAAAGTGCAGAAGTCTTTACGAGGTAAATCTCTCTAACTTGCCCATGAAAACACCGCCCACTCCTCATGAATCACCCTGACTGAGTGATTTGTCAACATTTATTACCCTCTTATCTCTTCACAACTCGGTTTGATGAACACCAACAAGATAACAAGGACTGATATATTATCAGAGAAGGTCCATTCATCAAGGTGAAGATTACAGCTTCCATGTTTTGTTTTCTGTTTTTTTTTTTTTTTTTTTAGATCTTCAACATGATCAAGGGCAACGCCCACCTTGCTATCGCCCTTGACAATGCACGCCTGGCTTCCGATGACTTCAGAGTGAAGTGAGTGTCCAGCGTTGCACGTGAAATGAAAAAAGAAACAACGTCATAGTCCACCATGAGTATGTCCAATACACATCATGTGTCTTCAGGATGGAGTACGAGCTGTCTATGCGGCAGACAGTGGAAGCAGATGTCAACAGGCTGAGGAAGCTTCTGGACGACACCAACGTCCTTCGCCTGCACCTGGAAAGCGACATCGAGTCCCTGAAGGAGGAGTTGATCAACCTTAAGAAGACCCATGAGATAGTGAGAGACATTTCAATTAGAATGCCATCGTTTAATCCAATCCATTGATAAGACGATTCGATAACCTCACCACAATACGATACCAATCCCCACAGTGGCAACTTGTTTGTTCCTCAACCTCTCTGTACAGGATGACCCCTGTGACCTGTGCCAGGAAGTCACTCCCCTAACTATTTCCCCCTTCAACAGGATGTTGCTGAACTGCGTGCCCAGATCATGCAGGGCAGCGTCCACGTAGATGTTGATGCACCTAAAGGACAGGACCTGTCCAAGATCATGGAGGAGATGCGTGCCAAGTACGAGAGAATAGCTCTGAAGAACCAGGAGGAGCTCAAAGCATGGCACGAATCTCAGGTACAGCGGAGTCCTGGAGGGAAAATGTTCATGAACGGCACATTTTGTCATGAGTGTCATGAATGTAATTTGTACCATAACGTCTGTCCAGATCACAGAGGTGCAGGTCCAAGTGACTGAGAGTACAACAGCTCTGAAAGAGGCCTCGAGTGTCCTGAGTGAAACGAGGAGGAGGTATCAAGCCCTGGACATTGAACTGCAGTCAGCACTTGGACTGGTAAGAAATACTGTCACCGTTTTTGCACACTTTTCTACAGTCACTTCATTCATAGTTGGAGATACGTTGGATTCCTTTTCCCTTAACTCGAGATAGACGAGGTATCTCTCCATTTACACTCTATGCGAAGCTAAGACAATAGCTGTGACATGTAGGGAATCGTCTTCAAGATATCGTCTCTTCACTTCTCTATCGATTCACTCAATCCTCTATTTACCCGCTCCACAGAAAGGGTCGCTGGAGGCCACCCTGCGCGACATCGAGATGCGCTACAACATGGAGGTGGAGAAGTACAACACCATCATCGTGAGGCTGCAGGAGGAGCTGTCTAAGATCCGCGCTGACATCCAGCATAACACAAGGGAGTACGAGGTCCTGCTCAACATCAAAGTGAAACTGGAGGCCGAGATCGCCGAGTACAGGAGGCTGCTCGACGGCGAGTTGAGGTGAGCGTGAAGAGAGGAGGCAGAGTTTGTACAACTGGCACCTTTGTTTGAAAACCAAATATTCACTGCTTAGTATTGTGGGCTCGCTGACGAAGGAGCTTTGTTTCCCAAATGTGTACATTTTATTTAAATCAGCTCCACGCAAACTTATTATTGGACAATTATTTACATTTGACCATAATCTGTAGACTTGATACAAAAAAAGGTAACAGATTTTTGTCTTTTATCTGCAACTAACTTTGTTCCGTTCTTCTTCTTTTTTGCTGAATCAGGCTGGACGATGCACTCGAAAAGATGGTCCAGACCAAAGTGGTGACCGTCACTCAGACGTTGGTGGACGGTAAACTCGTGTCAGAGAGCAAAGATGTTAAGTCCAGTGAAAAGGTTGTTTCCTAAAGCTGAAGAATAACTCAACAACCATGTAACAAAAATAAAAACGAGCAAGAAAAAGTGTACTATTGTGTCTGAGATTGTTTTTCTTGATCACAAACTACATGTCACATAATGTTCCATGTACTAGAAGTCACTTTACACAAAAACTATTGACCTGAAGTGCAGGAATGTTTCTGGGATGATTTGTCTTTATCCAAAAATGGTTCCATAAAACTTTGAGAGT
The DNA here is from genome assembly GCF_963383615.2 of Lipophrys pholis. NCBI lineage: Eukaryota > Metazoa > Chordata > Actinopteri > Blenniiformes > Blenniidae > Lipophrys > Lipophrys pholis. Next base: position 6,938,850 of record NC_137630.1, on the reverse strand, counting down.
GATTAGGTGAAAGGTCAAGGTCACAAAAAGGTCAAAAAAATGTTTTCATCGTAACGCAGTTTTATCAGATCAATTCCCTGTCCTCTGATATACCACACGGTGCAGTGACGTCATCATCCTGGTTAGCGGTTGGGGGTCAAATGTAAGGGAGGAGTGTATACAAATGTGTGTCCCACAGTGTCAAACAGTGATAACATGAAGCAATTCAAACGACCGTGACAAATGATGGAAGGAGTGGTGTGGCGGATCAAATAACCTCGTAATCCATTGTTTCCATAGTGACAAATGTGGCATTTGGCGAGTATGAGCTCTATCGAGTGCCCGTTCCCGTTAATTCTGTTAATCAAAAAACACCCCTCCTGCCATCACATTCACGTCTTGAGTGAGTCCAGGAACTTGTTTCGGCTTGTGAGGAATTCCCTTTCTGACCTGCAGTTCTTTGGCCTGGTCTCATTATAAGCTGAAGACTCGTGTTCCCATGCCACGTCCAGACAGGCCGGTCAACTGTTGCGTCTGTGCTCCCGGCTTATTTACATTCACATCAGTCGGTCTGCTCGGGACAAACTAAACTCCATGAAGTTGAGTCATGCATGTCAGTAACAGAGAATTGTGGAGGAAACTGGCTTTTGGTAATTGCTTTGGGAACATTTTTGGAGGGTGGAGGGTGATTCTGAACAAATAAATGCACTGTTCATCAACACAATGTCACAATTTGGGCACTACACAACTGCAGCATTATGCAGAAACTTCGATTTATCGTTGAGTTTCAAATCCAGGCTGGTTTTCTCATGTGAGTTGAAAACGAGCAGGACTCACTCACTTCCTTGAGTCACTAGTAAAGCGGTAATGGCATAGTAAACTGTTTGTCGGAGGTCTGTGTCATGGACGTTCAGCCAGATGCTTCAATGTAAGCCCCCGCTGAGAGAGAGGGTGGGCAGACAGACCAGACAGAACTGTGGAATTTCAGGGGGGGTCAACGTAGAAAGGGAGATATGCTGAGACTGACAAGAGAAGCAGATAGAATAAAAAATGTAAAGGGCAGAGGTGAGTATCTCTACTGCATGCCTGTAATACCTCAGGGGCCCCAAATTGAGATAGTAAAACAAAGCTTCTCTCTGAAGGATTTCTCCTCTCATGTGGAGGGATTACCAAGGGATTGTTCACAATGTATACACAATTATGACAAAATCTACATTTATCATCTGTGAAGACAAGACAATTTATGACATACAAACAAAATATTTCACTTTGGAAGTTCTGCGAGTCAACAATCTTCAGGTCAGTGATCCAGATCTGCTTTATTTTAGTTAAGCTTTGTTTTTTTGTTTTTTATCATCATCTGGAGCTTCAGAGGCCACATCTGCAGAGGCAAAGGACTTTCTGTATGAACCGTCATTCATCGCTCGAGATTTAGGTTTGATTTTTCTTGGAAAACTTTTAATACTTGCTTAAATTACAAGCTGCAGTTTTACTATTTGAACCAAATATACAAACATTAAAAATCTTAACAGATTTACTCAACATAGACAATGATATATGGCTTCTTAAAGAACTGTAAAAAAGGTGATATAAAACACTATAAAAGAATGTGGTAAGTGTCTGACTGTCTCTGCTCCTTTTGGTAAGTCACCCGAGGTTTTACTGCCTGCTCAGGACCAAAGTTCAGATTTTCATTTGACTGTCAAATGTATTGCCAGGATCAGAAACCTGATGGTCTCTGTAATATAGGGTTCACTTCCAAAACTTTATTCTCTCGACTGATACTACAACTCATTTAGTCATAGCAATGCAGTAATACTGAGAAAAATATATAATACAATACAGGGAAATTAGCTTCTCTTTTTTTTATAAAGATGGTTGAAAGACATCCATCCATCCATTTCATATATAGCTCTACCCAAGTTCTAGTCCCGGGTACTGATTCCAGCAGACTGGAGGCTACACCTTGGACAGCTGCCAGTCCATCACACAACAACGAAATGCAGGTCGAACCTCTGGCGAGGGGACCTGATAACAGTGGACAACTTGTACTGAGCGGACGAACACAAGTTTTTAACTGTGAACACACCTAGATGAGCGGGCAACATGACAAACATGGGCCACCGTCATGTTTTCCTGGCAAATTTAAAGCCGATCGGACACTAAAACGGCCTAAATACAACAAGATTCAATCTCTGTTTTCCCAGTGCCCGCCATCTTGGATTTTTCTACCTGGCTGGTCCACGGTGGGAGGAGCAACATGGCGTCAGGATGTAGGACTGATAAGCATCTGGTTAACTCCATGTAACTTATGTTACTGTACTATGTAAATAAGATCTAGGAATATGTTGATAATTTTCTTATTTATGTTATTTATGACGTTGGCTCCCATTGTATTCCAAATGCTTTGTTTTGCAGGTTTTTTTTTTATTTATTTTATTTTTCAGGTTACTGTTTTGCATGTTTGTTTGTGTTTCAGGCTTACATTTGTACAATAATGTATAGTCATGTTATTTGACAACTGTCTGAATGTCTCCTTTCTTTTCCAGATTTATTGTTGTATAAAATTGTAAATATTTATCATTGTTTGAATTTTTATTTTACATTTTGTCATGTACATATCTTATTTTGGATTTATTTTGTATACATTTCTTTGCATTGGCTCAGTTCGGTGCTTTAAAACAAAAGTATGTTTTTTCCATAACACATTTGATGTTTGGTTCATTCAATATCAGCTCCTCCTACAGTTTGTCCTCATGACCTCTGAAGAGAGGACACTGTCTTCAGGAGACACTTGCCCTTGGATTATAGGGTGTCCCATCATTTGAGGTTTCACCGTATATCAAATATCGTCCCCTTTAGATGTTTCTTTTTGTGAAGTACATTAAAAAGCAGTAGATGTAAATACATGCACTGCTGTCATTGCATGCTGTATGATTTCTGTTGAGGCGTATCGGCTCTGTCAGGAGCAGTGACCGGAGGCCTCTCGCAGCCTTTGTGGCAGCTGCTCAACACGCAACATGCAGCAAACATTTAAAATAATTTGAATCATTTCTTGTTACACGACAAACTCCCCACATACTAACTGTGGCAAGAGGATTGCATCGCCGCGAGTGTAAAACCCTCTTGAACTCCTCCTGATCTCTCACTCCTATAAGCAGGTCGTTTTAGTTTACGAAAGCAGCAGCAGGCCTGTAAAGGGCCGTCATGACTTCACATAAACAGTTTAAAGCTGCGAATAAGGGAGTTCATTCAAGACGTTCTCGATCGTGTCGGGCCAGAGGTCCGCGGTTGCAAAGCACCGCCGCTTCATTTGTTGCTCCCTTTTCCTTAGTAAAAAATGTAATCCGCACTGAGGCACAAAACGTGATTCACATCAAACTCGCCGTCTTGATGCTTCCCTCTGCCCCGCACATCTGCAGGGTGTGTCGGCTTTGAGTCAGCCAAGCCGCTCAGATCTCCCCGTTCATTGGAAGAGGGAGGGAAAAAGGGTGAAAGGACGGAGGGTGAGACTTTGTGTTTGTGGTCAAACGCTGGGTGACATGAGGACACTGGGATGAGGGTTAAAAACAAATATATATATAAAAAGCCAACAGGGACCAAAAACAGCAAAATGTGGAGCTGATTAAAGCTAAATTAGAGCAACGTTCAGTCGAATTAGGAGCGTATACACAACCGCCTGCCCACAGGAAGCCCTCATAATCAAAACCTGCAATCTCAATCCAAACAGTTGTGGGTTAAAGCTCCACACAGAGAACGCCTGGCTCGTCCAAATGAGACTTTTTGGCTTTTGGAAACATTGCGACAGGCGAGATCAGGAAACGCATTGACGTCCCCTTAAACGACCTGCAGAGGCACAGCGATTACTGTAAACTTTGCCACTGAGCAAACAGGCTTAGATTAGTGGAGGTGACGGGAAAAAAAAGCAAAACGAGGGTGAGGGATGGTGGGAAATTAACGAGAAAGGATTGAAAATGAGAGATATGTGAAAAGAGGGAGTGTGGGAGAGCCGAGATGAAGGGAAGGACGAGGAGGAGGTGAAGAGAGGAACGTTAAGTAAGAATAAAACTGGGCAGCGGCCCAAGCAACCCTCCCCGCACTTTCATTTTCCAGTTGGGTTGCACAAGGAGAGAGAAGAGGGAATGAGGGCTGGAAACGTAACCGAAGAAGCCAAATTGGCTGAACCCAGGGAGTGACTCATCCGTCTGGTTTATGTGGAAATTACCCAGAAGAACTTGGTGACCAGAAGAAAGTATGGAGCCACGCACCCCACAGGAGCTGCTAAAAATACACCAGAGCAGATCGATCCAGCCTAAAACAGAAACTGTCCTGAAGGTGCTCTATCCGTCTGCTCATGCGCTCCAATCCCACTATCAGAGGTGGTTTCATTGACCTTGACATTCTTTGAATCAGTAACTCACTCCCAGTTGGGAGCAAAGGGGACGTGGCTGAAACCGAGACTGGCAGCAGGGCGCTCAGATATCACAAGAGTTTCAACGGTCTTCAGTCAGTCCCATAAACTAAAGTTTTTACTCTGGACTCGAATGGAAAATGACACAGAATTACCAAACATCTGCATGCTGGAAAACCTCGACGTCTGACCAATTTTAGCTCGTAATCTGATTATTTGTCTAGTTTTACCTCCTGTTTGGGAATAGGAGAGTGAAAAAACTTCCTTTTCAACTCTGCACTGGAAGAAAATCAGACTTTGACGGCTTATTGCAAGCCCGTGTTGTATGTTTTGACTGGAAAGTAGACAAATAAATTTGCTAAAAGCACACCTAGTGAGTTTTTGCAGCGCAAGCATAAGTCGTAAAAGAAACCACAAGCTTTCTGCTGCGGCTCGTAGGAGCTCTAAAACCATGAGACCGAGCAGCAGCTCCACCCTGAATGATGTTCACTGTGGACTCTCGCTCACGCCCACCGGCGGCGGCGAGCTGTGCGGATGCGTGTGACTGAACGTATCATCCTGCTGCAGACTTGTTAAAGCGACAGACTATGGTTGCAGAAAGCTCTGTATTTACCCAAACTCGGAGACCGATGTCAACTTTATTCTTGGTACCAACATCTTGGTCACACTTCCACATTTCTTTGTTTCCAATATTAGTGGAATTCTGACCAATCAAATGATGTTCAGAATGAAACTGATGTTAAAATTCACATCCAATTAGTTGGACAGGAGCACCAAAATGTTGAAAAGCTGCAGGAGCATATCCTTTGGTTGAACATGAGAAAAACTGACCACCAACAGCTGTGTGAGCAGCCCAGTGTCTAGTCCACAGATAAAAGAAAAAAAAATAAAGTAATTTCACAAAACGGCTCTGAAGTTGTAACATGGGTACGTTTCATTTTATTCTATTCTTGTCAACAGAGTTCAGGTCATGTGACAGAGTTTCTCCAGACAGGAAGACAAATCATGGCGGACAGCCAATGGCAGCTGGCCAATAGAGGGCGCCAGATCAGGTGGTGAGCACAGTGTTAAAATCAAAGGAGCCGATGTGATCGGACGTCATTTAAAATCAAAGGGAAGCTCCGCTCGGCAGACTGATTTCTCCCGTTGCTCCAGGAGGCGGGCCGCCGCAGGCACGTCTTCAGGGAGAGGGGTCCCCCTGGAGACACCACCTTCAGCTCACTGATTGAATAATCGGTGCAGGGGAAATACTCCTCAGGTGCAGGCAATCTACCTGATGCTGATCGCCCGGCAGGAAGTAAAAAAAAATACAAGCCAAAACTTCAAGATAAAAGCACGATAGAAACAAAACCAAACCACAAAACATGCGGGTCCACAACAATAAAATCATGCAAAACAGTAAAATTGTACTTCCACCGGGAGACATACCGATGTCACCATTTCAGAGCCGTTTTGTGTATTTTTGTAAAATGAATGAGTTTTTGAGGCAACCGTAGGTATTACACAATTTGGAGAGAGACTGGGGACAATGGAAAATGGACAAACTGGTATTTTGAGTGATTATCCACATGTATTTTTCTTGTTTCGATGTGTCTCGGGGCAGCTGTCTTATTGAGAAACCACCACTCCCCTGCTTATACAAAGACAATATGTGTTCTTAGCAGTTGAAGCTAAGGGCTGATAACAGGCGGCACAAAGGGGATGATTTACTAAGGTCCTGCATGAAGCAAGCTGAATTTGCAAGTTCATGCAAAAAGATTGTACTTTCACTTTGTGTGGTTCAGTCAAATTCACGCCATGAGTGACATCGCGCACAAATAACGCCGAGCCAAGCACAAAAATGTGGCGTAGGCCATGTTAGTGGAGAAGTTATCGGCTGCATTGGCACGTTACAGCAAATACATATGAAGATAAAAGAACAGGAAATATAAAATAATGTCAAAGACTCGTTACCGTTCCTTTAAGGATGGGTCAAGACTGAATGGTTACGGGGAAAAGTACACGGCTTTCGAGTGAAATTTCAGGATGAGATGAAACCTATAGTATAAGAAGGTGGATATATGGCTTTATAAAACAAAACAATTGTGCTTTCAATTATTGCTGCTCTCTCGATTATATAAAGGTTAAAAATATGAGGAATATGATCTTTTCCCACACGGCAATATTTCAGTTCCAGCATTTAAAATGTTGCTCATGATTTACATCCTTCTTTTATTTACACTTTAACATTTAGACCGACTACTGGGGAGGTCGGGTATAATTCCAATTGTGGAAAAACAAATCTATTCTTAATGATGTATCGTCTATTATCTTTAATGATCTATTGTGCATTTTAAATGTTTTTAAATGGTCAGAGTGGCAGCTTCAGACAGTAAAATGAATCACACCCACTGTGACAGTTATTCTGAACAGACCTCTCTGTTTCCTCGTTATTTCTCTCTGCTTAACCTCAGATAACCTGCGTGCCACAGGATGCTGGCGGACAGAGCGGGAGCCACAATTATAGAGATTGTTTGGGAGAATTTCTTTGACGGGAGGAATTTCCACGGCAGGAAGGGAGGGTCTGCGTTTAAAAAGCCCCTCTCTGTCACAACAGACTGAAGCGCGAACACAAACACCTGCAGTTCAAAGGAACACGCAGGAACTCCAGCATGCTTTGCTTTGTAAAATCATGCCAACACTTTGGCTCGTCTGCTCGGGGTGAGATTTAAATCTTAGTAAATGGGCCACAGGGTGGGAACACGGGGAAAAAGAAGAGGAAAGGCTGCTGAGGCTTTGCTCTCAGGGAATGATGGTTAAAACTAGACACCAATACTACATCAAGCCTGGCATTAATATCAGGCGGTTACCCACATGAGCTCTTAAAATCGCCTCTGTTTTTATTGCTTGACTACTATTTCCTGCAGGGGGGATGAGAGATTTGTTTAAATATTCCTGCTTGGGATAAAGAGAATGGTTTACTTCTCACACTCACTAACCTGTCATGTGGTCATCCGACACTGTTTGGACTCATACTGTAACTCGAACAGGCACTCGCTTACCTTCGCAAACGCCACATTTGTCACCATGGAAACCGATGGATTTCAAGGTAATTTGAGCCACCACACCACTCCTTCCATCATGGTCGTTTGAATTGCGTCATGTTATCACTGTTTGACACACATGTCCGTGTGACCACCTCCCCCCCGACCTTTGACCCTGACCGATGTCACTGCATCATGTGGCATATCGAAGGATAGGAATTTGAAAACTGAACATTTTGACAGTAGTTGCACGCCAATCGAATTAAAACTGACGGAGTTATGACGAAAATATTCTTTTTAACCTTTTCATGACCTTGACCTTTGACCCAATCGCTCTCAAAATTCTATGGAACATCCCTGGATGAGGACAAATCATCCCTGAAAATCTCATGCAATGTTTTTCTTTTGCAAAATGTTGGTCAAATTCATACATATGCACATGCACTTCCTTAATGCAACTATATTTTTTGTTCTATATCATTTTTAAGTTTCATTTATGTTTTGAAGCTCCAGACAAATTTGATTTGGTGTAAAATTGTGAAAACAGCTCTTTTGGTCATGAAGGCAGCAGACCCCTGGTCTTGTCACGCTGAGGGAAATGCTTTTGTTTCATGCTAAAAAGTGATAAATTGTCAGTTAAATTTAAATAAGTTTAATAGCACTTTAACTTTAGGTCTTTTATTTTTATTTTGTTTTCTACTGATTTTAATTGAAATGCAATCAATATTCATTCTGGTGTCAGTCAGTTGTCCACTAAAATCTTCTTTTTTTAAATAGTTTTGGGGCAAATGTTGTTATGCGATTAAAATGCAATTGATTGAGATTGATTCATTACAAAGCCTTTCATTAATATATATGTTGGGTTTTTTTTCATTTTCTTTTTTAAGAATACAAGATCAGCATCCTCTTTAAGAGCCTTGATGTGAACCTGACTTTGTGTCAACATTGAACTTCAAGGTGGGACCCACTCCGTACTCTTCAACTTACCAAACACTGGTTCTCCTTTCAGTAATCCAGTGAATTCTTTTCTCCTGTTGTGAATTTAATGGCTGCTAGAGGTCACCACATATACATAAAGGCTGATCTGCCATAAAGCCATACAATAAGCACCATCAAAATGCTGAATAGAATAGAATAGAACTTTATTTATATAGCACCTTTCACAGACGTGTGTCACAAGGTGCTTAGCAGCATTAAAAAAATTAATAAAACAAAGATAAGCTCATTAAAGGTATAGAAACAAGAAAAAACATACATAGTTATAGAAAGTTAAATTGAGCAGCTGCAAGTTAAAGGCCTGCCTGAAGAAAAATGTTTTTAACTGCCTCATAAAGTTACCACAGGAGTCAACACATCTCAGCTGAAGTGGAAGAGCATTCCACAGTTTTGGTGCAAGAGCTTCCAATGCACAATCACCACAGGTTTTGAGCTCAGTGTGTGGGACCGCAAGCAGCATTTGTTGGCCACACCTGAGCGCTCTATTTGAGGCATATGGGTGAAGGAGGTTGGAAATATAAGACAGTGTTTGTAATGCTTTAAAAGTCAGCACTGCTATATTAAAACGAACACGGGACGTGATCGGGAGCCAGTGAAGGGAGGAGAGGACAGGGGTGACGTGAAGGGAGGAGAGGACAGGGGTGATGAGGGCTCTCCGGGTTGTTCCTGTTAAAAGATGAGCGGCTGCATATTGGACGGTTTGAAGGCGGTTTAGAGATGACTGATTTAAACAGGTAAAAAGGCCGTTACAATAGTCTAAAGGAGAAGAGATAAAAGTATGTAAAATAACCTCCAGCTCTACCTTGGATACCATTCCTTTTAGTATGGCGATGTTATCCAGGTAGAAAAAGTAGGAACGTGTCAACAGGCTGACATGGCTGTCTAGGGACAGAGACGGGTCAAAAGACACATCCAGGTCATGGAGGCAGGGTTTGATTTAATCATTTAATGGCCCAATGTGCTGCCTAGTGGGTGGTATCCAGTTTGGTGGGGGCAAGTATAAGAGCCTCTGTTTTGCTGTTTTGAACATGAACAATAAAAATGCTTATTGAATATGAAAATGGCTTTCTGTGTTTTAATTTTTTTTGAGCAGTGAGAATGGCCAAAACCAGCAGATGGCGGTAGTGCAACTTCACGAATGCCAACTGCTATTAAACCCAAGTAAAGAAGAAGAAGGGGAACAGTCGTCAGGGATGGAAAAAGCTGCTGATTAGAGAGAGAGGGAAACAGTCATCAGGGATGATGAGAGCGGTGGGAAACAATGTAGATAGATAGAACCAGCAGATGGCGGTAATGTGACTTTAAGAATGTAAACTGACGGTAAACCCAGTAGAAGACGAAGAGGAAGAAGAATATCAAGAATGTGGAATCCAAATACAGACAAACAACAAATACACACTATTTAACAGCGATGCATGGATCATATATGTATGGTAAATTTGGAGAGGCAGTCTGTAAGTGTCAGATGAACATGTTGTCCTGCCAGTGACCGCGACACAGGTAGCTAAAGTACACCGGCGCCACCTAAAGAGCACACATTAGGTCAGAGCTCTGAAATGGGTTTTCTGCTGTTGGTGGCAACAGAAATAAAAGAGCTGTTCTGCCCTCTAATCCGCACTCAACATTCACTCTTTCTTGTTGTGTGAGCCTCAAAGAAAACACTCCACATTCCTTTTCTAAAGGGGCCATTCTCTCTGAACCCTTTAACTCCAGCCTATATATTAGACCATGAGAGAAAGCCACGGGCGGCTCGCCTGACATCATTGTTTACCCAGGATGCTTTGGGGGGGTTTCAGGTGTCTGAGACACACCGGGAGGAAGCGAGTTGCAATTAATCTCACTGGTTAATGGTTGTACAGTTGAGGGTCGAATGTTAAGTTCATGCAGGGATTTTCTTGTTTTGTTTTGGCTTGGTTGCCATGGTAACACAACGAAACTGAGAGTTTCCAGTCAGCAGTAACTAATGATTTTTTGTTGAATAAATACAGGATGGGTTTTTTTTTGTTGTTCTTCTTTCCCATTGATAAGTGTCCTCTCTTATCTCTTTGTCGTTGCCTTTGACTCCGATTGCACGTGACGACCGGTCAACAGTGCTGAGAAGCCACGCAATGTTTGTCATCACGTCATCAGCTTCCCTCAACCTGACAAAGGGCATCAGTGGGAAAAAGCGGACACAGTCTTTTGCACTGCAGTCATGCAGGGCAGCTTCTTACAGTCATGGTCGAAATCACTTGACGTCCTGATTATATAACCTAACATGTCTTTGCAGAGTGAATGGGAAGGAACTCTGCGATAATCTGAGCTGGAACAATGCGGAGTTCTGATTCCATGCCAGTAATAAACCAAGCAAGACTCTGTGGACAAACGTTAGCACTAAAGTAAAGGCGCCAAATGGCCAGCAGGGGTCAGAAATACAACTCAGGCTCTTGTGGTATCATCTAAGGCCAGGCTGATTAATCAGCTGATTTAATCAGTAAATTAAAGACATTAGAGAATAATCGGCAATCGGCCAAGATTTGCCAAATTTCACTCTTATTTGTCACCAATGAAATGCAGAGAATATGTTGCCACATTGACGGGACATCGCCACCTTTGATGTGACGTCTCTTGCGAATAGACGTATTGAAGTTGACATGTCATCCCGGAAGTAAAAAAATTTAATCCGCCGATAAATCAGTTATCAGAATTTTATATTTCCTAATATTGGTCCCAATAAAATCCATACTGGCGAGCATCATGTTCTATGGACACATTAAACCATAGGAGAACTCTTTGTTAATGCGTCAGTTGGTTTTAGGCCCAAAACTCAAGTCCAAGTTGTAAAACACGGTGGAGGCACAATCATGCTGTGGGGCTATAGATTGCCTTTACATTGTGGTGGCGGTGTTTCAGATTGTGGATTGAAGCCCTCATCTTGCCCTGTCCATGAGCAAGACACGAAAATCCTATTTTTTCCCCAAGGTTGTCAAATAATTTGCTGCCAAGTGAATCAGCTGCTGCTTTTGAACTTTCTGAAGTGAAAATCTGCAGCGTAAGTGAAGACGGTTCACATTCAAGGAGAACAAGATCCAGCCATATGTGTGCAGGTGTGTGTAAGACGTTTCTACAAGCTGTAGTTGATAAGAAGAGTTCTGTAGCCAAATATTTCACACTCAGACACCTTTTTGTTGTTATCGGGGACTTTTTCCTTTTCAGATATTAATCAACTCTTCTATTTTTACATTTATTTGTGAGGCCACTGAGACCTCTGCAATGAAAATTCTTCCCAACACTCCAACTCCATGATATCAGTCACCTGAATGCTGTGCATGTTAAACCTCGGCCAGCCAGGTCCATCATCAATCAACAGCTTGTGGTACACGTCCACCCTGTCCTCCATTCTTTAGCACATCCTCTCCAGGAGAAGTGATTTCCTCAAGGGGGCCACTTTTAGCAATGAATGAAAAGAGAGGAAGTGCCAGAGTCAGTTCCTTTCATTCTGAAAGTGCTGGAAAAGGTGCATTACTGACTTTCTCAAAGATCTACATATCAGACCTATGACTGACGTTTTATCGGATGACACACCCGGGAACACGGCTGCTTGCAAATTATTAGCACCTCGCTCCCCCTTGTGTCTGTGCAGCTCCACGGAGCAACACAGATGTGTGGTTATATCTTTCTGTCAGTGTTTGCCCAAGCACATTACAGAAGGCAAGAGAAAGCAAATCAAATTCTTGAGCTGTCATGCCCCCAAGGGAAGCAAGATCTCTATTTTATAAACCTTAATGTAATCATCAGGATCTGAAACGTCTCCCTCCAAAGCAACTCTCAGACAGCCTGGGCGCATGCCGATGAGTTTTGGCAGTTGGTAGTTCAAGCAGCAATAATGCCGCTCAGTGCTGAGTCTACAGAGTTCCTTCCCTGGATAACTCCTGCTTATTTGGCCTCCGATCACTGTGATATGACCAAAAAAGGCTTTTCCCTGCTCGCCGCTGCTCTGGAATCCGGACTTTATCTCTAAGCCACACAGGGTTGGGCTGTTGCAAAATGTTGCCAAAGGTCAATATGGGAGATTTGCAGGGGAAAATCTTTTTTAAATCTGGCAAAATGAGGAAGACGGGTTAGCGAAGATGACACTGGCCTTGCTTTAGGACATGGACATGTGAGCGTGTGACCTCTGAAAGGAAGTTCTTAAAATGATGAGACCCTTCGGACTTCTTAAACACGAAACTTCTTACTTATTGACTAATCCTGCTGATACTGCCCTGGTATGTGGGAAATGCTGTAAAACAGCAGATTTATCTAGTCTCGTAAAGATTTACAGCCACCCACGGTTACCTTGAGATAGCAGCTACAGTAGATGATAACAGTTACAAAATAAGAGTTACGGACTCGGGGTGGGGCCTGAGAGCCAGGCGCTGATCTGTTCCTGGATGGTCACTTTGTACTCATAAATCCTCGGCGTAATGAGGAGAAACTTTAAACAGTGTGAGAGAAAGTGGAGGAGGGAGAGTCGATCACAGCCTCTTAAGGAGCCGCTATCTCAGGTTTCTTTTTTCTTTTACTCGTGGCTCAGTTTCAGCAATCTCACGTAAGCAGGCTGAAACTCACTCGCGTCTTGGTGAGGTCGTTGGGGTCAACTCCGAGCTTCTGGACACAGAAGAGGCTGAGGCAACGCAAGGGGGAGACTCCCGCAGTGAGCTCACTGTAAAGGCATCTTGTTTTCAAACTGAACGGGCCAGGATGACCCCAAATGTTTTGGTCTGACTTCACCTAATCCGGAGAAGCTCTCCATCTGAAAATGTGTTGAAATTCAGAGGCTTGTTTTAACAACTGGCCTTCCTTATAAGAGCAGAGCGAGGAGTCCGGCTGGGTCGAGCCTCCTGCTGAAGGAAGAGTCAATGAATAACTTCATCTTTGGTTAACTTTTCACGCCAAAACATGAGTCAACAGTGAAACGGATATGATGACGCTGACATTTCAGCTTTTCATCTTGCTGCAAAGTAGCAGATGACAAGAAAGTCATATAAACACGTTGCTGGAAGGCTCGGCATCAGTTTAAATCTATTTTAAATCAATAAACCTCTTAATGAAATTTCTGCTGAGGAGAAATCTCAGGCTGTGATCAACTCCAAACTGACCTTTCTTTATATTCAACCGCTTCAAGAACAAAGAGACTGATGCTAAATTACAGAAACTGGATGCTGCATGCTCTGTGCTGCTGAAAAAAGAAAGAATTTGAAGACAAATCATAGTGTATTAATGACCTGAGAAAGACCTGCTAACGTTGGTAACATTAACGTTAAGGCTCTGTGACAGAATGGAAGTACTTTATCAGTTCCAGAGGGAAATTCTTGTTGCATGGCTCCACACAGAAAAGAACCCAGAATAAATGGTGTAGAAGTTGAAATATTAATCGACAGAATAAAGTTAAGTCAGTAACTTTCAATATGAATATACTGCATACAGCAGGAACTGGTATAAGCATCTAGTATATACTGTATCAGATGATCGGGCAATATTTGGTAGTGTTGGATTCACCTCCAATACAAACACTGACGTAGATGTTAATGAAAAAAACTGTCAAACTTTAATTTCATATTTAAAAACATAATTTGTCCCAGTTCAGTCGCTCCTTTGTTAAATGGATGCGTGTTGATATCACAGAAATGTTAACACCTTTGTGATTTACTGTGCCACCCTTTTCAATAATAAATATCTTGTATGTCTGTGTGTGGTCATTCTCCATGAGGAATCATGCTGAAACATTTTACTGGCCTCGCACAACTTGTTCAATCGTGGAACTGGTGTCTGAACTTTGGCTTTTCCTTTGAATTCTGGAGGCAAAACGGCATCTATCCAAACACAGTACACACAAAATCCATCAGATCTCAACACAATGTGAAAACCAGGAGCTGGATCATAATGTCCAGGACTCGAACCAAAACCTGGGCATTACCGGGCAACTCCACAGCAGCAAGTCTAATAAAAGTGTGATTTTAAACGAACCCAGTCAAGTCTTAGTTGTGTGTCTCTTGGCAGCAATTGCACGATTTCACTTCTGAGACGTTTATCTGTACCGGCGGGTAATGAAACTGGACTCTGTGACGCGCATCGGCCTCAAGACAAAGTGTTAGCTTGTCATTTAATGAAAGGATAACAAAAAGGTTTGGGAAATGTTTCAAGAATGACGACTTTGGTTTGAATAACCCAGCTCTTTCCTCCCAGTGACATCACTCCGTGATACTATAATCCTCCGAGGTCTCTAACCCGAGGACTTCATGTGGTATGTAGTCCTTGACATATTTGCTGTTATCACCTGGAAAAACATTTCAGTTTGTTATGAGCGGGTTTGTTAGGAATGGGAGGCATCAGACTTGGAAATGAAGGGTAAATAAATGCTAAGGCTATAAATGGGATATCTAATTCCTCCTTTGTTTGATTCATGTCTTTCCTCCTTCTGAGCAGAGTATGAACCAAAGTGACATTTCCGTGAGCCGGACCTCTGGGAAACCTCATGAGATGGTTCTGCCTGCCAAGTGAGTGGAGGGAGAGAGAAAAAAAGGTCGAAAAAGGAGAGAAGGAGAACAGGAGGAGGAGAGTGCAGGGTGTTCAGATAACAGAGGATGTTATCATGGCAGCCCCTCATTAACGTGAGTCAGCGCTTTATCAAGCCTTCCACTTGAGTTGTTTCATGTGATGTGTAAAGAAAAGGCAAACAGGTTGAATCTCAGCCGGGAGCCGCTGCTCAGGAGACGGGACATGTTTTCAATTTTTCACCAGGTACATACTGTATTCTAGAAAACATCTTAGAGTTTCTCCATTAGTCTTGCAGTGCAATTCAAATCATGATACAGACACTGCAGTTTGGTGTATCGTAATTAAGGCACTAAATGCACCAAACCTTTATACTTGCTCACAAATTAATCAAACTTTCCCTTAAGATTTTAAGTTTGAAAATCTGTGTTTGGGTATTTTAAACATTTTTATGATTTTTAGTCCAGTCCAAAGTCTCCTCAACTTGGTCAACTTTGAAAAGACATTTGTTGAGTTGCAAACAAATTGTAGTCCGCTTCAGGTATCTGCTAACTGTTAGCTGCTAAGTGTTAGCCACTGCTGAAGAAATTAACACTCGACATGAATGCAGCAGCCTGGGTGACGACGTACACCGACCCTGTGTCCAACCAACCCACCATCTTGAATCTTACCGATACCTTTTGCTGCACCACACTGCTGATCTACGTGTTAGCTTATGCGCATCTAAGGCCATGTGCACACGAGGCAAAACAATCTTTTTCCTCAATGGCGATCAGAAAAAATAAAAAATTAATTCTGTCGACACGTCACTAAACACGGCTAAACACGGCTCAAAATGACGTAATACATATGTTAGGCCAGCCATTGACATCATCCTTTTCTGAAGAATGTGTGTCTTTGTCCGTCCACACTTCAAAGCCGAGCTGGCATTTTAAAATTACCCGACTCTGAAACCCGTATTCTTGGGCGCCGTGTGGATGATCCGACAAAAAAAAGATGCCTTTACTTGAAACGGCGTTGTCGTGTAGACAGGCCCTTAGTGTTGACATTGGTTCCCTGAATGAAGACCATATGGATTATTACCTTCAGACCGTCGAGCTAAAACACGTTTTGTTTTGTTTTTTAAACAACTCCCTTTGGGGCAAGTTTGATTAAATGACCCATCGGTAGCAGCCACACAGAAAAGTAACAGTATAACAGTATCCTGCCCTCGCCCATATGGATGGATGGATGGATGGATGGATGGATGGATGGATGGATGGATGGTAAGAGTCAGTGTTCTTTTGAAAACCTCAGAACAACCAAAGAGTTCTCTACAACTTCAAACCTTCTTTTAACAGTGTCTCGGCTCTGTGGTGGTTGTACCCATGAAGTAGTATAGTCGCAGTATATTTTCATTATGGGGTCCAGTTCACAGCATATTTGTGAGGAAGCAAACATTCACGGTCACTCCTCCCATTGTGCTGCAGCCAAGCCATTACCTTAATCACTTTGTTAGCAGGCCCGTCACAAGTCACTGTAACTCATCTACCAGGCTTAACGTTTATGAGTGCAAGACTAATAAGTGCCTCTTTCCGCCGTTTTTATGTGGCGATAAATCACTGAGTCGTTCTTTGCGTCTACTGTGCAAAAGCAGGTCTCCTCACTCATTCACCCCCCACATCTGCATGTCTTATATAACAGCTGTGTTTTCTGTGGGCCTTCACACACTGACGCCACAGCAAACAACCTGGAAGGACTTGAACACTTAGAAGCTCTGCACACACAAATGCCACCGTCTCACAGAAAGTAGGGTCATCGTCTTAAAACGTTCTCGAAGAAAAATAGTAATTGTGTTCATTTCAGTATGACTCCCTTAAAAAAAACAATCACACAGTGATTGCACTGTGTCCCTCAGTTTTCAGTAAATTCTCTTGAACAATTTGTCTGATTCATGTTGTTCTGAACATGCAGTGAAACGTGTGCACTCAATAAAGTTCCTTCCCTGCTCGGAGTGCAGTGGGTCGGTTGTGTGAATGTGAATTTCTCAAAGCCCTTCAGTTCAAACTCTTTCTGAGTGTCTCCATGCTGAGGAATCTGAGCGCGGACTCTGCCAGGAACCACACAGTGACCTTACTCAAAGCAAGCCGTGTCTCCCTCCAGAGAGATAATCACCCTGGCATCTTCAGCCAGTAGGCTACTGGATGTGATGCCTTGTTGGGTGCTCATCTCTGCGTTGGCTCGAATACATAACATTTTTCACTGAGGGTAATTTTGTGGAAGTAATTACTGGGGGGAAGAAATTGTAAGACCGTTGTAGGAAGTTGTGTAACCTTTATGCAGGATAATAGAATTCCTGTGAAGTCACAGGCCTGCATTTAAAGCCGATTGTTCATTTTGTAATATAGTAATTAGAACTGTTGATTCTCAATAAGGAGACCAGGGTTGAAACCAGGCCAGGGGTCCTTTATTGTGGAGTTTGCATGTTGGCCTTTTGCCTTCTTGGATTTTTCACACGTTCTCTGGATTTGTCCAGCAATCCAAAGATATTCTTGTTAAGTGTAATTCCAACAATGGATTGGCAACCTCTTCATGGTGAACCGTGCACTTTGCCCAACGTCGGCTTGGATAGGGTTGAGAAGGGTCCGTTCAGACCCGCCGTTACCGTCTGTTTTGGAGGATCTAAACACAAGCGGCGAACCCCAAAGACAAGTGTGAACAGGCAAGTAAGGGCTTTCACTCAAACCACTTCCCGAGGTGGTCAGGGACACATCGGTCATCGCGGGTACATCCCGGGAAAATCCGTCATACGTAATACATAAACGTAATCAGTGCGTGCCGTGTTTTCTTTTAAGAGAATGTGCCGGTCTGACTTACAGTCTTTAAAACTTTCCAAAGAAACTATGGAGAAGAACATGGAGGTGCGTGCCTCTAGGTCTGGAGAGACATGGCACCTTATAGTGACCTGGGCAGAGGATACCGTCCAGCGCAGGCTGGATGACTCATAACTGCGTGCCGGGCCATTTAGCGGAAGTGACGTAGAGGTAGTAAAGAAACACATGACACAGACAAGTGTAAACAATCTGCGTCACAGTTCGCCACATATGAGCAGATCACCTGAAATGCATGTTAACACCAGGTCTGAAATAATAAATTAGTTCCATATCACTGCTCTCAGAAACCAATGGCCATATTGTTCATTTTCATGTTTTTCAAAACAAATGTAACCAAATACAGAACATTCAATATTCTTCAAATACAGGCTACACAAAAAAATTAAAAAATAAATAATCTACACATGGGATGTTTCACTAGGGAGGTAAAATACCCTGATCTGTGTAAATAAGGACGTAAGCTAGAGCAGACACATTTTAAAAAAAAATCCTTTTAGTCAAAGAATGACATTGGCCATACATCTGCAGCTTCAATGACAAAAAGAGCCATTTGTGTTACAGAACATATTTCACCTTCCAAAATAAAGACGTTTCTTACTAATGGTTTCCTTATTTTGAATAGTATGTATTTTCAATACCTATAACCTTGTGTCCATACATGATTGAGTGGTGCAGGTAGTGTTACAGGTCTACTCCAGCTATGACGGGCTGGTATACTCGCTTCAGTACTCTTTGAGATGCTGTTAAACTGCAACTTGTAATATTGTGCATTCAGACTTTTTCTCATCGTATCGGCCTAAAAAGACATATATGTTTGTCAAGAACACATGTTTTGAAGTCAGTGTCAAATACCCAAAAGTACTGGTCTCCACTGTTAACCAGCAGCTTTTATTAATACCCCCGCCCCCCACCACCCAGTCACCCCCACAACCTTCACTAAAACCTCTGGCTTCCTCGACTGCCCCTCCAGGCATTCACTGACTGCTTCATAAAAACAAATGAAAATAGAAAAAAGACTGGATATATTTTTGTTTTTTTCACTCTGAACATAGAACAGCTCCACAATTACGAAGCTTCTGCCTTCTCAGAGTTTTATTGTCACATTTGTCCAACAATTGGTTGGATTCTGGTGTCTGGCCTCCCACAGATGTTCAACATTTGGGGCCCATATGGGTCATAGATGCTTCTGAAAGCTGGACCCTGAGGAGGATTTGTGCAGGATTACACCTGGTGTTGGCCGTCTCCACATGGTTTCCATACACCACAGCCAGCTCAGGTTTAAGTACCATGTGGGCAGTATGTAGGAACTGAACTATGTTGGGAAAATATGGGTTGTGAGCGTCTTTTGTCCATGGTTCCCATGACAACCCACGGATATTCCCTATGTGGATTCATGCTTCTTGAATTCCTTTAACTTAAAGGCTTTAAATAGAACTCTATAATGTCTTTGGGTCATGAATCTGTATGACCACAATGGCCATTCTTTCCACTTTACTCCAAATAAAATCTGTCTACAGGTACAAAACATATTTAACTTTAAATGAACATTACACAGGTATCTCAAGTTTTGTCACCTGTGATAAAGTTGGAGACATGGTTTGTTTTTATTGACAATTGACAGGCGGGGCTTTGTGTTTTGTAGGTCGCATTTAAGTTTCACACCATACATTGTTGTTTATATGTTATACTGTTTTACCAGTAGCTATTTTTGGCAGTTTTAGCCATTTTAGCTATTTTACATTTAAGCATTTTAGTTGTTTCAACTCTGTAGTTATGTCCTACATTAGATTTCTTTGCTAATTTAGGTATTTCACATGTTTTTACAAGTATTTTTAAAGCTTTTTTTTATTATTGTTTTAGCAGATACTCCTATTCTAGAATATTTTAGCATCCTTAACTATTTTACCCATTTTAGCTCTCTCTAACCGTTTCTAACGTTTGGAGCTATTCTCGAGCTTTCAGCGTTACCTTTTTGTATTTTCTTCATATATTCAACACACAGGTAAACCAACGCTATTGGAAGTGAAAGCAAATGAGTCACATAGAACAAAGTTAATTATTTCCAAACGATATATTGATCATAAACAAGAAAAGTGGGTGTTTAGACCCCGGACAAACAAGACTGGGTTTTAATTCTCTATGTCTCATCATCGCACAGTGTCATCAATTATATCAGATGTGTGTATTTACTGAGAGTAAACACAACAACACGGAGTTGTCGGAGAACAGCTGCCCCTCATGCCCGCAGCATAACCTCAACGCATTGTTATCTTGCTATCACCCATTTAAGGTGCCACTTTCATTTATTATGTGGCTTTTATGTCATAGTCAGAACAAGCAAGCTGATGATGTATAAAGTATCATGGTTGATGTACACCTGATAATAAGGAGTTACTGAAAACTATCTATTAGGACGTGATGACTGAAGTTTTTTAGCCACCGGTTAGAATTTGTTAATCACACTGGCTAGATTTAAAAAAAGAAAAAAAAAAAGAAAAGAAAACTCATGAAAGAGTGCGGCTCTAGGATTGTGTGACCAGATGACAGGCCTCTGTGTAAGTTTAAAATAGGTTTTAACAAAAAATAGTAACATGGCGGAAAAAATGACAGAGTCGAAACCACTCTGGGAAAATTTCCACAGGAAAGTATAAACATTTCTCTCAAACAACACACACACACACACACACACACACACACACACACACACACACACACACTTCTCATAAAATGAGCATTTATTTCCATTAATCTTCTCAAGCGTCAAGGAGAATGGTTGAAACTGTAAATATAGCAAACAGAGGGGGATCAAATGTTACTCAAGTTTAAAGAAAACTTATTTAATTAAGTGTTTTATGTAGCGACCTACAGTGGCTAAATGTTTAGCCGGGCTAATTAACGAGGACGCGTTGATCTGATGTTACCTACATTCATCTGTATGAGTGTCAAACGTCTGTGAGCTGCGCTGTAAATATCTCACTCCCACAAAGGTCAAAGCTAAAGTCTGAATAAATGAGCACATTTCCTCCTCCGCCCGTCTCGCGCTGACGACGGGCTAACGCTTTCCAGTGTTGCCATGGCATCTGGAGACTAAATGAGAAGTGTGTGCTGACTACAGTCGTACAAACCCGGCAGTTAACTGGGTGAATAATAGATTTTTTTCTCTCTCTCTCTCTCTGTTACATTAACTTCCCGCCTTCCGTCTCTGGCGTCGGGCTCGGTGTATGATTAGCCAGACAGAAGCTCTTTGGAGGAAAGAAATTTATAAAAAATGCCTTTCCTGGGTGGTAGACTAATGGAAACCTATCAAACTGACAGCTCTGTAGTGGTCCGGGTCCAGCAGCTACTGCGGGGAATGTGAGGGGGTGTCACTGTTGTCAAAACAATGATTGAACTGTTTGGAAGTTACCAAGTTTTTCAGGCGTCGGTTCTGGTGAAACGGCAGGAAAAATCCACAAAGGAGAAACAGAATCCTTGGCTGCCTGCGCTCCCTTGGCCTCCTCTTTCAGGTTTTACCCTCACACACACTTCGATCCCCTATAAACACAACGTCAAGAGACGAGCGTTCGCATGCACACAAACACCACCTAGACCTGCAGAAGCTGTTGCCAAACAGATAAAGTCTCAGGTCGATTCCAAAGAACTGGGTGGAGGTGTTAACAGCTGCTCGACTTCGGCACATGAAAGAGCGGTGTGATGGATTCAATAATACCGAAAAACAGCCAAACAGTCCTCATGTGGCAATCGTGTGCCAGTAAATGCAACAATGATGGTAATCTTTCCATGGAGGCAGCTTGTATGACCCGGGGTCAATCAATGAAGCTCACTATCTCTGTACGCTTCATTCCTGTAGAATGGAGGGAGGAGGGTAGGAAGGAAGAGCTGGGGGAAGAGGGACCAGACTTTCAGATCCAGAAACCATCAGAACGACAGTTAAAACTTAAGTTAAGAATAAAGCGACGCTTTGGGTTTGTCCCAAATATGTCTTTGCCTGTGCTGACCTCTAGTGAGGATTGGGCGTCAATGTCATCTTGACTCAAGTACCATTGGGGGATTTTTTTATTAAAAAAAAAAAAGAAAGAAATTGCCTTACTAACATCAGGTCAGCCACCAGGTTTGATTGTGAACTTAAATTTAGAAAGTCCTATTTTGCCCTGAATGCTATGAAAGGTTCCACAAACTGGAATACTCTTGTTATCTGAGAAAGCTCCATCTTTGTCGGACTTAAAGAAAATTACAAACAGTACAAGACATGACTGATTAACAACCAAACCTGTGATCATTAGGTAAATCATGCACTTCAAAATGTTTTTTTAACAAACAAAAAGAAATGGGCACCTTACCCCAGAATACTGAGTAAGCACTTCAGTATTTACACTTTATGGTAGGTTTTCAGGAGGAATTATTTCCACATCTTTGTCTTTGTTTTACCATATTGTTTTTACATGTTTTTATATGTTTGTCACCTTATATGGTTTTATATGGGACAACAGATGTAAATTAACCTTGTGATAAATCCTGCATATTTGCGGTAACATTGTGAGGAGGCGGCCTGTTCATTAATAAGTACTGTCCTGTCCAAATAAACAAATAAAAGAAATGAAATGAAGAAGGGCTGATGCACAAGTCTTATGGGTTTACACAATACACACACCAAACAGAATAGTAGATATACTCAGCTAGTAGCATGTTGAACCTCCTTTTACCATCAAAACTGTTTTCTTGGTGGGAACGATTCATCAAGGTGCATATTGGCTGTGCTCTTTTGAACTGAAATTTGGTGACGATGGAGTGTTTGAGTCCAGGGAACTCATTGCCACGTTAAAGAAAAGACGTTTGAGATGTTTGGATCTTCGTCAGCTGGTGTGTCGTCCTGCTGCAAGTCTACTCCAGAAGATGGTACACTGTGGTCATGAAAGGCTGAACAAGGTCAGCAACAGTCCTCAGGTAGACTGTGGAGTTTAAATGAAGCTCAGTTGATACTGAGAAAAAGAAAATCTCCTCCACATCATTAAACCACCAACCGCAGCAGCTCAATCGTTGATATGAGGCAGGATGGATCCAAGCCTCCATGGTCGTTACACCAAGTTCTGATTGTAGAGGTAGACATGGAGACTCATCGGGTCCTGAAAGGTTTTCCGGTCTTCTTCTATCTTTTTTCTGTTTCGAGGGTCCAGTGTGAACTGAAGCCTCACTTTTCTTAACTGACAGCAGAGACACACGGTGGATGTTCTGCTGCTGTACACCATCAGCTCACGGATGCTCTTCTGCACACTGTAGGTTGGAACCCGAGGTTAAATGAGTTCCTGTCGTATTTCCATCATATCCAACCAGTCTCTCCATTCTCCTCTGACCTCTGGTGGCAACAAGGTCATTTGTCCCAGAGAACTGCTGCTGACTGCATTTTTTTCTATTTTCTCACCATCCTCTGTGAACCCCGGAGAGGGTTGTGTGTTAAAATCCCAGAGGATCATCAGTATAACATAATGAAATTTACATTAAAACCAGTCATTTGATTCTTGTTGTTTTTAGTCATTGAATGAGGATATTGAACTACATTGATTCGTCAGCTCTTAGGAAATGCTATTGAAGAATTGTAAAACAGGCAGCTGAATGTTACACACACAATTATGTGTCAGGTTTTTCCGTGGCCTGGTGAACACTGCCGACAAAGGCTTAAAATAATCATTCCTGAATGAATCTTTGAATTAACATGGAAGACGAAGGGAAGCAGCTCTCAGCTCCCGTCAATCCTAGTCAGAGATTAAATAATAGATAGAGCCTTTGAGTATTCATTAGCCAAAGCTACTTAGCTCAAAACTTAATAATGTCAACTGAAACATTTACAAATTTAGCTGTTTGGGGAAAATAATAATACCGTATTGAAAAATGTCATGCCTTTCTGTGTCGGTGTGAGCTTGGAGTTCTTATAACATCTCAATAATACAAAGACACAACAGGATGATGCATTCCTCTCACACGTACTCTAAATGTTTTTTTCTGAAAAGCAGTATTTTGTGTTTAGATTGAAAACGATGTCCTTTATTGTTGAGACCTTAGATATATATTGTATTGCTGCAGCTGACCAGTAGATGTCAGACTTTTTTAAGAAAAGGTGACTTCTACTTTATGCCTCAGAAGAGCCATACGCCAATTCTGTGTGAGTTTTTATTATCTTTATAAATAATGAGACACTAAACACAGAGAAGGACTTTGTGCAATTCTATTTCTTCACATGAAGGTGCATCGCAGACGAAATAAAGACTTAGTGAGCCGCTTGCCTGGAGTCTGTAAAGATTTAGAGTTGCGGCTGAATGAGCTTCATCAGGCTTGACTCTTGTAACGTACGAGTTGTTATGGTCCGGTTAAATGTAGGCACAAGTGTCACCCCCCCTTTTTGCTATACATGGCTTATAGGACACGTATGTGTTTTTCCAATTCAATTTTCCCGTGACTCATTTCTCTCATACCAAGATATCGTGTGGAATTTGTGAAGTGCATCCTAATGAGCTCAGCATGAGGCTGACTCACGGCTGTCCAGGTTGAAATGAATGAGAGGAAAAGGTCGACCTCATAATGTGATCATCTTGTGGAAGCCGAACATGAGACCACAGAGAGGACCACGTACTGTGGCTTTCTCCGTCCACCCTGGGACGGTCGTGTGTCTTCTGACTCCTCCACAGTCCGACTGCCACAGAATTCTTTGTTTTTACTTTTCCCATGATGCACCAGTTCCTGTGGGACTCAAAGTCGGCACCATTCCTGTTTGGTTCCCATCTTCCCTGAAATAGAGTTGACTATGTAAGTGTTCGCCATCATTCAGCCCAGTCCGAGTCATGGCAGGTGAATACATCCAGCAGCCACAAAATCAGATTGATTCCATTTGGGAGACTGCAATGTATTGAGAGATTTAAAGACTGCTTTGGCTGTATTATCAACCTTTGCCACATGTAGAACAGTGATTGAGCTCTTCCTCCGCTCACGTAGAACTTTATTATTTCTATGTTGGATGCGTAGCGTGAGCCCGTCATTTTCAACAGTGTGGGGTGTGTGGGGTTCTCTGATGCAGGGCCGGAATATTTGTGGGTGATTTGGGACGCAAAATACCAATTTGGGTAAAGTGCACAGTAAAGTCGGCCCAATGTAAAAGGATGAGAGCGTGTGAGAGAGAAGGCAAGCGTCAGGTGTCCATCTGTCCCATCCAATCCCTCATGAAGCCTGTCTTGTCATTCTGTGCATCTAATTATCCTCGCGTGGCTCACCTGCGCTCAGTCATCCAGTCATTACTTGTGTCCGCCTCCTGCTTTGTAGCTTCCAGTGTTTGGATTCTGTTTTTGGACTCTCTTCTGCTTAACCCTTTAAGATCCCTCAGCCTTGACTCCTCGTTGAGAAATGAACTCTCTGAACTTTATTTTGTGTCAGTCTGCTTTTGGTTCCACCATGTCCGTGACAGTGACAGGTTACAAAGTATTTCATACTTTTAAGTACTTGCTTTGATGTATTTATTTTTATTTTTTTTTTGTAAAGCACTGTGCCTTGCCTTGTGTGATGGTAAAGTAAGTATAGGTGCTGTTTATATATAATTCACCAAAGTCAAATAACTTAAACAGGTTCCTTGTGTATCACAATGAGTTCACTATATATTGGGCGCTTTGAAGACATAAATGGACACCAATTCAAAAACAACAACAACAAAAATAAATGCGTGAAAGAAAACAAAAAGTTTGTGAGAAGTAAGTGTGATGAAAAATGTAAAAGTCCAGTACTCTGTCAGCTGGTGACTGCCATTTCTTTCTCCCTCTGTGTCCAGTTTATGAGGCTGTGACTTTATTTGTGTTTTTTTTTAAGATGGTGATTCAGGTGATTTCAGTTTGGATTTCAGATTAAGACAGTATTCCGGCAAAGCT
Organism: Lipophrys pholis; assembly: GCF_963383615.2. NCBI lineage: Eukaryota > Metazoa > Chordata > Actinopteri > Blenniiformes > Blenniidae > Lipophrys > Lipophrys pholis. The sequence continues at coordinate 6,913,148 of NC_137630.1, read as the reverse complement.
TGCTGAGAGGAACTTTCTTGTACTAGAAAATCAGTTTAAAAAATATTTTCCATGGATTGTTTTTAATGAGGTAGTAACCATCATCCGGTACAATGCTACCTGTGATTCGACTAAAACCTCCCGTAGATTTTACAATGTGGATCATTTGCACCTTTACTGGAAGCGACTTTTCCCTTGGCCTGCTCTCCTCTTAAAGCTTTCTGATTCTCAGTGCTGGTATTCACGTACAGGATCACCCCAAACCTTTGGACATGAAGCATTTCCAGCCTGGCGCTGACTTTTATTGCAATTTCCTTTCCAGTTTGGTTTCCACGATGACTAAGCTTGACACATTTCAGACCTAGACATCCAGTTTCCGGCTTTTGTGTTTCTCTGTGTCCAATTTGACGTCAATCTCAGGGATGAGAGCTACTTTTTCCTTTGTCTTACCATGAGCGCAAAAGGTTAGAATACAACGGTCTAAAAACAAATCACTTCCAGTAGTAGGAATGAGAAAAAAATCTTTTCTGTTGAGCTTTGGAGTTGAGCATTCTTTCATTTATTGTGGGCCTTTTTCTTCTTACCTCCTGTTTTGTTGGACTGTGTTTTTGTCCTTTCCTGTTTTGTGGTATTGTGCTGTTACACACACTTCATGTCACAGGTGCTCATCTTCATCTCATAACTTGGTCTTAAAGCAAAATCCTTGGGTGTTCAGGTTTATATCTTTGTTACCTTCGCCAATGAAAAGTTGGGCAAGAAGTTTCTGTTTTTGTCTGCAGCTTTCTATAACAAAATGCGGCGTTGGCAAAGGTCTGCGCTCTATCGAGTGACGTTCTAGTTCTGGTTTGCACTTATCATCCATCTATCTTATCATATCGATTTCATACATTGGTACTGCATGTACCAGAGAAGCCCAGATGTCCCTGTCTATCTGATCCCAAAGGACACTGAGCCATTTGCCATTTCCAGTCCAAACAACTGACATAAGCTCCCCACCGGGCTCATTCAAAAGATGTTAAATGGGGATATTCCATTTAGGTCACCAAACAAGCTCATGCCATGTCATTACTTTGAGTTCCCCGTCAGAAGGACTAATGCCCACTATCCTAAGAGGAAACTTCATTTAAGCCACATGTAATGATCTCCTTCTTTTGGTCATGAACCAACATTCCATAGTGTAGTGCAGAATAAGTCCAGAGATTGACTTTCAGTTCAGCTCACTGTTTATCACAAAATCTTGGTAAGTAGAATACTAGACATGATGAAAGAGCAGATGTTTGAATGAGTGAAAAGATGGGTCTAACATGAAGGGGTTTCAGAGTAACACGTTCTTAAGTTGAGGACCCAAAAGTAAACACAGCTGCCCGTGACATTAGCTGGAGGGGATGGTGAATTTATTCCTTTTCTGATATATGTAACCCCTCCTCCTATTACTATGCATGTTGAAAATACGACATGAAGATGAAAAAAAAAATCGGTAAGCTGCACTTATTTCATGTTCAGATGTAACAGTTCAGGTGAAGCAGCTGCTGGTCCAGAACCTTCTGTGAATTTGACCCTCAGCAAAACACGATGCATGCCACACCAATCCAAACCAAAACAAAAAAAATAAAAAATCACTATTCATTTCTTAATTAATCTTTTTATTGTTTTTTACAACAAGGAGGAATAAAATGTAACTCCTCTGCCTAATGATTGAAGCTACTTCACCAGCAGACTTGACAAAACCTAAAATCTAATTAAAGGATATTATACAGCTTTTCAACACTTTCTCATGGTCTCATTGGTCCACAAACGTTGTATTTAAAGTTTACTGCCCCTAATCCAGCTTTTCCTTGATTTCCCTCCATTTGAATATTGGATCATAGGAGCTGCATTCAGAATCTGCTGTGTCTGTGTGAGCTGGACTGGCTCCGCCCACACATGCCCATCTTGGGAAGAGGAGGAAGTACTTCCTCTCGTGGTGCCATGTGCCAGAGCAGAGCTGCCTGATTGTGGGAGGAGTCAAAGGGAGGGCCTACCTTGATTGGGATTGGCTAAACCCCCGATGACACTATATAGGGTTTGATTTCTGATTGGCTGGTTGGAGCAACGCACTTTTTAAAACCTGAAACAAGCCAGGGATAGAGAGGACAGACTGTCTTCACTTCTGGGGTGTCATTACAGGTATGGGGATGGATATTATTTTTGAAAAACCATTTGAAATTGAATTTTGCATAATATGACCCCAGTGAAATCCAGTGAAACTCATACAATTGACCTCTGGTGAAGCTCCGCCCTCAAACACAAAACAAACCAATAGCATTCAACTACCTGGACTCGGACAAACATTCTCAGCCTTGTAGAAAAGCATTAGAGCTGGCGACACCTTTGTTGTCTTCTGAGCGATTTAAGTCATTTAAATGATGTTGAAATCTACACCAACATGACTGAAGCAACTACTCAGTCTTTTTGAACTACGCCCAGCGTGTCCTGAAGGGACTCTACACTACAGTTGTCCCACCCAAATCATCCCTACTCTGGACCCTTGAGCAAGGAGCCATTGGTGCTTTCTGACATAAATTCTTTGCTTTTATGTTTTAAATCTCCACTGAGTCACACTTGCCCACGAGAGGGCAGAAAATCTCCAAAACAAGCCAAAAAACATTTGTCTCTCCGATCCCATCAATAAATACAGGTTTTGCTTGTAACTTTGCAATCATCATTGTGTGCGTTCATACTCGTAAAGCTCATGCTTGATGAGAACGGAGTTTAAAACCCCTGCACACGCCCTTGGCATGGATCTCCTCGGTTAGTCTGCGGCCTGGCAGAAACATCGGTGCTGTGAGCTTTTAACACACACAGGCAGTGAAGTGGTGGAGGAGTCCAGGACTGACCCACAGAAACAGAACAGCCGGCAGAGAGGAAGCCGGTTGAGGCTTGTTTACTATGAAGAAATGTTAAGTACAAAGTGTGGAGACACATCAGTATTATACAACTTCCAGAAAGTGCTGTTGACAATGATGAACGCCATCAGACAAACCGTCTGGGAAGCATCATCATCCCTGACATCACTGTGACAGTGTATTTCGGTACTCCGATGTTCCTCCGGCTTTTGTTACTTTGCAGTACAATCCCCTCTTTTTCTCTTTTCTCCATATTTGGACTTAGTTTATCTCACTTTTCTTAACTCTTCTTTTAGCTCTTGTCGTTCCACTCCCTCCTTTGTTTCCTCCACAAATCTGTCCTCGGTTTTAGTGTCTGATTTTGGCAGAGACACAAGTATCAAGTTCTCTACAGGCAATGAATCTCCAGCATTTGCTGTGACTAAACGTTCTTTATCTTGAAATGAGATTCAATTAGGAGTTTTCTTTGGGGTTTTGAAATTATTCACAAAGGAAGGTTCAGAGTGCACGCTCATGTGTGTCGGTCCCCCCTGAGATGCAGAACTTGCAGTGGCAGGCCTCAGGTTGATTAGAAGGAGTTAATTTCATGGCATGTAAAAGCAGGAGGGGGTCCTGCTGTAAAGTGTGTCTGCAGCCTGAGCTCATGTCTGAGGCCTTGCCTGAAAAACATACGTAGGTAAAGGAGAGACAGAAGGGAAAGCAAAAAAAAAAAAAAAAGAAGCTGGGTCAGCCAGAGGGAGGCATAATGCACACGGCGAGGACGGGGTGATAGACGGAGAGATGGAGGAGGGATGGATTGATGGTAGACCATAAGGGAAGGGTGGAAAGGAAGGAAGGACACCTGGTTGGCTTGTCTGGGGCAAAGTGCCTGCAACAACACGACTGCCTGAAGAGGGGAGGAAAAAAGAACAGTCAGACGGAGGGAGGAGAAGAAAATAAATATGAGGGAAAGAGGGAAGGCTGAGAGTTGATAGAGAGTCGGGTGGGGGAGGTGGAGAGCTTTTGGAGGAGCTTCAAGAATTTGCCTTTTAAGGGGTACAGCCTCGCTCTTCCAAGCCTTGCGAACTCTTGCGCAGCAGCCAAAACACTCAAGGGAGAAGAAATAAACAACAGCAAAGAGACCGTAAGTTAAAAAAAAACTCGAGCCACACTTTACAACCCCCCTCCTCTCCCCTACAAAATATAAATAAATGCACAACGATGGGAAATCACTGAAACACTGTATGTGATGAGAAGCAGTACAAATACTCAATATGAAATGGTTAACAGGTAAACATGTAACCAGTGTCACTATTAATAGCACTAGTACATGATTACTATCATGTAATAAATTACGTATTAAAAAACGACAAGCAGTTTTATGAGCTTGATACTTGTTTCTTTCATCTGACATGAAAAGTTCTGTGTCCGTAGCTTTTCTCTGCCCGGCTCCTTTAGCAGAAGCGCTAGCAGGGCTCTCGTTGGGTCGTTTGAGCAGTTTTCTTAATCCCTCCTCTCGCTGCCCTTGTTTAATAGATCCATCTGTCTGAAAGCAGGTGTTATTCCAGGTTCTGCATGACCGCTGAAACCTGCACCCCCATCGAGGAAGAGCAAGGGAGTTTAACATTTTACCGATCAACTGAAACGGACCAAAATGCCATGTGTGCACCAACATTTCCCAATTTACTGACTTCAACCAAACTTCATCAATCAATCAGTTACTAACCCAGCCCAAGCAGAGGCAGCAGAGTTGTGGTTCTATTAAAAGTTTTTGATTTGTTTGAGAGACCTTGAAAAGACTGATTCAATCATCCAGCCAGGAAGGGATGAAGGCGTGGATGAGGGTCTCTCCTGCTGTGGAGGAAAGAGTCGGGCGGAGGCGAGCATTGTTCTAGAGGTGGAAGAAGGCTGCTGTGGCGATGTGCACGACGTGATGGTCGAGTGGGAGGGTTTGGTCAAAGATCAGGCCAGAGTTTCCAAGTTTGTTTTGGCTGAATGTTTTTGGCCAAATTATAAAAATGTTTTTGGATTCATCATAGTTTTGGTTAAAGACGTTTGTTTAGGACCAGGATTTGTATTCAGTGATTCAGTAAATGTCAGGGTAGGAGAGCAGTTGTTGATGGAAATGTAATGTCTGCTGGAGAGATACGACTTGAACCAGTATCAGTGATGCTGAACACAGTTTGCATTTCAAGTATTAATGATTCAGCGGTTGCTTCCATCAAAAGCAGCACTGAGGTTGAAGATGATCATGATGTTGGGTTTTCTTGCATCAGAGGAAAATAGGAAGTTGTCAGTACTTTTGAGAAAGACGGTTCTGGTATATGGTTTGGTAGGATTTCAAACTGAAATATTTCAAGCATGTTATTGGCAGAGAGGTGGTCTTTCACTTGGAAGGTGGTGGACGGACGGATAGATAGTAGTGTGTTAAGGCCACTACACACAGTGCGATGTTTCAGCTGTCCCAATGAAAGATAGCAATCATGGCGATATCTTTGGTCTCGGCTCTAAATCGTTAGTCCTACGTCGCACTGTGAGACCGGTTCAAGGACAGCGGTCGACATGGTCTTGCGACCAAAGAGAACCTGCGATAAAATTCACACAGTGCCAGATATTTGGGGTGATGATGTCTGCTGCGAACTATGACCTGTTTATTACGTTTACAGGATGTATGGAAATGAAAAACCATAAGAGTAAATACTAAGATAAAATACTAGAAGATGCCAACAAGTACTTACTTCAAGCTCCCTTTGCTAAACTGGCATCCCAAGTTGGCTTCTCTTTCCGAGCCAAAACTACTTCCATATTCTCCTCCTTCTCCTTTTTATGGGATTTCTCTCCATAAACATAAATGCCACAACGCCAAGGGCTCCATTCATGTTTATGTTTATGATGTATTATTCTTTCGCAATGATGTTATGGCCTTAAAGTTTATTAGATTCGTCTCGCACAGTGTGGCGAGCTGTGAACTGATAAGATTGTTAAAATCTTATCAGTTGGTAAAAGCTTTGAGGGGTGGAGAGATAGCCAGCTGGTCACTCTGTATGTCATTCATATGAAAGACATTTTTGTAATGACAATCTAACCGCGCTATGTTTTTAATCACTTTACTGACTTTTCTAGAATTTGTGCCGCAGTCCGCACATTTCTCAAGGCCGCTGGAAACGCGCTGGAAATTTCCTTTGTTCCAGAGGAAGACTGCATCTGACATTCCTCCACGCAGCGAGTCACGTCATTTCATTATATAGGTATGAACTCTGGTGACAGGGACCTTGTCACCCCGTGGCAACAAATAGGCCATTGCGATGCAAACAAAGGGCAGGCTCACTCTGACCAGTGCTCACTTCACTCTGAATCACTGGTTTTGCGCAGCATCCCAACAGCTGCCGCCGCTGTTGAGGTTTTTCTTGGCCGCTTCCGAGACAATACTGACAATGTGTCGGCCGGGGCGAAGGAGAGACTGCCTGTATCTGGGAGCAGGAAACAAGAGGGGAGCTGAGGAGGAGAGACGGGTGGGGGTGAGAACAGAGAGGTGATTGTATATGTAAGAGTGAGGCAACCCTGGCAGAGCAGCAGAAGCAGGAGGAATGGGAGAGAGAAGGAAGGGAGCGACCTGCACTTGGGATGGGAGGGCTGGGAACGGAGACGCAAGAGGCAACAAACGGTGAGAAAAGACAAGAGGGAAGTAATGCAGGACAACCTCCAAGGATGGGAGGAAGTGGACGTTGATATTTGAGTCAGGGTTAAAATACCCTCCTTCAGAGGGATGTCTGAGTGTGAGACAAACAGAAAGTAGGGGGACCTATAGGTGTGCTTGGGAAAGTTGTTGTGGTTGTAAGTGTGTGGAACAAAGGAGGGTAGAACTGGAGAGGTGGAAGCTGAAAAAATGGGGAGTCTACATGTGACTGAGCTGAGCTGGAGAGAGAGGTGTTTTTAAAGGGTGTTTACAAAGTAGTGGAGGAGTAGTGTATGTGCTAAGGGTGGGTGGTGAGGGTGGGCGAAGAGTGTATCCTTCCCTCTGTCCCCGTAGCAGCACTCAACGAGAGCCAGGAAAAGGGGAAGGGCCTCCGTCTCCTCCTCTCCAGCTGACAAAAACAGCTGCCCAGGAGCCCTGAGGCTGGAGTCTGTTTAGCTCAGTGGACGAAGGGAAGCCAAACCAACAGGGAGACCGGAGGTGGAGGAGGGAGGAGGTGAAGGAGGTAGGACACGAGGGACAAGTCGAGAGGGAACAAGACAGAGAGAGAGAGAGAGAGAGAGAGAGAGAGAGAGAGAGAGAAGACTGGAGGAAGAGGAGGAGTAAAATAATCCCTCAGTTCAGGACCCTGCCACCCTTATGGGTTGTGTCCTGAGCTCGGACTGGTGTGGGGAGGAAGAGGTGCTGGCTGTGCCGGTGGTCCAAAGCTCATCTCTGAAGAGAAGGAGTCTGGAGAGGAGCGAGAGCGGCAGGATGAGGCTCACGAAGGTCAGTGTGCATGTGATCAAACTTTAAATGTCACTGAGCATGCAGCTTTTGGCCACAGTAGCAATGCTGCTGGAGGAAAAACATCTGGTGGTCCTTCAACTTCTGGGTACGCCACTCAAAAGGTTGACGGGCAAAAACTGAATCAGACCTGTGATCATCAGCGTGTTGTCACAAGTGCCATGTAGGGCACAATGCAGCTTCACAAACATATGTTCACTCAGAAACTCCATTCATTTATATGTTTATATTTCATGCATGCTTTTAATCCTGAGTAAGGTCACGAGGGGCTGGAGTCCAGCCAAGTGGTCCAAGGGTAAAAGGAATGGCACACTATGGTTAGGTCACCATCACTATGGTCAGGTCACCACGACTACTATGGTCAGGTCACCACTACTATGGTCAGGTCACCATCACTATGGTCAGGTCACCACTACTATGGTCAGGTCACCATTACAGCAGAGCGAACAGCCACAAGCACAAACAATCCACGTTCACAGTTTCTTGGTTCCCTCAGTTATAAAGACTAAAACAGACGGCGTTTTATGGTTTATTGACATATAGAGTTGGACAGTTCCTCCATAACTGCTACTGTGAGACCTCACAAGCAGGACCTAAACTATGGTAAACAGCATAGAGAGGATTTTGTGGGTCATGCTACCAAAGGCTGTTGTTCGGACACCCGTCACAATGTATTGATTCCTTAAGATGTCAGTGGATCTTGTTATCAAACGGCTTGAGGTTTAACCTGGAAGGCTACCACTCATCAAATGCACCTGCACACAGAAAGATCGAACCAAACCTGCATGAACACATTGTGAGGTCTCTTTGTCTGTCAGGTCTACACATACAAACAGGATGCATGGTAGCCAATCTGAATTTCTGATTAATTGGATGCTTTAGTTGCAGCTATGACATTGAATTAATGGCACAATTCAATTATGTAACACGAGCTGCGTCTATACGGTCACTTTTTTTAAGTCAATCCGATTGAATTCTTTCAAATTCTATTATCAGATTGTCCCGTTAAAATGAACACTGAATAAAGTGATGAATGTTGTGCCAATTTATATACACCAAGATGTGACCTGATTCCTTTCTGGGGATCAATCCCATGATGTTTTTTCACTGTGACGTTCGCTCTTTGTGACATGCCGACAGAATCCCACAAATCGTATGTCTTTACTTTATTTAGGTGAACTGACGTCACAGGCATGCGTGTAAAGTTCCGCCTCTAGGAAGTAACCCAATGTCCTGTTTACATGGACTATGACTACACCACCCCCTACGATCCTAACATAATTTCTAATGAGATTTCTAACATCAGTAAAGTGTCCAAGCTTCTACAGAGCATGACAACCTGTTTATTTGAAGGAAGCTGTGCAGGACGAGTGGTGAATGAATGCTGGTGTTCTCCAGCTCTGCTTCAACATTAGCGCCGTTTAAGCGAAGCAGAACACTTTATATGGATGAGATGTGGAAAAACTAAATATGGACCTGAAACTGTTATCTCTTGTCCAGCCTGTTTGGAATGATTTTTCAGCTTCATTGACTTTTTAGACCCGGTGGACAAACAAAATCTTTAGTGACATGATTCTGCACTTCTGACGCCAACCATAATTGAGAAAATGTAATTTATATACCGTATGTCTGGCCTTTGGAGAAAATTACAGAAATGTGTGATTTCATTCATTTCTAAAGCTTCTTCCACACCTATTTGGAGTCTTAGAATAAGAGGAAATTGTCGTCTAAGTGGGAAGAAGTTGGACATTCCTCCGCTGTTTTACATCTGATTCAGATTAATGGGTCAGAGCTGAAGTCCATTTGAATCAGGTGTGTTGGAGCAAGATGTTGAACACATACAGGGCAACAGATTGTCAGGACCAAGGTTATGAAACATGGCAAAAACAATATTCTGCAGGTGATGTTTTTTAATACGGATGGATGGATGGATGGATGCATGGATGGATGGATGCATGGATGCATGGATGGATGGATGGATGGATGGCTCTTGAGGTTTGCACAGCTATGTTATGTAAACTCTCCAAGTATCCCAGCATGCATTTGTAATTATCATGCACACTGTGATCCATTGGTACTTGTTTCCTGTGTGTGCTGTGCTTGCATGCGCTCGTGGTTTGAGTCCCATGACTATTAAAAACAGGAGTTGGGCTTTGTGTAAGAATCAGAGATGTTTCCTATTTAGACCGTTACTTCACACCAAATCTCTTGGTTATTAGATGAATGTGGATCAGACTCAACTCTTATGAAGTCATGTTAATGTTTTCATCAGAGATCTGTCTTTTTGAAACGGTCCTTAAAAATAAAATACGTGAAGGCTTGGCAGATTTTTTATTTCATTTGCTTATTAATCCTTCAGTCGACTGTTGGTTCTAATCCAGAGCTATATGTTAGCGTTGCTAAACTGATGTTTTCATGATGCCAGTTACAGTTTTTTACTAAAAACAGAAAGACTCATTACACCTATACAGTAAAGCTCAAGAGCACCATCGTATTTTCACCCATTTTCAGTTTGAGGTTAATTTAAAGTTGGGACTGGGCAATGTTTACCATTGTGTAGCAGGCCCTCTTCTTCTAAATGTCTGTAACGATCCGTGGATGAGGAGACCAGAAGCTTGACTGTTTATATTTACTGATTTTGGAGGAACAGTAAGGAAATCTCTTTCATCAAGATGTCACTCAACAGACTTTTGCACATATTCCAACAGCATGGTTCTATAAAGTCAGAACGCTGAACAATCCTGCCTGCAGTCCACATCTGTTACGCAGTGAAGAGGTTTTACTTGAAAAATGAAAACTGGCATCTTGTGAGCTTGCATCAAGACTCACTGAAAAAGAAAAAAAAAAAAAACTCTGACACATTATAAAAATAAAACAGCTGTATTTGAGTGCGGAATGACAAAAATCAGTTACCAGGCCTATTGGAAAAATAGTTCACTTTTAAAACTCAAACTGTTGGTATAACCAGGGGTCTGTTCTGTAGTGGCTCCCTGGAGCTTTCACAAAATTAGACAGAAAAGAAAGATTTTCTCTTGTTTTCATTTTGTTTCCGCACACAAAGACTTTTAGCTCTTTAAGCCTTTAAAAAGATACAAAGGTACTAAAATGTTATTTAAAAAAATAATAAAAAATGTTATAATCATAAGAAATTAAGTAAAAGGAAAAAAAGCACTATCAGAACTGCTTTGAAAAAAATCCTAAAATTACTAGGACTTCTAAAAGTAGAAAAAAAGTTTTAAAATGTTTGGGGAACACTGCTTAAAATAAAGCCAAAATGGTTGAAACAACTATAATGTCAAAACTGTCTAATAATTGCTGCCAAGTAAGGTTAAAACTTCTCAAATCAAGTACCAAAACAACTGAAACTGTAATGAAATGTTTACCATCCTAAATTGAACCTGAAACTGTGTCAGCCTCATTTTAAAGGTTAAACATGTTTTGCGGAAAGTGACAAAAACAACTATTTTGGTCACGAAGTGTTGCATAATCCTCACCTACAAAAATACTCACTGGACTCCACGACTGTTTCTCTTTCTCTGTGTTTGATCTTTTACATGAAGTCGTACTACGTAGAGTTTAAAACCAGTCATGAGCCAGTTTTAAGAATGTTAAGCGTAGAAAGTACTGATATTTCTGTTCCAAGGTCAAAAGTAAAAGTAAAATATTGTCAGAAAAATTATTAGTCATACACAATTATTAAAAGATAAGCACAGATAAGCAGTACTTTGTCATTATTACACTTTGATGTCAGCTATGATATATAATATAATATAATATAATATAATATAATATAATTCAATATAATATAATATAATATAATATAATATAATACAATATAATATAATATAATATAATATAATATAGTATAATATAATATAATATAATAATAATTATTATTATTATTATTATTATTATTATTATTATTATTATTACTATCGTAATGTTACATAATATTATTTAATAATTAAATAATACTTCTTTTTTTTTTTATAACTCTTGGTCCAATTTTGAAGCCTATTGATCTTTGGCTAGGCCCCGCCCCCCTTTGGGTTTTGGAAATGAGATAAAGTAAATCCATTGTTTATCCTTTCGGGCAGTGCAGTTCAAATTTCAGCAGTAAATTTTTCGCTGAGATGGCGGGGTAGCGCATAAGCTTTCTATTTTTAATGTCAAATTGAAGACTTTCAGAATATCTTGAAATGCTCAGAATGCTGGCTTGGTCCGTGGCCCATGGTGTCCGAGGAAGACGCAGTCCCGTGTGGCTTTGACCTCCAGTGACCTGCCTGGTCAGTGGGATCGGTGGGAAATGCCTTGACTGATCTTTAAAAACTCTTATGGTTTTACTCATTCAACAGCTGTTTGGAGGACTAGATTGGTCCATGGCATGTTTGTATGTGAGGAGGATGTGGTTTTATTTGGCAGTGACCCAGTTTGAACTGCTGGTTCACATAAATGCACATGACTGTTCGTTACGTAGTACTGAGGCTTTGGTCATAGCGAGTGGTGTCTGAGGTGGGTCATTGTGAGTCTTTCCTGTTTCTTACATAGCTGGTACACATGCCCCGGATGTGTATTAGAAGGTGACAATACTTTAATCTGCATCTGATGTCATGTCAATTGAAACCCAATCAGGACTGGCGGTAAATGTCAGATAGAAAAGTCACCCCCATGGAAAAGTGACCCACTCTCACTAAGTCATGGAAAAGTGATTTATGTCTCAACACCTTACATACATAATAAGGAAATCGATTCTATTTTGTATATACAGGGTTTCAAATTTCATTTCTGTGCATGTGATAAGATTTAGTAGTGCCTTATTTTGAAATTGTATATACGAAAGGAGAGATCAAATAATACACAAAAGCAGTGGCTTATGACATGTAACAAGTAACATTTATATCAAATATCTACATTAGAACGTTCTTATGATCAAACGGTAAAGTTTCCCCTGGGGGTCACTTTTCCATGGGGTCAGAATTCTATATGACACCGGCACCGATGTCCTCCCTGACCTCTATATGGTAGAGAGCCTGGTGGAACGTGGCATGACTTCACTTCACTTCACTTGACTTCATTTGCCAGTGACTCTGAGAAACAGCAGTGAGGCCTGTGTGTTGCCAGTTCTACAAAGAATGTTGTTTCTTTTCAGCGTGGCTTTGTGATCTCACCAGCGAGTCTCCATTGCTTTCTTCCCTTTGTTGCTGCGCTATCTACTGCAGGCGTCTGCAACTCTGTAGTGGCTCACTCACATCTTCAAAAAATTATTTGGAAAAATAGATTTCGCCTTCACTTTATCACATTTTATTAACATTTCATTACACTGATTTTGAAAAATGGTCGAATCGAGGCAAAAAAAAAAAAAAAAGCTAAATAAATTCGACTAAAACAGACAGAATTGCAAAAAAGGATAAAATAGCTAAAACTACTCAAATAGTAATCATAATTTAAAAAAATACACTAAAATGGTTAAACTAAAATGATTTTTAAAAATTACTAGTACAGGAAACAAAGGAAAAGAAATTTAAGGGAAAAGAATGAAAGGAAGAGAAGAATTAAAGAAAAAAGGGGAAAAAGGAAAATTGCTTGTATAGCGAACATATATATATGCTCGAACCACGAGGAAACGATCAGCGGTTATAAATAGTTAAATAGCAAAAACGGCTAAAGATGCATGAAATAGCTAAATCAAGAAAATCCATAGAGGAAAAAAAAGGAAAAATCTCAAAAAAAAAAGGCTGCAAGCGCTAAAAATGTAATGACGTATATCTAAATTGTACCTTTGACACTTTATAAATGCAACCTAAATTTTGATTTGTATGTTTTTTTTCTTCATTTACAGAATTGTCATGTTTTGTGACTCCAGGCAAATTTTATTTGGAGGAAAATGAATCTTTCTATGGAACGGAGATTCGTCTCTCTTGGGATGAACTGAATTTTACGCTGCAGTCAGACAAGCTTGGATCATTTTGCTCTGTGGTTGCTTCTTCTATCGGAATCAGCTCAATTCAATTTCAGTTCTATAGCAGAAAACACATCATCTGAACTCCACAGGAGAAAATATGGGAGAACTGTGGAAAGGAAAAGAATGTGAAGAAGCAAATTTAGAGGTGAAGACCTTCTGCTGTTATGGTTGAGGTTCAGGGGTCGAAGGAGAGAAAGACATAGAGAGAGAGAGCAACAACCAATGTCTCCAGTCACAAATATCCTTTCCTCCCAGTCCACTGGCATTGACATAATGGAGACGCCATCATCAGTCACAGCTCTAAACTTTGTCATCACACCTATTTCAACTTCATTGGTCAGCAAAGTTTAGAGTTTATATTGCTCATAGCAAAGGATTACCTGCGCAAATTTCTGGACTTCCAACCAAATAGACAACAATCAGTTGCTTCTAGATCCCCCAATTACCAATAATTCCAGCAGTGGATACCAACCCCAAGGTGGCGCCGTGCAGGTCCATGGATGTCATGTCATCTAATAACGGTGTTTTAAAAATCTGTGCTCAAGATCTAATTCAATTATCATTGGGGAATTTGTAGTCTTATTTTTCCATCTATAGAAATTATGCTCATTTAATTTGATGTAATTTGCTTGAATGTGGCTTTGAACTGCACGGTGGCCTTCGCTGAAGAAAAATCCCACAATTTGACCACACCATCCAGGCAAAACTGAGACACTCTGTTTGCAAATACTGTGGTACAATGTGGAGCAAAGAAGCTTCTCATGGGATTAGTCTAGGTTAGGTGACTTTTGAAAACATCTGTTCCCGTTCTGAGATGTCTTCTAATGTCTGAGTTGGCCAGGAATGTCTCATTGTTAAAGGGTGGGGCCTCTTTCATGCCCAGCCGTTCTTTGCCTTTGGATTAGTCATCAGAAAGGATATCTTTTGTTTTGAAAATTCACCAAAAGCTACCATAAATAACCAATCAAGCAGCCAGAACAAAGGGGAGGTAAGCCGGCAACACAAGTCGAGGGGTAAATAAGACCCAAGGAGAAACACTGATGGAGTGTTATTAAGACGAGACACAAGAAGAGCAACATGTCAGAAACACAGGAGCAAGAACTGGAAATAAAACTAGAGGCTGTGAAGAAAGGACAAAGCAACGCATAAACTCTAACCAAGGTTAAAATTAAACTAGACAACAAGGAAAACACAGAGGTGGGTAAAGAAATGGGAAATAGCAAATGAGACACAATAAGAAACCAATGGGACTTTGTCACAAATCACAGGTGACACACATTGGTCACGCTGAGTGGAGCCGACAGGAAGTGTGAAGAGAGGCGGACTAGACAGGCAAGCGACAAAATAAAACCAGAAGTGACAAACACTCTAGGGAAACACAAGAAGACTCCTGACAGTCATAACTGATATCGTCTCCAAATTGTAAGCACTATATGGATCTAAAATAAATGAAGGTACAAAATAAATAAATAAAAAGGAGAGCTTTTAGCGAAAGGTACATTATTTTTGAAAATCTATTATTTGAAATGCAACCACTGTAGTGTATTGAGGAGAACAGAAATCAAGCTTCTTTTTTTTTCTTTTTTCTTTCTTGGAAATATGGCTGAAGAAGGTGAATTAATCTTAATATTCGTGGTCTGATTGTCTGCTGTTATGCTGAGTTTTGCTTAAAAACACTGACAGGGTCCAACGTGTTGGATGAGATCTGCAGACCAGATAATCAAATCAGAATTGTTAAGTGTGTGTGTGTGTGTGTGTGTGTGTGTGTGTGTGTGTGTGTGTGTGTGTGTGTGTGTGTGTGTGTGTGTGTGTGTGTGTGTGTGTGTGTGTGTGTGTGTGTGTGTGTGTGTGTGTGTGTGCGGCCGATCCCAGTGGCTCCATATCACATGCTCGGCAGCGTGGGAATGGGAATGTTTCTGGACGACGTCACCGTGCGGTGGCTGACCCCACTGCATGGCTGTGGGAACCAGTGAGATCCCAATTATCCATGAAGAGAAGTCGTTTCCCCCGACCATTCAATCCGTTTCGTCTTTCACGATGTTGTTTCTTCACTCCCTATTTATTCCTCGACTCTCTGAGAGTGACGGGCGATACGAACACATTGAAATTGTGCCTTTAATTTCTGGCAAGAGCCATTTATGTTCATTCCTACTGCAGCTATAGTGCCAACAACTTACTAGAACTACTTGGCAACAAAGACAAGATGTTCCACATGTGGTGCACATGCAGTGTGATTACATAATAGACAGTAATTTGTTGACTTTAGGTCAGTTACATGTGAAAAATGGGTGTTTAATTATAATATAGTAGAATATCACATGCGATGGACATGTTGCATGGCTGTGGATTCTGTGTGAGATCTGCCTTGTTTTTCTTTCCTGAATGAGCCTCAGTACAATGGAGACAGGGTTATTTAATTGGTCACTGACTTCTAAAGTCTTCAAGATGTGCTCCAAAGTGCCTCACTTGCCATTTCCTCAGCCTTTTTTTTTTTTTTTCTTTGTTTTTAAGAAAGCTGTTGGTTAAAATGATGTCTGTTGGTGGGATTACACGTGTCCTCTCATGTTTGGCTTCACTGTAATGTGTTGGAAAGACAAGATTCTTAAAGGGGTCTACAGACTTCCCTTAAAAAGGCTTTAATGGTCTTTTTTAGTTTTCTCTCAGTGGCAAAACCTTTGTAATCATCCTACCAACTGTCTGGAGTTGATATTTTCAGATCTTTAATTGGATTGCTGTAAAACACGACCGACTGCGCTCCCATCCAGATGAATCACTTTCATGGACCACCAAGGTAACATGTTAATTGGTACCACTATACTTGTTAATGACCACTTACTTTTTAGCTGTTCGGGATAACGAAGCAAACAATAGCCTGCCAATGCACAAAACCAAGTCGGTTCACATAGTGTCGCACCTTGTAAATGATCTTTCACGGTTTTGCCTGAAGACAGACGTGCACAATAACAAGAATGTCGAAAGTTTTACTGGCACGGATCGAGCCATCTGGTATGTGTAATAATCCTGGGATTACAAGATGACACTTATAGCTCACACTCCTAATTAGCTGGTTCTGAATCACCTGGATCGTCGTATTACTGAGGGATAAATACTGTGCAGCGCCACTTCAAACCTCAATGTGGAACTTTTTGACTATAACTGCTGGGAGTGAGAAAAATACAAACATTTGCTGATGCTACTGAGTGTTGGCAAAGACTTTGACAGCTGTGAAACTAAAGAAGATGGTCTCGGCATCTACTCGTTTGACCACTGGAATGAGTTTCTTTTTCTCTCTCGTCTCCCGTAAGGAGAATTTACAATCAGGACTTGGTGCGTTTGCTTGGGATCGCACTCGAAAAGATCCAGAAGGGCCGCATGATTTAAGTGTTTTGGCGTGCACATTGAGTTCTCCGGAGCAGCTTTAAGAGGTGGTCTTCGGCCCCAGACGAACTCTGCTACAATGCCAGTCTCATCCCAAGGTATTCTCATCACGGGTGCGTACGGAACGCTTCACGCTCTCCACAAAGTGGAGTTAAAATGTTGGCATTTCCACTTGATGAGAGAGAATTTAAACTGCACAACCTTCTGAATTGTGCTGAGATCAGAATTCGGTTTTTTGTTTTTTTATCCGTGCTTCGTTAGGAAACTCCATCTTTGCATTCCACCACTAAAACGTCTTCCAATTCTTATTTAGATTTCCCTTTTCCTAATTAGTAGCTGTTTAAACATGGCACGTTATCAGGCTCATGTGTTATCGGGGTACAAAAGAGCCGCGTAATGAAGAGAGAACGTACCGACCATACATCACCCTGACAGTATAAATACTGTAAAAGACAGAGAGGTTTAGCAGCTGGTGATCAGTCGTGTGAACTCATTGGCTTGAAGACATCAAACCCTCCTGTGCTTTTGACTTTAACTCTCTCATTTTTGAACTTTACTTAACTTTAGCCTTTAAATAAATGTCTTACATCCAATCGTACTTGAAATTCAGTTAGACTTTTTTCATCCGACTGTTTTCCAGCAGAGATCAAATGACCGTCAGTAGTTGGACTTTCCTCTTTTTTTGTTTATTTTTCTTTACTTGAGAGTTGTTGACCGTTGAAATATATCCAGACCTGGCATCGTGACAGCGGTTTCATGTGTATTTGTCTTACTCCTCTGTAATTTCTCAACAAAGTTTAGATTGGCCATGACCAACACAGAAGGCCTTGAGCCACAGGCATTTCGTACAAACACACACCCAACGCAGGAAGGAGCAGTGACCGGTCAGGGTTAAATATAGGACCCCCGTCACCGCTCCGCTGGGACTGGAAGAAAACACAACCGTAATCAAGGACACGTCTCGCACTCCCACATGTTAAATAAAGGTATGTTTCTGTGTGGAGTCCGGGCACGGCGGGTGGCTGTTGTCCACCGGATTCCTGTGGCCCAGAAAACAATGATGTGTCCCAAACCCCGCTGCTGGATTTGAGGAATGCCTCTTGTTGTGTTTCGTGCGGGCACGCACATGAAAGCTGATGGAGGAGAAAAAAGAGAGGGAAACACATAAACCACTTCCGCTCTCTGCAAAGTCCCCCGACAAATCCCAACACCACCCTGGAGAGAAATACCTCCCAGTGAAGTATGCACCCAGCGTTTTCTTTTGCATCCACGCAAAACTGTGGAGCCGGACTGAGAGGGGATTTCATCGCGGTCAAAGGTGCAATAAAGACCGACACGTGCTCAGTTGTGTGTCTCCCCTCCTCGTTGTGTCTCACAAGCTCTTCCCACCGTTCGCCCGCTCAACAGCTGGACCTTATCAGCCTTTGGCTTTTAGCGACTGTCTTACACAATCCGTCGTCGAGCTGCCCAGCCTCCCCCCCGTTTCTCCAGCCTCCTCCCCCTCATTTCCTCTTGGCCCGGGTTCCCACTCTGTCCACCTCTTTTTCATTCACCTCTGAGCGTGATCCAAGTTTTGGGGGCTCGTTGATCAAGGATACTAAAAATAATAAAAAAAAATCCCTACCTAGCGCGTTGTTGGAACACAGCAGAAAGCACCTTGCACTACGGAGTCGACCGTTTCCATTTGTTGGCCAGAGAAGGTTCACATGTTTAAGAAAACATGACCTTCTTTCCTCATCTCCATCCCTCTCCCCCAACGTGACCCCTCCCCCAGCCCCTCTACTCACCGACTCATTCCGATCCCAAAGCGCTTGGCTTCCTGCCTCTCACTTCATTTTGTTGATAGCGTTCTCAATAGCACTCCCCCAGCTTTCTAGTCCATCATTCCTCCTCTTTCCCGCCGCCTCTCTCTCCTCCTGCGTCAATCCAAAACAAAGACATCAACAAACGAGTAACCTCAAGAACACCTCCAGCTCCAACAGCGCTTCATTGTTTTATTTCTTTTTTTTCTGCGTTGCTTTTTTTTCTTTTCTTTTTTTTTTTTTTTTGCATGAGCCGGAAATTCCTGGGATATGTTGCAAAAGGAATGGGCCACATTGCTGGGTTGCTGCACGTGCAGTTTAGTGGGTGGGGGTAGCTGCATATGTCATGATTCAAAGTCACGTTCTGCAGTGATTGTTGGAGTTTCAGCTCCCCGTGACCTGCAGGTCAGCCTTGTACATGTGGGAGTGAGACTGCAGGCTGTAGATTGTTGCGCCAAATTCAGACCACAGGAATGAGCATATATGCATACGGTTAATAAAAACCCTCCTGCATGCTTGGTCTGTTGAGCTTTTATCCCTTTGCTCTGTCTTGTCTGTTACTAATCAGACTGCTGATGCAGTGACTTTATGCAGATCTGTGCATGCGATAAAGATGCGACCAAAACCTTTTTGTGTGCAGAGTAACGGAGAGGTTGTAAAACGTTCACACCTCCGTTGCATTTCCTTCATTTCACCGCTAGATGCTGCTACTAACTCACCAGTTACTGCAGCTGTTAATCGAGACGCATCTGGACAGAGAGGAGTCCTGGACCCATGATAAACACAGAGGTTTATCATTTCTAGGCTAGTTGAGGTTTTCTTGAACACTGATGAGTCAAATAAAATGATGCTACAATTTGATCCATGATGGGTCATAACTATCAAAATGGGCTGGGTGCCTATGGCCAAATACACATGGTTTAGGAAAAAATACATCAAATAACTATAGAATAACTCAAAAGCAGCTAATACAAAACTAGCACAAAAAGATGCAAAAAAAACTAACAAACAAAGGAACTGGAAATGTGCATAAACACACTGTAAATAACAACCAATATTCTACCACAGAGATGGGAAATGACCACAAACAGATCAAAAATAGAATCAAAACTATCAGAATGATCACAAATGGACAAATACTCAACAGAAACTATTTCAAAAGAGAGAAACTTTCAGCCACAAACACGTCGCAAACAAACACAAAACATCTACAAACAAACAAAAGAGGAAACCAAAAAACCAAAAATTATCATAATCACACACACTCACACACACATGCAGTATCAATAAATTGGACTCAAATGTACCACAAGGGAAACAAACAGACGAAAAATAGATTAAAAAGAAAGATACAAACTCCCCACACATAAACAAAAACCGAATGAGACTCATAACATCAACAAAAAGCTGCAAATCTGCCAGAAAGGTATGCGACCAGACCACAGACAGCCAGAGGATAATCACTGGAAATGACAACAAGCAGAAATTGTTTGACCACAGAAAGGCGCAAGATGAACGCAAAGAAATACAAAACAACCACAGAGAGCAAACAAAGCTCTGCAGTCTTCATGGAGAAAACAATTACGCATTTTGTGTTTTTAAAGAGCTTTCAGGTGTCGAGTCCCGGGGGTCCTGCTGCCTCACACGACAGCCATACAGTCTAAGTTTCCTTCTAAGTTCATAATTTTTTTTTAAAAAGACCAAAAATATATTTTCCCATTTCACAGCTCTTATTGAATTTTATTGCTGTTTTTCTAAGTGTTTATATTGTTCTTATTGACTCGCATTGTTATTTTCTGAAGCGTTTGATACTGTTGCTCTTAACTTATACTGTTGTTTTAGCACTTTGAGATTTACTAATGTAAAGTGCAATACAAATACACTTTATTATTTTTATTATTATTTTATTTTTTATCTTATTATCATTATTGTTATTATTATTAATAACCCATATCTTAAGAAATTAGCACTACATAATTTCACTTTATTAGCACTAATAAAGATTAGACTAACATTCAAATAATTATAACTGTCTAATAATGCTGATCTATATTTATAGATAGATAGATAGATAGATAGATAGATAGATAGATAGATAGATAGATAGATAGATAGATAGATAGATAGATAGATAGATAGATAGATAGATAGATAGATAGATAGATAGATAGATAGATAGATAGATAGATAGATAGATAGATAGATAGATAGATAGATAGATAGATAGATGCTTGTATGTGTGTGCTAGTTTTACAATCAGTTTCCATTATCTCCCCTTGTGTGCAGGTTTATTGTGAGGTTAATTGGTGAATGTTTCACTGTGTTGGCATTGCGATGGACTGGAATCTTATGCAGGGTCTATGTTCAGTTTAAGCTGGGATCAGCTCCAGTGCCTTCCAACCGTACACTGCATAAAGTAGTGTAGAAAGATAGTCTTATCTCAATAACTTGCTTGGTTTGCATATGCAAAGCTTTTGTAGATTAATATTGCCTGCATCTCCCCAGACTCTGACACAATAAGAAACATATGAGTGGACCAGAAAGCAGAAAAGTGTGTGTGTGATGCTCTTTATGGTATATGTATTAAACCTGGTTTCACCTGTTATTCATGTGCCACCAGATATATTTGTACACATATAGTGACATTATCAATGTCGCCCATCAACTCATTCATGTTTTTCTTACTGATCAAGTAAGTGTACTGTATTATATGTCACATACACATACAGTATATGTATGGAAATGGAGCGGCTGTTCACCTGGCTCTAATAAAATGAAAAAAAATTCCAAAAATAAGGAAAATGTGAAGTATTACAAAAGGAAAAAGAAAACACAACTATACACAAAAACATAAACGTGTACAACTATATAATAAGCACAATCAGGCAAAATCATGGAATGCACACAGTGCTAAATGTTGATGTCAAATTAATCTAGATTAATAAAAACATTAAAAAAAGGTACAGGACATTTATAAACTACATAATAATACATGGTGGGTTTAAGCCCTTCAATTACGGTACAAATTCCAAAGGGAAAAGGCCAATAATAGTTTCAGCCAATCAGAAGTGAGGGTCTTTACGCCTTCTGGAAAGTGGCCAATCAGGGTCTTCCGTTTGAGCAACATTACGTTGCACATGCTTTTTTAGCGGAGTGAGCCCCGCCCCCAGGCCATTAGCCCCGCCCCCGGACCCTCAGCCCCTCAAGCAGGGCGGACCGGAGGAAAGAAAACAAGCAGTCTCACTGTCCCGGGACGACTCGTGTCATTGATGGTTTTCCTCAGGATGGAGGGCAGCTCCTGAACCAGGAGACATGATTAGCGGGAAAACGAGCAAGGTAAGAGCAGAAAGCAGGTTAAATAGTTCAGCGTGTGTCTGTGTGTGTGAGTGTCTGTGTGCGCGCGCGCTCTGGATGGAAGCGGGATGCTGCGTTCAAACTCAGGGAAGCTGCGCACTTCATGTGTTGGGACGAAGTTTGCTTGTTCGAGCCGTTTCTCTTTAACAAGCACCGGTTAATTGAAGAAAATAAGCAGAAAGGACTGGACAAAGTGGGGAAACTCTTCTCGGAGTCACTTTAAATCTGTCTTGAAGTTTTGTGGTGATGTTTGGCGCACCGTGTCGCACTTCATCACAGTGACAGGAAAGCTTTGGCCAGAGTCATATGATGCGTTCAGGGTCCCTCAACACTTTAACTCCAAATGTCTCAGGAAAGAAAGGAGAGTCTATTTAACGATTTTACATTTTTCCTCTTGGACATGCCAGCTGGATCAGCACCGAGGGGCCAAGGACAACATCTAAGAGAGGCTGTTTGGATCAGGTCTCTTTCCTTCACCTTGTTTCACTGAACATTATTATGTAATGTGAGGAAGAAGACAAGTTGGTTACTTTAAAGTACCTCAGGGTGGATGGAAACAAAGATTCACATCTTTTAATGAAAATACACACACACACACACACACACACACACACACACACACACACACACACACACACACACACACTCACACACACACACACACACACACACACACACACACACACACACACACACACACACACACACACACAATTCAATCTAATACTTTAAACAATTCAATCTTGTTGAAGGCACTTACATCGATGTAATGATATGTAATATATATGTCATTCACATTTTGATATTTTTACTTTTCAAGCTTTTTTTTACTTCTTTATTTTAAGTCTTTTTAGTCATTTCTTCTTTTACTGTTTTCTACTGATCGGCTGATAAAAACATAAAATGCATCACATTTTGAGGAATCTTAGAATCAATTAATCGCCAATTTGAAGCCTTGACTGTACTGACTGAAACTTTAAATACAACTAAAACTATTATATTTGTATATATGACATCCTTTGCTTGTTAATAGAAAGAAATCAATGAGTTGGCAGCATGAGACTGGCGGAGCGGCTGTGACTTATATTTTAATGGGGAGAAGATCATTGGGTGGAGTGTGTGGGGGAAAAAAAAGTCTGATTCACAAATCTGTTTTCAGTTAGCAGACTTTTTCCTCTTGTCATGTGATCATGTGAACATTTTCTGAAATGAAACCATGTGAGAAGCTCGGCCAAAACGCTACACCCAGTCTTGGATTGGTCATCTCTGCTTGTAATATATCAGACAGCCAAAGAAACTGTTTTAAAAATGTTCCATTAACCAATGTAGGACTGTGCATTGGAATGGAGCGGTGTGATGCATGTCACAGTATGTGTTTAGTACTGTCTGTTAACAGCAACATTTGCATATTTTTCTGCTCAAAATAGTCACTAATTACTCTGTCAACTGGATAAAACCACTCTGAAAACAGTCTTTAGCACAATATATTCAGCCATAACATTTCCATTAACATCCTGAAGCCTCTTCCCTTCGTCTACATTAGGGCCAAGCGGGTCTTGTAAGGCCACCGTTGTGATGAGGTGTTATGTTCTCGGACCGGCCAGGATCACAGTGTCTCTGTGTAAAC
This sequence comes from Lipophrys pholis, assembly GCF_963383615.2. Lineage (NCBI taxonomy): Eukaryota > Metazoa > Chordata > Actinopteri > Blenniiformes > Blenniidae > Lipophrys > Lipophrys pholis. The sequence goes on along the minus strand of NC_137630.1, from coordinate 6,889,702 downwards.
GATACCAACCAAGATTGAACGTGCTGTTAAACCCCAGTGAAAGATTTCTCTGAAACTTTCCATTGTGCTGTTTCCAAACTTCACTTTACTCTAGCACTCCGATTATTTTTAGCCCCTGTCCGATTTGTCTTTAGCCCCGCCTTGTGGTGACTGGCTGAATGAAACAGCAATTAATTAAACCACCGATGCATTTAGTACCAACAAGTGAGGAATTGACCTTTGACTAAGCCCCCTGAATGTAAACAAACCAATAGCATTCAATTACCAACTGTGCTAATATGGACAACTCCAACTGTTTGCCAGCTAGGTGGCAGCGTTGTCCTTTATTCTCAACCGTTTCCTGCATATAAGGAAGCTTCAAGCTAAGCCGTTGGTATTAGCATAGCTGGCAAACAACTAATGGCCGATTCAAATAAACATCTAACTATAAATCCATTATTTAAAAAAAAACTTGATAATGTTTTTGGGATTCAGCAAATGTGATCTTGTGACATTGAAGCATACACCTTTTTTCTTAAGCTCATCATTCAGATTTTAATCTGACATATAACCAAAGTGTCAAAATGGTGTGGAAAAAGGATTGATAATCTGCTGACTAATATTTTGGTGCTTGTTGTTGTTGCCGTCGCTTTGATCGTCACGTGATTTTCTGCTGCGTTTCTATTGGCTGTTTGGTAGCTGGAGCTCACAGGAGAAGACTGCGGTTGTGAATATTTCTGTCACAATCAGAAAATGATGTCTGGAAGTCTGTTATCACTCGACTGTCAATTTCGATCCTTGAATCCCTCTCACTGTACGGCACCAACGAAGAGTTATCTTCGCAATTCTATGTCTTCTGTCTGTTACAACAAACAAAATATGTTTTGTTGGTTAACCTTTGATATGAACCAAACAAGGCTTTTTCGTTTCAGCCTGTGGGAAATAGTGGTTGACATCACATCGGTCCTGCGAACACAAAGTATGTTTTATACGGTAAAGTCGCCATTAAAGTAGGTCTAGCTCATAGGTCTAAACAAAAAAACTAATGCACATAGCTCTTTTTTTAGTCAATCGTTCCTCATTTAATTTGGTATAAAAGCCCCGAGTGTTGAAAAATGAGTTTGCACAGTTGTTAGAACCTTGTTGTTTGACAGTGATGACAAACCAGTGCTGAATGTGTACACATGTTGCCTTGTGTGTGGACGGATTTTCCTGAGAACAAGTTAAACAACAATGATACAGAGGAAAAAAACTCTGTCACACACCACACAGACATCTGGTCCGGGTCATAGTCGGCCCGTCATTGCTGCAGCTGCGTATGCAGGCAGACTCGGTTGCGTTGTTCACACTCTACCAACTAATCATCACTGGCTTGACACCACCGTCCCTTGGCTTGTCTGCGTTCCCATCCTGCTTTGCAACACGGGGAAAAACAACATACAAAATTAACAACAAGATAACATTGTCCAACCTCTCTCCAGCTTTTCCTTTACCGATAGCGCGGTCAGTCATTTTTATCCTATGGGAACGGTGTTCAGTGCAAAAATGCCGTTGCCGTTTCTTGAAGTTACATTGGGATGAAAAACAAGCACATTGAGACGAGGCAGACCATTCCCCAACAAGGTAACCAAACAGAGAGTTGAAACATGTCTTTTATGTTCCTGAAGTTGTACCACATCGTCCAAAGGAGCCAGTTATTGCGGGTTTGTGAGCACAAAGGTATACAATTATTTGCAAAATGTAGTCCAGGAAATTGCCAATGACGAGCATCAGATGCTATGTGCTTCGCGGTACAATGCGGTGGTTGTCCTCGGTGTACAGTAGGCATTCTATATTTGTGATAATTGGGTGTTACTGAGAAGTTTCATTACCCAAAAATGGCAGACGGTGGTTGTGTTTACTGGAGAGTGCTGAAACAGAGGCTGGCTCACATTCCCTTGTGCCAGATGCAATTACACCAGGTGCAAATCCACAGTAGCTGCTATTCACTCCCACCTGGAAAAACCTGGAGCTTTGGGACGGGGCGCATGCTAATGAATCCCAAGCAGCAAGCCAAGCACCATCCGAGCAAGCGACTTGATCCGATCTGGTTCTGACTACTGCAACCACTTAATCATGACGACTCGGTGACGTCACGCACCAACCACGGCACGAGGGAAGTATTTTGTGGCGAGAACCAGGAGGTCCATTTTGCCAGAAACTATAAGCCAAGGGTGTCAAACAGATTTTAGTTCAGAGGCTACAGTACATACAGCCCAGTTTCATCTTTAGTGGCCCGGCGGGTAAACTAGTGCCACAATAACCTTTAAATTTTAACTTTAAAAATTTTCTTTCTTGTGGTAAAGTGTATACATGTGGAGAATGTCTATATTATTTACACAACCAAACAATTACTGTGGAAAATGATTACCATTTCAACATTAAACCAATTTTATTCAAACTTTCTGGTGCAAAATACAGTGAAATGTCAAAAAAAAACCTTCTCTTGTCGCTGTTGCATTATGCACATTTTAGCAAACTCCCTGGCAGCATGGCTTTGAGGTTAATTTGATAGCAATGAGGTACCTAGCTTTCATGGCGGCTTCACCGCTATTTCAGTCCGGGTCCCAGTGTTGTGTCTGCTACTTTTATGAAATGTGTTAAACAAAAAAGTATGTTTTCTTGGAAATTCTTAAAATATTTTGGGTGGTTTGGTCAGATTGGAGCCTCTTGCAGGCCCCACGGGCCTTATGTTTGACACCACTGGTGTAAGCAAAAAGCAGCAGGGTGTTTAAGGTGGTGTCGCTGGATTGGGACCTTTCTGTGTGTGTGCGTGTGTGTGTGCGTGTGCGTGTGCGCATGTGTGTGTGTTTACAACAGGAGTCCTGCAAAGGAACGGAAGTGTATGATGGCGGCGTGCTGACCTCACCTCGGGAACAGGCAGTCTCTGTTCCCGTCGTTGCCTGTCCCACCCTTTAGACACATTTATAAGCTCACACGCCAGCCTTGATGCCAACAAATGATGCAGGAAGCGAGACACCGGCGATGTACTCCCAATGGAGGGTGGGAGTAAAGTACACAAGTCACAAACCGGGCGGTGGGGTGGGCTGTCGGGCGAGACGCCGCCTCACTACATGGAGAGTTTCTTGCCAGTTTCTTGCCATTTCGAGTCCGGCTTTGAGAAGCAGAAATCGAGAGTGGGGGCATTTCCACTGGTGCTGGAGGTCAAGTCTGTAAATTCCTCCTGAAGAGGTTTTCCTCTCAGTGCAGCACTCTGAGGTGGCCGAAAGGAAAACCTGCTTTGCAGATGGTGGTCAGATTGATAAGAAGTTGACTTCTTCTCAGGAAAAAGCTTCTGGTTTGTTTTCCTCCAGCAGTTCTCTTTCAGAGATACAAAACGTTGGCACACCTGTGACACTGAGAGTTTGTGACATATTGGACTATACGTTCGGCATAAAATGAAGAGAAAAACAACATTAGTTCCTATCACAATTAATAACCCAGGTATTAATGTTCTGCAGTGTTTTAATGGGACTGTGTTTGATGGTTAAAAAGAAGGTTCTGTTATGTTCACGCTAATTAGGGGCCGACCGATATGGATTTTTTTGGAGCCAATTCCAATATCGGGGAATCAAAAATTCAGATTTATCGGCTGATTAAATTTCTTTTACGGTAAGTGCTGGGATGACGCATCCATGTAAATACGTAATGACGTGCGTCGATTCGTCACATCAAAGATGGCGGCGTCCGGTGAATGTGGCAGCAGCGATAAAAGCGTGCACGCAGAACAAGCTAACATATCAGTCAAGTGTGAATGACACGACGAGGCACATCGTGGGAAACTTACTGAGTTATTGTTTATTTCACAAACTACTCAACCTAACACTGAGGTAAACCACTCGGTTCAGTGAATGCGCCGTCGGATTTTCACTTGCTGGAGCGTCCTCTACTGGATACATAACACAAGGACATCAGAAAACATCATACTCCCTGCACGCTATTAATGAAAAATAAGTGTGAAGATAAGCATCAATCAGCCAACCTTTGGCTGATTATGATTATTCTCTAATGGCTATAATCGGTCAGTTAAATTGGCCGGCCAATTATTCGTTCGGTCCCTAATGATACCCAGTAAAGAAGGCCAGAAATCACAATCTGAGGGCTTATTAGTTTATGGAACATCATTTAGTTTGGGTGCACACACTATTTTCTGTTCTCTTATCTAACTGTGCCTTTTTATTCTTTTCATTATCTTCAGTTTATTCCACCTTAAGCGCAAGTAATTTGAGTATTTTTTGCACAAAGATCACAGACTCCTTTCTGTTCATTCAAATCAAGCTATTGTTGGGATATTTTCCTGAGATAAAGAATGTTTTGTAAATAATATTAGTTTGATTTGGTTGCAGACTATTTCCTGTTTCACTTGGTTCAGACTTTTATTGGTTAATTCCACAATCAGTGCAACTCACAAGCACACTATATTCACTTTCACACCACTCAGGCATGGTCTTTTTTCTGTGAATTTCTCGTAGAGTGATCAGAATGTTTTCTCTTCCTTTAGTACCTACTCAGGTACTGTCAAACAAAAACACTTATTTCGCAAATAATTTGACATTTCCTGTTTTCAGCCGCGTTTTCCATATTGTGTGACCCACACAGTGGTAAGTGGCTGTAGTTGAAGAAAGGCATAGTTCTGCGGTCTGTTCACACTGAGAAAAACACTATCAAGATATTACAACTGAAATCGTACCCATTTCTTACTGATCCAACCGTAATTAAAACTGCAATCAGCCTTGGACGGGTCCGGACACACCCTCGCACGTTGGAATATCGTGCATGTTGAGATTTGTTGGGATAACCATAATCCGTCAAAGTGTCAAAAAATGTCAAATTCCTGCTACCACAAGGTGGCGCTATGACTGTGAATGGACATCAGTGTAAGGATGTGATCAGGGCAGGACTTTGATAAAAACATGTCAAGTTTTAGTCAGATTGTAGGATGTAGAGCAGAACTGCGCATCACTTCCTGTTTGATGGCGATGCATCCATTTTTTTAGGTGGCAGCCATGGCAGCCATGGCCACGTCTTTGGACTATCACGGAAGAGTTTAACAAGTTTTCACAAGGAAGGCTTGTTTTATACTACTGACCAAATATTAGGTCTCTTGGACTAACCCCCGCCTGGGAGGAATGAGTTACAAAAATATTAATAGCAAATGGTGGACGTCCTGTTGATAATAATTCCTTGTAATCCAATAGAGTTTTTGCACCACTTGGTGCTCAGACCCTAATGAAAAGCCTATTCCAAGAGTTGAAAACATCAAGAAATCACATTTAAGAAATGATTTGCTTCAGTTTACTCTGTAAATTTCAATGATCAAATACTGTTGAGAAGTTTAACCTCACAACCCCGAGTAGAAAACCTTGTGAAGCACCTGCCAGCGTTTCAGAGCACAGTGGTCATTCTTAGCCCGGGGCTAACGATCTCAGGATCTTCAAACAAAATGCCACTATGCTGTAAGTGACAAACGCAGAGTTCTTCAGTACGCAGTAAGACTTTCCCCTCCAGGCGGGCGCCCTCACTGACCATCTGCAGCTGAAGTCACAGCCGTGGACCCTCCCACACAATGCTCATCATTGTGTGACCGTCAAGACTATTTTTGGAAAGGAACAAGAGCAAAAGGGGCAAGAGAGTTTCCAGCGACATGTGGGTGTATTTGTTTTTACATTTGTGTGTGTGCATCTCTCATATATGACCCCCCCCACACACACACACACACACACACACACACACCCTGCATTCAATCCAGCTACTGTTGGTGAGAGAGGGGAGGGACCTCTGGTTAGAAAGCATCTCTTTGACTCTGACATTTATGCTCCTTTTTTGGCCAACAGGCTAAAAATATTAGAAAAAGGACCTTCTTGTGCGTAGCAGATGTTGCAGGATGGGGTGTAGGTTGGTGATGGCGGTGGGAGGGGGGTCTCGTCCTGGAGCACACAGGGACAGGAAGGGCCAAAGAGGGGACGGCTGTCTGTTACCAGTCAGGGGAAGCACGACTGCACGTGAGTAAAGCTTTCAGGTGGCTCTTTACTACCTATTCGTGTGGAAACTGAGGCAGGTCTTGGCTGGTGGAGGCTGAACCATTTACTACTGTGTCTTTGTGTGTGTGTGTGTGTGTGTGTGTGTGTCAGTGTGTGTGATGGATGGATCCAGTGTGATTAACCCGTGTGGTTTGCCTGTCTGAATTGAAGTTGTTCTCTGCAGAAACCATCCTCCCAGCAGCCGTATCTCTAATAGCTCAGAGAGCTGTTTACTGGACAACACATGTATCACCTTGGGAAGAGTTTCCTCTTTTTTTTTTTAATCCATTACATCTGTGACAGTAATTACCATCCTGGGGAGCTCTCCTCAACATCACAGCTTGTTTTTAATGCTCCTTCGCTCAGTCTTCCAGCTGTTTTTTGTTGTGATCCTTCACAGAGTCGTAAACCTTCACTGTGGCTTCCTTTTCTGGACTCCCAGGTCGAACTGATTGGAGACTTTTAATGGACTTCCATTCAAAGCCTGTTTACAGATGATATTCATTGTTTGATTTAACTGTAAATAGATTTTGTTATAGGAGGCCTGATAGAGGCCGAGTGCTCGGGGCTTTCCAACCGCAATAACCAAGAAAAATTCTGGAATTGAGACTTTTAGTTGTTATATTTGTTTGTTTTTGGTATTCATAAATACTTACTTAATACTGCAACGCCCCACTTGATCACAATTTTGTACGTCGAAAAGAAAGACAATAATAACAAGTAGTTTTGAATCCGTAGACATGAAGTATCACGGCCCAAACTGTAGTTTTTATGGTGACCTCTAGTGGCTGTAGTCATTATGACAGTGACCCTGTAGAGAACAGGAGACTCGTCATCAGCTGAGGGTGGTTGATGGACTAAAGCTGCGTTCTGATTATCTCGAAAGATCTGAGCTTTAATATTGGAAAAAAAGATTGTGATGTAATGAAGGGCATTGAAGGCAGGCAAACCTTGAACTTAGTCTCCAATGATGTAGTATGAAAAAGATATCAGAGGTCTGATAATGTAACTTTCGAAGAATATTTTACGTACATCTTCTGCAAACATTAACAGAAGATTCTCTTTGTGATGCCTCTTAGTTGTTGTCCAAACTGGAGAATTGGTGTATTTTCTACTGCTTCACTGTGTTTATGTTTGTTTCTGTTCCACCAAAAGGTTTCATTCATTATTGCTGTCAAATGCTGACAATTTTTAATCAGATTAATCACAGGGTTGTTGTGGATTAATTTTGATTAATCGCTATTAAATCTTTATTTAACAGTTCATGTTGAATAAAAACTTCTTTCTTTTTCAAAACAAACATTGATCCACATTAATGTTCCTGTTGCTCTTTTTTCAGCAGCCACTAAGATAAACTCACTTGTTGATATTGTCTGAGAGGAGAGCTGACCGCTTCTTATTTACAATGTTGCTGTGACTGACAACAGTCTGCAGAATCCCCGATTAACGTTTGCTTCACGTTAATGTGGTATTTTAAACTTCGGATAAAAGAAAACTCCTTCCTGCAGAGTGTGCGTGATACTTTGTCAGTCAACTGAGTTAACATTTTTGAATCGGATTAATCATGATGATGGATTAATCTGGATTCATTTTGACAACCCTAACAATGATAAATAAAAAAAAAATTGCATGATTTTGCAGGTGTTTATCCACAAGTAAATGGCATTTGTCCTTACTGCAATGCCATTTGATGTGATTTCATGACATCTCAGAGAAGGCTGGACAATAAAATCGAATTAAATGTTGATGTGCAAGTGTATGACATGTTTTCACACTTTTTGTTAGCTGCCCTGCCAGAAACTGGATTTTTGTTGACTTCGTGGCTGATCCAGAATCTGTTTGGGTATCTACCCTATGGATCACTGAATATCGACTGTAGATTGATAGTATGAAATCTAGTTCTACATTTCAGATTGATATTTCTCTGAATCCTGTGTTCATGTCATTCAGTCGAATGCTGACAAATCCTATTCTTTTAATTTCAAAGGATGCTTTCAGGTCGAACGCTGTTGTGCATTTCATATGCAACCCAGTCAGATTTTGTCTTTCAGAAAATATCCAGTGCATGACTCGAGTTTTTTTTCTGATTGGAGTTTGACTATAGGCTGTGTTTATCTCAGCAGATCTCAGTTTATCTCGGACAGGTGACACTCAGATTTAAATATCCAAAGTGTACACTTCTAGCATTTTATTTCTGATCTTTGATCTTTCTGACCAAACGGATGAACAGAAGCAGATCCTTCATAGCCTTAGGATGAAAACCTTCACAAGTCACGTCAAACTTGAATCAGCTTCATAGAAATCTTTGACTTTAGCATAATTCATCTTTTCTCGAGTTTTACCTTTTTAACCAAGTTGCCACATTGAGAAGTGCTCTGACCACCAGACTCTAACTATAAAGTCGCTTCAATCTCGCCACTCTGACCCGCTCCATCCCTCCCATGAACCAGCGGGGCGGCTTTACTACACCTTGCGGCGTGCTCGGCAGCGGAGCCGTGTATACACTGTCTGACCATGATTGGCTGCGGTGGGAGCGCATAGTGGTCCTGATTGTGTGTGAAGCATAAAGAATGCTGCCAGCCTCTCCCCAATGTGTTTATCTCTTCTGCCCACACTACCGCCGCGGTTCAGCTGACAGTAACCGGGTGCTTTTTTAAACTGGCTGTGGCCCCGCGTGTATACTGATACTGGATCGTAAACACGCATGTAGACTTCGGTGGGTTGGAAGGAGTGTTTTCAGTGTGTCTGTGCGTGCGGAGCTGCCGGTCAGGAGGGGATAAATGTCACTGCACAGCTCCAGAGAGTCCGTTACATAAGGTGGCAGTCAGGTTGGTCATGAGGAAAGACGAGCGCTGGTATTTGGGAGTCAGGACATTGACTCTGAGATTAATCAAAGCCGGGTGAAGATAAGATAACAAACGTTTAATGACAGTCATGTGGATTTTGGCAGAAGAATGAAGAGGCCACATGGTGCTGACATTCTCACAGTGTCTGAATTTTAGTATAAGATACTGTCGGAATTATGATCCTCTGTATGAGGAAAAATGATTCATAGTCATTTCTCTTCTATGAAATTATTAATTTGAATATAGAGCGCGCAAAAAAAACCTTGAACATCTTTTAATGTCAAAGGAATACTTTTATTTTGGAGTGGGTGCAGGAAGTTGTTGGATTAATCTGATTGTTGGTTTGTAATTCAATTGTAATTCATGAATATAAAGAATGAAAATCTCTTTACTTGGGTGGACGATTATAGTTAAATACATTAAACCTAACATTATTTGAGCTATGATTTCTTTGTAATAATTTTTTTTATAATATGTCCTAATATCATATGCATTAAATGTGTCAACTTTTATGTCAAAAAATAAGTAAATTCTGTCGGAATGTTAATTAATTCTTAATTTTTACATATTTTTTTCAGAATAAAAAGTTTTTGGAGCTTTAAATCACCTCTACACTTTTATTAAATATGATTTAAGCTAAATTATTAGAATCTTAGAAGCAGAGCTCATTTAACATGCAGATAACCAGTGCTCTTTGAGTTTTTTCTAAGGAAAATCCAATTTCATTCACAATCATCTTCACCCTCCAGACCTGCTTGAAGTCATGCTTCTTGTTTTTGTACACATGCAATGTTTTGTGGTTACACTGCACATGATGGCCGAATTACAATTTTTTTTAAATGTATACCAAAATCAGATTGATAGGGCTGCAACTAACAATTATTTTGCTAACTTAATTTGTTATTTAAAGAAACATTTTTGTTTTGCCAGGTAAGTTGTTAGGAGCATATTCCTATGAAGCTACAGAAAAGCACAAGTGAATTCTTCATTTTAAAGCATTTTATTGAAATAAATTCTGTTAAACAGCTCGAAAGAAACACAATGACCTTAGATAATGCTTAATGAGCAATAAGTGGACACAACTATATAAACTGCTGTCTAACCTTTGTCCCAGTTTGTAGGTCACTCGTGTTTTTTGTGGATTTAGTGTGAATTGCTGCCACACTTTAGATGACTTTTTTCCTGAAGTTTCCCTCGTGATGTTTCTCTTTTCTCCCGTTTCTTGGACTTTTTGCTCACCACCGCCACCTTGTGGAAAGCATCGATTGCGTTGTGGCGCACGTGGTGCAAAACAAGGCCAATTGTTCACTTCTCTTTCTGCTGTGCTGGTAGATTACAGCCACGGGTGGCTCATTACTGCCACACGGTGGTCGCTGCTAGAACAGATTGGTTGAAATTGTGAGGAAGAAAAAAAAAAAGCGGGCCGCTTATGGTAAAAAAAAACAATTAACCAGCTAATTCATGACTGAATTAGTTGACAACTATTTTGATAATTGATTTCAATTGATTAAATACCACATGGCACATCCTTTCCGTCTCCAGCCGCTCTGCGTTACATAACCGACCCTCCATCCGAGGTTCCGTGCTGCTGGTAGTACAGCCGCTGCACACGGCTGACAGAGGGTGATGCCAGGCCGGCAGCTGTCCAAACACCGTCCAGTCTCCAGGACGGCCAGTTGGAGAGGCTGGATCATGGAAAAAGTACGCAAACAGCCTTGATTCTTTGTTACCAAGGAGGAAAAGCACACATTGTGGAAACAAAACATCCCTTTCTGTGTGGAAGCGTACCTTTAATTACCCTAAAGCTGCGGCAACTGAGAGGCAACAGTGTCGTGTTCCTACCTACAACCACTCATCATGGCGGTGTGTGTGTGTGTGTGTGTGTGTGTGTGTGTGTGTGTGTGTGTGTGTGTGTGTGTGTGTGTGTGTGTGTGTGTGTGTGTGTGTGTGTGTGTGTTTGCTCCCCAGATAAGTGAAAGGGAAAACTTCACTGTCCCAAATTGTGCCCTTTTGACTGGATCCCTGCCATTTTCCAGAATATTCGCGTTGCCTTTCAGCATGACATCGCACATATTACTCGTTCACATGCGAACCACCTCCTACTTTTTTCTTTCTCTTTTCCCCCCCTTTTTTTTGTTTTCTTCCCTCCCGTCTTTGCTTCCATTATGTATCCAAGCATGAGAACATGCGTACTTAGCCTGTGGTCGTTAGTGTTCTCATGTTCAAAGCCTCCTCAGAGTCAAAGTCAAGCCCAGTCATCTGCGGATCTGATCCCATGTTGGGAAACAAAGAGGCACTGGGAGGGAACGACACACACACACACACACACACACACACACACACACACACACACGCACATACACACACGCACACACACACACGCACACACACGTGACGAAGCAAAGTAGCCTTTTATTTGTACTTAGTCTCACTGTTTTTCAAGAATTTGTGACTTTGGCTCTTGTTTCACTCCCTCACAATTCTTCACACACTCTTTAAATACAAGGACTGGGAAGTTTGGACAACCTCACTTCATGTTCCTTCGAGTTCCTCAGCCAGTCCTGCTAAAAAAACTGTGTTATTCAAACATGAAGTCATGTGTCCCCCTACCAGTAAGACTCAGTTTTTTCTGAAAAACAACTTGTTTCCATTAAAACCTCAAGTTGACTCAACAAAATAGAGTTGTTCTTAGACTTCGATCAATATTCAGTAAATTCAGACTACAGGATACAACAATTAAGTTTCTCCCATCGATTTAATTTGTTTTGGGTTTTCAAAAATAATTCAATGCATTTCAATTACAATAGGGAAGGAAACATGATCTCATTTTTTTTTTACCAAACTTAATTTAACTCTATTTTTACAGGAGTCAGCTTACGATTGATAATAAATTATAGGTTTATGTGTCTGTATCACTGTTAGCAAGGCATTATAAATTAAGTTAATGATAGTCATAGTAAACTCATAGTTTTAACAGTAGTACTGACCCATACATGCTTGTGTGTGACCAATATCAAGATTTGTTCAACTCAATGGAATCCAGCTGCTCTCATCAGAGCACCGACTGCCAGGAAGAAACATTTTGTCAATGCAAAGAGCCAAAACATGAAAGGAATGCTCCCCTTGCAAAATGTTGTGACTTTCACAATAAAATGTCTGAGCTGAACAAGTTCAAAAGTCTTAAAGATGTCATCGGAAAGCTTGTAGATCATCTCGAAGTTCATACAGCTGTCATATTTTCACCTCCCTTTGTCACCCTGATTCAGTTTTTAAGAGCTCAAGTGTATTCATAAAGTTTGTAAGTTACATTTTTAGAAGAGGAAGGTTACGGATCATGTGAAGTTGAACCAGCTCATTCATGTTTACTGTGCACAAACTAAAAAGTCTTAATCGTTGATGGGTGGGAATCCTTCAGATTAGTAATGGAAGATGACCAGAACAAAAGTTCAAGAGGGGAGTGGAGAATGGACCGAGGAGACATTCGTACACAAGCGAGCGTGGAGCAGATCTGACAGCTCCAAGTTGCTGCCACTGTTGCCGCCGACCAACTCGCTCAATCATTATCTAATTTTCTGCTTTCCGCCTCTCAGTCTTATCTCAGAAGGAGTCGGAGGAGTCGAATGACCCCGTGTTTCTAATGGCTGAGAGATTGTAACGTTTGCCAAGTCAAACTCTTGAAAGGAAGTCAAGCAGGCTGATTCCGAGCTTGTCGACTCTCGTCTGGTCCGATATCGTGTGTCTAACTCCATGTTTTCTCTGTGTCTAAGAAGGCGGGCAAGGGGGAGCCCCACGCCTTCAAGGAGAAGACCTTCAAGAAGAAGCGGCAGTGCAGCGTCTGCCGGCAAAACATCGAAAACGTGGGCTCCTTCTGCAGAAGTAAGAAACACTTTGGTGGCTCTTGAAATAACACACAACTCGAGATTGTGTTTGACAGAACTAATATATATATATATATATATATTTTTTTTCTCTTTCATCCCCCCCGACTTGTGTTTCTCTTAGTATGCAAAACTGCCACCCACAGAAAGTGTGAGGCCAAGGTAAGGATCAACCTCAAGAAGCTTCTCAATGCTTGTAGGCTTTGCAGTGTTGGAAATACTGACGCATGTCTTTAAATAAAAAACAAAAACAATGAGCACAAGCCCACATTTTAGTACCAGCATCAGCGACATGCTTCCATTATTTTGGTTTCCAGCAATATCGTCCTGTCGCTCCCTCGCCTTCTGCAATAGTTTCGTGGCGTCCCGGATGAGAAGTAGAGCAACCAGGAGGTTATTTTGAGAGGCATAAGTCTAGTGAATTGATGTTTTGGTTCGAAGCAAAATAATGAGAGGCTTCATTGATAAACAATCGATCATTTCAATGTGGTTTGCGTTTAAAACAAAAAAGAAGAAAAAAGTAAAGATTCGACTGGAAAGCTGGATAGTCGAACAAAACAAGGCGTTTGTGGAAACAACCTGTAAATTACTTGTTTAATACTCGTGGATAAAAGCTTGTATTAAAATCCCATTTACTGGGACTTGGTTAACCTTTTAGCTGCATTTGGATTTGAACATGACCCACGTCAAGAGCCGGTCAAAGAAAATAAAAGCATTTCCACAAGCTCCTCAAGTCAGAAACCCAAGGGTGGCCTTGTCAAGCATGGTCAGCACACTCAAATACTACTTGTGATTTAGTAAACCCTCTGGGGTTATCCACACAATGTTCAAACACCAACATAGACTGTCAGAGAGATTTCTCCAGGAAGACTTGTGTGGCTCCGTAGATGGATCACAACTTCAACATTTTTAAGACATTCCATAAACAGCCAGTCATCTGCTGAGTCAGCAGTTTTCTATGGCTACTCCGTAAAAAGTAGATGGGAGGAGAAACAAAAAATGAACAAATATTCAACCAGAAGCCTTGAAAAGATGTTCAAGAAAAGGCCAATCTGCCAGTGTGAGGCACGGACGAACATGGAAGAAGCACAAGCATCAATTCAGTTTATCACCGTATTGTCCAGACTATTGAGCGCACCTGAATATAAGCCGCACCCACCACATTTAGGCAAAATAATTATACATATCTAGACCACGTTGTCAATGTAGGGAGGTAAGCAGGGCTCGACATTAAGGCCCGAACGTCCGGGGCTAGTAAAAGCTTTGCTTGGGCAAGTGAATCATCTACCCGCCTTGCCTGAGCAGGCTAGTGATTTTTTGGCGATATTTTGACGCCTTTTCGGCAAACATCACTTAGTATCACCAACGGATCACACCATGGCTGGGCACGGCCATTTTTGCGTGACGTTTCAGTGAGATCTCGTCCCGAGAGCGCGATCTCGCGTGATCGCTGATGATAGCGCGGGAAAACGGCGTGAAACGTGAATGAAAGCATCTGGAGAGCGCTGCTGGTAAGATAGTCGTATCTTATTGGTGGCAAACACAAAATACATCGTAGAATACAATAATTTATACACAGAGTTGAGCGTAGTAACTTGACATACATCAGTAGTTAAATTTCAACAGTGGGTAAATGTAGTAAATATCTAAAAAGGTTACCCCAAACAGTAAAACAACCAAGTTGGACCCCATGCACCCAGCCATGTTGGACGACCCGACCCCTTCACAAGGGTCCAGTACTAGAGTCAAATTAATTTAAGTACATGTACTTGTACTTTAATGACTGGGGGGGGGTATTTGTCAAAGTCATGCACCCATGTGTTCAAGTGTTGATCTACCCTAAGGGGGGTTGGAGGAATTCCAATATGATTGAGTACATGGGGCACACCCTACTTTTATAACATAGTGGGGGTAGGGCAGGGGTCTAATTTTTAAACATATATCCAGATTTTAAGTTTTGTAAAATTTAAGTACATGTACTTGTACTTCTATGGCAGAGAGGTGGGTTCATGATCTCCAAATTCCAACCCCCCCCCCAACCCCCATAGGGTAGATCAACACTTTCTTCTCACTTGAACACATGGGTGCATGACTTTGACAAGTACTTTAAATGTTTCAGACAATCATGTATTTTAGGTATGAAAGTTAAGACTGTGAATAGTAAAGATTCATTCCCTCGATGACCTGTTACCAACAGTTTGGTAGCCCACATATCACATCTTGCTTGCACACAAAGAACAATGAGAGAACACCAAAATGAACGTTTTCATTGTATTAAATGGTTTATTCACAAAACAATTACAGAAACATATTACAATGTATTTATTGGTCGAATTCATATATTACCCACAAGCTTATAAATTCCCATTAAACTTCGGGCAAGTAAAAATTTGTCCGGGCAAGTAAAAAGTTGTAATTCACCTGCCCTGAAAAGGCAAGGGAATTACAGCGAAAATACACAAACACTGGGGTTTTTATCTCTGTTGATAAAGTAGTTTATCGGGTATTTGTTGATTGTGATTCTGAAGAGGAAGATTTTTCTCTGAGGAGGATGAGTCGTCGCCACGGAGCGCAGCGATAAAGTGCAGCCGGTCGGAGTTATGTAAAGCACCTGAACGCATCACTCGGGGCTGTCAGCTCCTGCAGTTAGACCTGACGACATAAAGCAGCACATGACGAGTTCAGGAAGACAGAAATCTGACTCTTAGGGCAAATTTTGGAGAAGCAGAGTCGTTCGAGACAGCACAGACACAGGCGGAAGTAGAATCTGGCAGCATGAAGGTCGTTAACCTGTAAAGATCCATAAATCAGCCACGTCATTCTTTAAGTTGCAGGATTCAAAGGGTGTGAAAAAAGTAGCGACTTATCGTACGGAAATTACCATAATCATAATTCAGAGGCTGCATGCCGTCACATTTTGTAATTTGTGTGGGATTAATCATTTACCATCTGCAAAATGATTAAAGCTAACTAATCACCAGTCATCTCTCAGGTTGAGAATGAAACTCACTGAACTCTAAACTCACTCATTGTATATTTTGGTTGAATACAAGACTTTGATTAAATGTGTCCTTGTCAAGGCTGATTAATGAAGCTATTTGGTATTTATTGACCTGGGCATCACAACATGTGGCCCATCAGCTGAGCCTGATCAACCCTCAGGGTTTCAGTGGGAAATTATGAATCAAATGAAAATTAGTGTACGTGATGCATGCAACACGACCGCTTTGCTTTTATTTTGAAGGCTTTATACAGTGTGTGCTCGGAGGTAACTTTACCTGCAAAGACAACTTACCAGTAAAGCAGGGTTAAAGAAGAAAGCCCTAACTCCCTAAGTGACTCACATCATAAGCTTTGGTCCATGTTTCTGGCTTGATGAGAAAAGGCTTCTTGGAGATAAACTACAGTCATGCTTATCTTGGCTGGTCAGTGGTTTGAAACGAGTGAGCCGAGGTGTGAAAGGACACATGGCAGTGGCTCCGCGGAGGCAGAAGTCTCCAGATCTCCACTCACGAGGAGGCTGCTCGGTTACATTCCTCAGCAGACGCTCAAGCCCCGCTGAAACCCCGCACTGCTGCTTCTGTGAAAGGCTCATTGATGGAGGGATGCTGTAATGAATAGACACAGGGATGCGGGGGGGGGGGGGGGGGGGGGGGGCTGTGACGACTGGTGGAGGCCGAGGCCGGGAGCCTTGGCAGGGAGTGGGCGAAGGGAAAAAGTCAAAGGGCAAAGACGTGCTTCAATCCTCCAACGTATTTACAATCCCTTTGTCTTTTATCTGAGGAGAGAAGAGTCGAGGAAAAGTGCAGAGATGTGGAAAAAAAAAAAAAAAAGGTGGGGGTGGGGGGGTTGGCTATGTATCTATCTTGCATGCTGATGTATTTTTGATAAGTGCTGCTCAGGCTTGTCGAGTTGTGCAACTGTTGTCGGTCAGGAGGTGTTAGGAGCCGTGTGGTGACTCTAAATGTAATATATCAGCAACAATGTTATTGACTGTTATCCCAACACCTCTCTCTCTTTATCTACCCCTCTTTTTCCTTCTCTTTTTGAGTGTCCCCACCCCGGCAGTTGTGCCAATTGTCAATAAAGACAGCACCAGAAGACATTCCCAATCTCTTCCTGTTGCAAGAACAAAAACTGCTCTGATACTAAAAGACTCTCAATCACATAATATTGTAGGCCGCAGCTGCTGAGCAGGACAAGGGAAGGTAAAAGATTAAAAAGGATTAAAAACAGGGTTGAAATGCCAACTGATGATATGAGTTGTCGTTGGTCAGCATGGAGTTCTATTGAACATGGAGATATTCCTGTAATTCTGAATGAAGGGAGAGATGTTGTGCAGTCTGTTTTGCTTTATGACCATTAATATTAATAGTTGTAGATGGTACAGGATACATCCGTAGTCGGCTGGTATCGGCTCCAGCCATTCACAACCCTGAGTTGAATAAAGAAGTATAGAAGATGGATGGATGACCAAATGGATGGGATGATGGAAGACTGAGGGAGGAGCAGGATGTTGCTTGACAGCCCTGCTGATGTGTGCGGTTGTTGTTGACTCCGAGTTAAACTGATATCCATCGCTGCTGCCCAGGAAGGGAGGGGTCCGATAAGAGTTAGGGTGTGGAAGTCTGGCTGCTGTGTCAAACGCAGCGGTTATCTAACTTTATATGCAGCGTGGGAGGACTTGGAGAAGGATGGAGATGGGCTCTCCGTCATTTTTAATAGTGTGATTTTCAAATGCGCTTGCTAAGGTAAACTAAACGCCACATTTCAGCTGTGCAGCAGAGGGGATTTGTCTGTAATGGTGCGCTGTGTTTATATACACTGAAGGATACTGCTGATCTTACCTGAGTGTTATGAGATCATTCACATTTGGGAGTTGTTAGCTGTAACCTTGTACTTGAACTACCTTTTGACTTTGACCATATTTACGTTCATTCTGTGTGTCCACACACACACACACACACACACACACACACACACACACACACACACACACACATACACACACTCGTAAAAGCATCTGGAGGTCTGTCATCTATAAACTATCACCAGACTTCTCTATTTACATCCCCGCCCGGCCGACTGCTGTCATCATAAGTCGGTGATACATCGTGACATTAACCCTTCGTCGCCTTTCCCATGCAGAGTGACGGGTGTACAGTCGATTCACATTTTTGGGTCGTTTGTCTCTGTATGTTGGTCTCTTCCCTCCTCTTTGCTCACAGGGTCAACAGCCTCCAGCTGGAACGTCTCTATCGAGATTTTTATTTTTCTTGATTGCACATGAAGGCTTTTTCACAGAGATAGATAGAGGCCATAAAACAGCTTTATTTCGGCATGTTTTCTCTCTCAGAATAGTTCCCCCTTATCTCTGATCCCAAGTGGAAAACCGAGTCCACGGAGAAATGGCGTAAGGGGTGGAGAGTGACTAAGACCCCGGGGCAAAGCGAGGGAGAGGAGGCTGGTGAAAGACACGGGAGAGACGGAGGAAGGATTAAAATTAGTCAGATGCAGTCCGTGACGAGTTGACTGGTCCGTCTGTTTAATTAGGCAAGAAGAGGCATTTCCGCTGGTTAGAGGGAAAAAAGCCCTCAAGACCTGCTATTTGACAAAGTACCCAGCTTCTGGCCTCAGTCACTGTACTACTGGAAGCAATTCCTTCATCCTCGGGCACTGAAAGACTGTGTGGTTGACTGGCAGATGATGTGCTGGAGAAACAGAGACACATGACATTGGAGTTCAAGACTACAAATGCACTGATATGCTGATTTTACTCTTTGAAGCCAAATTGGAAAACATCGTCTTATGCTTTGGAAATATCATCTTTGTCGCATCGATGCCACTTGGATAAGAATCTTATAATACTTTAAAGTCCTTCGTTTTACTTTTGGGCTGTGCAGTATTTTTAAGGGTCGGGCCTTTGTGGGATGAGCAGCAGCGCTTGAGTTTGTGTGATGAAATCTGAAGAAAAGAAAATAGATTTAACAAACCCACCTGCAACTAGAGGATCCATCCATCCATCCATCCATCCATCCATCCATCCATCCATCCATCCATCCAAAGCTCAGTTATAAGGCCTACCTTTGATTGCGGGGTGTACTCACTTCCCTTTATCGAGCCTCTGTGAGCTCACTGTTTTTACTGGCAGAGCCAACAAATTTATATAATAGCCTTGTCAACATATATTGTTTCATTAACTCATACTCACCCACACCATGCCGGATCTGGACAAGTTATGCTAATGCCACCTGGCTAATGCAAACAGGGTTTCCTGTGAGAGTGTTATGAAGTCAAAGTTGCGTTGTTCAGCCTGTCAATCAATCTGCACTCAACCACCCGTACCACTGAAGTGTTGCCAGCTGTGCTTTGCAGTGATTGGTTGATGGGGTAAAGAGAACGCGCAGAGCGGAGTCTCCTGGACTTGGCACTTTTACCACAACCGACATACTCTGCTCTGCTGATCGCCCTCTTTGTTTGTTTTTTTTTGTTTTTTAAGTGCGGTATCATTTAAAATGGAGATAAACAGGCTTTCTAACAGAATCAGATTAATTGAGAAGAAGCATTTTGACATGAAAATCCCAAAGACATATTTCCTTATATCATTAACTGTGTGGGAATATGTTTTTTTTTTGCAGACCTGTGATTGTGGTAGCTGTGCAGCATTTTCACACATGCTTGTGTATATTGTGTTATATATATAATACTGCTTTGTCTAAGCTCATATAAGCTAAATTAGTTAATTACAGGCTAAATAGTACAAATGTAAACTATCGATAGAGCAGTAGTAGACTGTTGTTACAATGGTGACAAAATATATCTGTTGTGATTTGGGCAGCAAAATAGTTTGGACAATCTAATGGGGAAATCTATGCCTTGGTAAAACTGATAAATGTGTCAACATTGTTCCAAATAGCCTGCGTCGGTGGGTTCCCAGAAGCATACCCTCATCTCTTCTGACTGCACTATTTTGATGTTGTGGGCCGATTCACTTGAGTACGTACCATTAACCTCCGTCCTCGCAAGAGACTTCAACATGGTATCCTTGGCGCAAGTCCCATAGTCATCGTGCCATCAAGCTATCCCAGAGTTTGGAGTTGAGGAGCAAATCCACAACTTCAATTCTGAGATTGTACTGGCGACAGCGACAAGGTCACCTGAGTTCAGACTTGCCTTGTTTTTATCGCTCATTGGTAGTTTTCGACCATTTCAGTGTCTCATACGTACCACTCTGCTATAGTGTTGCTGCAGGTATGAATTCACACTGTTCTTTTTGATAGAAAAGGACATAATGATTAAGTTTTTCTCAGAAAAGCTCGGACTCGAGCAGTTTTGAGTTGTCAATATTACATTTCTTCCAACTTACAATGTTGCGTCACCTGGAAAACTCCAACCAAAATTCTACCGGATGTTAAATCAGTCTGAGATTGAACTCCTGGTGTGAAGATAACTGCAACGCAGCGTTAGTCCGACTCCAGCCTGCCTCCAACATGGATTGTGTCCCAATTTAAAGTTTGTCTGCTTCTTCCCTACGGTACTACTGTCACGTTAACTACAGCCAGTAGAGGTCCTCATAAATCTTAAACTTGGCCCTAAAACGTTTTGTCCACAGATGTATGAAATACAACTGCTGCCAGGATATGAAAATACAGGCTTTGGCAAATAAGGCCCGTCTTGAGAAGATAGAAGTAAAGTCTTTATTTTATTGTTATTTTAACAACTTACCAAATTTCTGCTAATAAACTGCAGCTGAAGAAACAACTCAATGATTCCCATCCAGCGTGCTCTGGCACTGTATACAAAAACTGTTTGAATTCTGACTGTTGCACTCTTCCAGACCTAAATGTTGATGACAAAAACAACCGCAACATCTAAATCTAACGTGATCGCAAACATCCAAGTTGTACATCACCACTAGTGTGACTACTTTGGTGAGCGCACAAGCAGATTTGAACGCTCCACTTCATAGAGGGCTGGAATGAAGCTTAAACGATAAGCCATCTTACAGATGTTGGCAATACAGTGTATCGCAGTAATAACTATCCCTGCTCCCTCTCTGCGTGTAGGGAGTCCTCCTCATCCCGCGTCCTTGTCCGTGTCCTTATCATGTCAAAATATATTTTACTTCACGCTGTACTGTTTTTGCAGCCTGCCTTCACAAAGCGAGGATGTACAATCAAGCGCTGATAGTCGGGGCGGAAGTGGGAGGGCAGATGCAGGGATGGGGAGAAGAGCAACACGATCCGACTGATGTTTCTCGAACACAAAACCCTTTCATCAGGACAGCTGTGGTTACGGCGCTGCTGTCCAGACGCTGTCCAGGAAAATGCAACATCGAGAAGTGCACTAAAGCTTCAAAGTTAAATTACCTTCAAAACCAGTGCCAGCTTTTTTTTCTTCACGTGTGACCATTATTGAAAAGGCCTCCTATTCCTGTTTACCTTTGCATTAACATGACCCTCCACACCCGACGTGCAGCAACAAGGAAGCGATGAGGAGATGGAATGAGGGCGTAATGGTAGAAAAAGTGCATGCTTCCCCCAATATCACAGCTGACCCCAACATCCCTGTGACTGTACAGGTTTCCTGTCACATTTCCATAGGAACATGTCAGTCACAGCCATGAAAGCATGTTGGTAACGATGTGAGATTGTTGTGACGGCCGCTGTGACCTGCGACCAGTTTCTTACCTTTACATTAAGCATGTTTTCACAGCAATAAAGTTGTACTTTTGACAAGATATCTGATGTCTGCAGTCATTTTTAAGTGCATTGAGAAAAGAAATTCGAAAATCGAATGGAAACTCAAATTATTCTTGAAAAAAAAATACTACTTTTTTTTTATTTTTTAAGCCAAACCACCCACCCCTACTGTGAATTTATAAGATTGTTCAAATTGCACAGTGTGTAGGAGCCTTCAGTCGGTGACTGTCTATGGTAATATCTCTTAAAGGCGTTCTCCTTGATTGTTTCTTTGAGTTGTTTTCAGGTGTCGGTGGGGGGAAGGGGGTTTGTCTTTATGTCAGCAACAAGTGATCTTTGCGGCCGCGAGCCCAGAGTTCTTGTTTATCTCCTGCAGACTCGACGCATTAATAAATACATGTGCAGTCAGTGTGAGTCATTGAGGACAACAGGATCCAACTGTATCGTCTTAATTTTACGGGGACCATGACTGTCTCTCCTAACTAAAGGAGTCACCATCATATCGCAGACAGCTCTAGTAATTGCAGAGATAGGCTGGCATGTTTTGAATTTGTGTGTGTGTGTGCGTGTGTGTGTGTGTGTGTGTGTGTGTGTGTGTGTGTGTGTGTGTGTGTGTGTGTGTGTGTGTGTGTGTGTGTGTGTGTGTGTGTGTGTGTGTGTCAGGGAGACGGAGAGAGTGGAGTCTGCACTAATTGGCCAGTGGGTTTGGCTTGTCCTGAGTCTAAGAAAAGAGAGACAATTTGGATATCTGTGCAACCACACTGCTGCAGGCCATGACTCACTAACAGATTGTAGTGATATGTATGTTGCCCCCCCCCTTTGTGCAGTGGGTTGATGCAGAGCTGGAAGTGGAACAAATGTACCAATCCGGGAAGGAAGAAACCATTTATCACATAGTTTATGTCTCAGATCGTCAGTTTTTAAGCACGTCTAAGCTTTTCAAGTAAAACAAAACTTTGCTTTCCCGTACGGTCCATCAGATGGGTCCCTCTGACTAATGGGACATTCACATGTTCTCTTTCCTTTGATGCCTTGTCGTTTCCTTATATGGAAATGTGACTCTACAGACTTGAAAGTCTTAAATTCAGCTGAACTCAATTGTGAATATGACTTCAGTAAAAAGAAAATATCTTTTAAAAGGGCACAATATCACACTGGTCTGCTTTGGATTGTAAATTTCAAGCAGCAGGCATCAAGTTAAGCCCTCGAAGTGAGCTCTTTCGTCCAAGTCTTCCTTCTTCAGTGGCGCCCCAGCTAAAGTGAGATAAAGGCGACTCTAGCTTCTGCTTCACGTTTCTGAGGTTATATTTTTCCATGAAGAATTTTACACTTCTGTTTCTTTCACCAATCCAAGGCTTTGTTTTTATCACTTTTTCCACTTTCTCAGTCTTTCCCAGTGCTAGTTTAAGGTTAATGCCCTAAATCTAAGCCACTAGTCCAGGAGCAAGGCTCAGGACAGAAAAGGCATGGATACTTCTGATTGAAAGTGATGACTCAGTGTTGCATTATAGCCTCTTTATATAGACAGATGGGTAAAACAACCAAGTATAGTGTTATATTTACAATTGTCCATCTGTACACATTATTGTCTCAGTACAGTTCTATCATCCAAAGACTACAGATCGATCTGACGTTCATGCTACATTAGATGGAGCCTCTACCTTTTAACCATGGGAGTGATACAACCTGGATAATTTACCAGTTCATCAGATATCATCGGGAATCCTTCCAAGTTTTAATCCGTAAACCTGGAAACACATATAGAGTCACCAACACAAAAAAGACAGTTAACCAGAGAGACATCTTGTCTGTCAGCTCGTCATGCACCCGAGAATGAACTCCTAACAATGGAGAATTCGGAGAGGTCTGAAGAATGAAAAAACATTTTGTAATGTGTATCATAAACTGTATTTAGACTCTGGCACGCTGCAAATATAGAAAGAGGAGGCAGCGTTGTGCTTTTGGGAATAGTGCGAGTGCTTGCTTATCAACAATGTGAATGACAGAGGGCAGAAGGTTGGACACGGAGGGGGCTGAGATAATAATGCCACGTAATAATGCCACTGGTTGGTTGATTATTGGGAGAATTTTTCCATTGTTGATGTGTTCCGATCTCCTCGTGACCCATGACTGCCTGCTTTGTTTGTTTACCCACAGTTATTTTTGTATGCCTCCTGCACTCGTTTGGCTTTTGGGGAGGATAAAGATGGCCCAATGAGAGTGGCATGTTTGTGTGTGTGTGTGCTTCAGTCTTGATGGTGGACTGAGAAAACCCTCATGTACAACCAACATGTGCTGGTTCGTGTGTGTGTGTGTGTGTGTGTGTGTGTGTGTGTGTGTGTGTGTGTGTGTGTGTGTGTGTGTGTGTGTGTGTGTGTGTGTGTGTGTGTGTGTGTGTGTGTGTGTGTGTGTGTGTGTGTGTGTGTGCGCGCTCCAGCTGCACAACCTTATATTCCTGCATGTGTGTTGATGATGCAGTCAGAACCCTCAGCTCCATAACAGGGAATTCCATCCCACCCGGTCATAAAAGCTGCACCACCAGAGACCAATGTGACCCGCTGTATCTGTAGGGCCTTCCTCTCAGCTGGTCAGGGTAAAAAACAAACAGAGAAACACAGAGACCTCCTACTTTCTTTTCCTTTCGGGGCCAAAAAGAAAGTGTGGGAACAAGAGACCAAATGTAAGAGACGGAAACCTGTTGAACATAAGAAACCTAAAAAATAAATGAATTCAGACATCACAAAAGCTTTTGGTAGCTGGCCCCCACGTACTCCAGAGCCTGATATCGTACTAAGTCCACCGGATGCAAGCATTTCACCTATAGGTGTTGTTTCTGCTTAGCTGTGCCCTTGAAGTCCCGTCCTGTTAGGCCTGCAGCTTTCTGGCTTTCTCATGAGGTCCACCTTGTCACGATTATGAGGCCTCAGACATGTGGAGTGCATTTGAAGGACAGTTCTACTTCTGAGCTGAGAATACTCTCACAACTGCCATAAAGTAAATCTTGCTGTTTTTTTTTTGTTTGTTTGTTTTTTCCAAAGGACAGACCAACACAGACATTTCTGTTGTTGCAGAGTTCAAGAAAAGACAACAGAGGCAATGCCCTCTGAGTCACGATGACCATGAAATACAACTTAGTTTCAATCCGTGTTTTTGAGTATTTCATCAAAATGTTTCAGTCTTATTATCATGTCTTCATGTGTCTCATGTTTTTTTAATGTATGGTTAAACTACTTTGCCTGTAGCCTCATAAAATTCTGCGAGCTGTCGCTAAAGAAAAAATTGTTTCAATATGCTGCCTGACCTTATACTTGTCTTTTACTGTATTTATTTCTTTTTTTTTCTGAAAGAAAGTTCTTGGTATTTTGATTTGGAGCAGTTTGCTTTTCTCATTGCAAATGGCAGATACTTGCATTGATGGTAGCGTTAAGTGCCAGACTATTTTCCTTTTTGTCACGACTGCCAGACGCACTGTGGTGCTTTGGCTGCCTCTTCAGTGATAAAATGGATAAAATTTCAAACTGTCTGAAGAACATTTTTACGCATCAGTGAAATGAAAAACATTTTCCAGTTCTTTCAGCTTGGGCACTTTGAGAACTCCTACAGAGTTATGGACAAAAACCCTTTTTTGGGTCTTAATTTGGATGAAACTTAAATTCTCTGATTCCATCCATCCATGTCTTTTACATAGTTACAATGTTAAGACCTCACTGAATCTACCTTATGAAGCTTAATTTATCCTTGTAAGTAGAACGTTGGAAGAGCCGACATCAGAAGAACAGATACTTTTAGCCTTGCATTGATCCATCCTGGTGTGAGACATCATGCTAAACCAATCTTCCTCCAACTGGTATGAGTAAGACGTTGCCTTGAAGGCAGCAAGGAACTCCTTGTTGACGTTGTCTTCACTACATTATCCAGAACACCTGCTTGGGTTCTCGAGCAGTGGGAGTAACTGTTATTGCAACATGTCTGATTAGCAAATTGAAGACGGTGCTTCCGATGCGTCTGTTTAGCCTCCCTGGGTCTGTTGGTGAGATTGACCTCACCTGTTGCTTTACTCTTCCAGTCAAATATAGCTACCCTCCGGGGGGGCTATGTTACTGTAATACAGGCTTGTGTTCTTTTTCTCTTGAAGGCCCCCCTTTGCATTCTTGCCAAAGCTTGCTCTCAAAGCCTGACGATGAAAGGGCTCAAGCAGCGTTGACTTTCACGGCCGACTCTTTTCAGCTTTCATCAGTGGATCCCAAGTGACTCTCCCAAGGGAGCCGAAGGAATGAAGAGTGTTCGGCCTGAGGCTGACCATCAAGGAAATGGTGCTTGAATACAGACGTGGTTTGGATCTGGACGGGTTGTAACAGCTAACTTTGACTCCCTGACGTTGTTGCTGGTTATCCATGCTGCTTTGTCAGAGCTTGACCTCAGCGCAGCTGTGAACTGTTGACTGCTCAGATTGTAGACATGAAGTGCAACGTGCGCCGACTGTTTCACATCACTCAGCATCGATCAGAGGACAAAAGAGGTAATCAGCAGGGCTCCCATCATTAGTGATGCCTCTGTGGAGTGACAAGCTCATGCTACTGGAAGGCAATTGGGTTTACAGAGATGGCAACCTTTATATATTTTTTACTTACTTATTGTCTGAAACAACAGATAAATTTTCTAAATGACTCATAAGGTTCAACACAGTAGTTTTTTGTCCACCAAAATATTCCAAAAACCTTGGCAGTCAAAGAGATTTCTGCTACTTGGAGTGTTCCTCCGCATTTTTGTTTTTCCAAGCCAAAGAGCTGAAAGTCTTTCTGTCTTTTAAGATTCTCTGATCATATTTACCAAACGGAGCGAGAGTTTTGAAAGTCGTCTCATCTCTGTACACACTGTAAAACGTAGAAAACAAGACTGGACACTGAGAAATATGCCGGAGGTCAGAGTTCAAGCCTACAAAAATACTAACAGCCTGAGACAAGAACTGAGATGGTTTGTAATGAGAAGCAATGGGAACTCGGCCAACAAGTGCTCAGCATAAGTGGGAAGTCCTACCAGACAGATGGAAACTCTCCAGCTGAGGACCTCGTGAGATCGTTTGAGTGTGTGAAGATGTTGTTTAATCTGATTTAATCTGAAGGACATTTCAAAGTGTAAAATTCCCAAGAAAATAAATTACTGAAAATTGAAATTAAAAAAAATATGGTATTCCTCATTTCCCCATTCGGGGTCGGGCTGTTTCAGTTAAAGTGGCGATCGTAACACAGCACCAAGATCCAGAACTGAACAGTAGTTAGCAACAATGATCGCAGCCGAGAAATCAGCAACAAAGTTTGTGAAAACTGAGACTTCATAAATCCTCTCTTCTGACAGACGACAGTCTTTCACTCTCATCTGTGTGTAGAGAAACACTGGGATAAGGTTGTACTTTTATTTCCGTGAAAATTTCAGGTTGTTCATAATAGACTTAATAAAATAGTGCATAAATATGAACTTTTCAAGGATTTATTTGTATTATGGTGTCTTCATTTTATTGTTCCTGCTCAATTGTCTCCCATCTAAACGTTATAAGTCCCTTATAGGCTACACCACTTGAGATTATCAGATGTATTTATTTTACTTTTCCCGAGCTTTCAAATAAACTAAAACTATCACTCACATTAGCTTCGAATATGCATAACTTGCCAAAACCTAAAAGATCACGTAAACATATCTTTTTTTTTTCTTTTTTCAGGATGTTTACGCTCAGAAATGCTGAAACCATCTCAACCACGCTGTCAAAACAATCACATAGTCAGTTCTCACACTAATAACATACCAAAACCGCTACCTCACCTAGTCGTTCTTCTTAAAAACCGCAGCTCTAAGGCAGCTCGTTGAAAGGAGAGCGAGAGCGCTGCGCATTATCCATTAGCTATGCTTCTTCTGGCTTTGATGGTTCAAAGAGTATGTAAGAAGCTGGTCCATCCAGGGCCACTGCAGCCAGACAAAAAAAGGAAGGGATGGCGGAATAGAAAGCAGGGACTCGGGTTGTGGGTCGAGAATGCCTTAACGCCACCAGCTCGACTCACCTGTGAGGAGCTGGCATTTGTTATCCTGAGCAAGTTTTTACATGCCGGCCGGTCACCAGGAGATCTGGTTACTCGTGGACGCAGGGGATGAAATCTGTGACCCCTGCTGTAAAGAAACACTCAAACGCTAAACGCCGTGACAAACTACGGCAGAGGCTTGGAGGCGAGGTGCCGCGAAAATGGAAAAGAGCTTCAGAAAAGCAGCAGGAGGTGTGCAGGAAGTTGAAGAGGTGGGAGAAAGCAAACAGGAAAGGTTTTGCTCGTGGCAGATTAGAGCAGAAAAGGAAGGAACTATTGGGATGGAGAGAGAATATAGCAAGGAAAAAAGTGGAGCCAGCGATGTTTGAGAGAGCCGAACAGGAGGAAGAGATGAAGGATGAGGTAACGGCAGAAGTGAATGAATCTGTAAACTGAAAATTGGAAGGAGGGAATGATAGGGAAAGGGCAGAATATGAGGCAGGAGGTATAAAAAAAAAAAAAAAAAAGAATGGGAACGATGGGTGGAGATCTGTTAAGACGAACTTTGTAAGTGTTGGACTGTGGAGGTGGAATTTGGTGTGGTGTGGCATGTTTTCTCTGGCTTTAGCAGCCACCCTCAGCAGGCCCCCCTCAGCAGACACTGAGTGAGAGGGATTTAAAGACATAAGTGTTGCAAAAGGGGTTGAGGGGGGTATAGATGAAAAGAGAACAAGTTGATAAGAACTTGCAGACATATTAGTGGCGATATTGTCCCCACAGGAAAATCGGTTTGCAGCCATCAAAAGCAAGAAAAAAAATCCTAATTAAAACGTGAAAAAATAGAACCTTTAAAGAAAGAATCCAGTGTCAATCGGTAAACCTGAGAGTCTCTTGTTTCATACTGTTTACAAAAAAAAAAAGGAGAAGGGGACACAGTCAGATGTGTGTGGTCAAAAAAACTCCAAATTTAAAATGATGTGGACTTTTTGAACAACATCCAGGATGGGAAACTTCAACCTGTAAGGATTATTTATCCCATAAGGCTTCGACTTTTCTTGGTCGTTATTAAACTTCTACATTTTCCAGCCACACCGCCATATTTCAGACTTTTATTGAGGATCACTCACGGGAACTTTCATGGAGACCCATCATCTTCGCCCATGTTTTCTGTTATAAAAGTGATAACTTAAAGACATGTAAGGCATTTTAACATATGTCAACATTGAGCACTGCCCAGGAAAGAGTGGCAGATGTGACCTCCGTGGCAAATGTTGAGGGAGAAATATTTTACCATCCAGGTACCTGTTGTACTGGCTTTGTCTACACAGGGACAGGAAGGAGCAAGAGTGTATTCAGGCCAACACTGAAGAGCTCCATACATCCTGGGAAGGTCGCAGGTCCATTGTTAGTTGAGAGCTAGTTACCTCAGTAAGCAGAGGCTTTCTTGTTGCGAGGCAACAGTGGTACATGTGACCCTCATGCAGGTCCGATCGTGGAAGGAAGTACTTTGAATCCGACAGTTATGACGGCCACCCTGCAGCTCCTGGGCTTTGAGCTTCTTAAAGACTGGACCAGGTTGAATGTGGGCACTCAGTCCTGGAAAGAATCAAGAGTTGGTCGAGGTCTTCACCATACAAAGATCATTTCTGCCACTTTTTTGACAAAGCTCTAAATTCAATTTCATACTCTCGTTTCTCTGGGATACCATAAATAAACAACCCTAAACTTGTTTGATGGTCTTGAAGGCTTTAGAAGGCATCTGAGACTGTCAAGCAACTCCACTGTCCTGTGGGAAGTTTAGAAGATAAGTCACCTTTCAACCAAATTCTTTGCTCATTAAGGAGATCTTGAAGACTTTGCGTCTTCAATTTTGACATAATTAGAGGTGATATGTCTTCAAGACCTTCAAACAACTCTTGGAGAGCTTTGTAAAGTCAGCTTACCTCATTGGCTGCCTGAGGTAAGTGCTTGACATTTCAAAGACATGCTGCCTCATATCTGAAAGGCTTGTCTGGTTAGAATCTCATGAGGACTTTCATGCTTCACTCCTGTCTGTTGAAGAAACCTTTTGAAAGACAGACGAAAAGGTTTTATAGCTTAAAACAGGTCCAGTTGTCCTTATGTTGCATATATCATATCCGTGATATGGGTGTTGGAGGATTATTACAGTCCAAGGGTCTATTCATAGTTAAATGTTAGTGCGGGGTTCAGGACTCAGAATTTTTAAATAATAAAGAATAGAAAAGAAAACAGCGGTGTACAGGATACAGGTTGAGATAGAGAGTCAGAACAGAAACATAAATTTTCTGCGTGTCTCACGCAGGGACATCAGTCATTTGCGAGTCGATGTTCAACGTGAACCCGTTTCCTGCTGCTTCCAGTCAAACGTGCCGAGTTTAGCTCGTATTCTGTCCCTCTGCCTTCCTGTTGATCCGTGTAGTTACGTCCGAGCGGAAACAAGCCGCCAAGCTCTTGCTGGAAGAAGGGAAAGAAAGAGCGAAAGCTCAACGGGAGAGTGTCCGCCACCGAGGCAGCGTGCGGTGACACCCCCCCCCCCCCCCCCCCCCCCCCCCCCAGGTTCAGGGCCTGTGTTGCTTCCCCTTTGTGCACAATGAGATATACACAAGCCCTTGCCCTTTTCCTGTATCCAAACAAACAGTCCAGAAAGGGCCGTTCAGCGGGAACACAGCCTTGCGTGCATGCATGTATGCGCACGTGTGTTACGTAAGCGTGACTGTGGTCCCCGGCCCCCCTTCATGAGGGCTGCTGTTCTGCTCCTGCTTCCTTTGGTCACAGTTCACTGGCCCGTCGGCCCACAGCAGACATGGGAATCGGATGTGTCGCTTGTATGTGAGTCTGTCTGTTTCGCTGCTCCTCCAGCTGTGGGGCTTGACTATTTGGCCCCGCATTTGCAGATATTTGAACATTTTTCTAAAAAAAATCAAACAGCGAGAGTCGGACCAGCATTTCCCCACATTTGAATACATCCAGTTTACACTGCGGTCTGTTTCTAATCTTCAGGGAGTTTCTACGTCAGGTTGATTTCACTGAGTGTCTCGTTTGATCGTAACAATCCTTTCTTTTTCTGTTTTCATCTTTCTTTCCTTTTTTCTTTTTCCTTTGTATCTTTTCCTTTGTTTTTTCTTTTTCTTTTTTCCTTTTTTCTTTCTTTTTCTCTCTTTTGCTCTTTATTTCCCTCTTTTTCTCTTTTTTTTTCTTTTTTCTCCATTCCTTTCTCTTTTCTTTTTCGTTTTCTTTTTTCCTTAATTTTCAATCCTCAGTATCAATCCTAATCTTGCTGCCAGACACGAGGTTATTCATTTTCATGGGTGGTTGTTTGATTAATTGTCCTATTAGTAAAAGTTTGACATTTCTTTCTGATCTTAATAATTATTGGTTTCAGTCTAACGCAAAGACTTACGACACTTTTGGAAGCAGAGTCTTTAAAATCTTGTTTTATCTGGCAAAGAACACAATTTCTCAAAATTCAGCTGCATCAATGCGAATGTAATCTAAATATGATTTATGGCGCACCAAATATAACTTCACACTGGGGAGCTATGAGTTTTAAATTATTAAATGAATTCATAGAGCTTTACATATTGTTGCTGCATGCTTCCAACCAAGACCCAGAAAACCTTTTTAGGACCGTTGACGTTCTAACTTTCAGTAATCCCCCAGAGCAGAACACAATTATCCCTTTTCCAAAATAAAATAAAAAAACCTTCTAGAAGATCTGCCTATTCAACTCAATTCAATTCAACTTTATTTATTTAGCACCACATACAGCACAGTCATTTCTAGATCCTATGAGAATTATTGTTTTCATGATATTCATATTCTTAAAAGTATACTTTGTAATGTAGAGTTTTAGCAACACAGTGAACAGTTATTTTGAAATCCTCTTTTGTTTTGTATTTCATCAATGAATTATTGTTATTATATAATATTTTACCATATTACTTTTTTACTATAATCTCATTACCTTCCGTTATTTCAATAGAATTCTTTTAATCACGTTACTTTTTTAGATAGTTTCTCCTGGCTGTAATCATTTGAATCTATTTTGGAATCTCAGAATAAAATTTGAGCGATTTAAAGATGTTAATTCTTTCTTCTTTCTCAGAACAGCTCCTTATGACCGGAAGAGCTGCTTTGGTTCATATTTAACTTGATTTTCATGACAACAATATAGAACACTGATAAAACAACTAGAAATAAAAACATGACCCATTTTATCTGAATTTATTTGTTGTCGATTGAAGAGTTATTTTGACTCTTTTTTGCCATTTTACTTGTATTTTAGTTGTTAGTTGTTTTAGCCATTATGACTCTTTCTTTTGTCTGTTTTTCCTTTTATCTGTACTTTTGAGACATTTTAGCATTTTGTTTTACATTTCAGCTATTTTGACTCTTTTCAATTTTCAATCTATTATTGTTGTTGTTGTTGCAATTTTAGCCCATTTAGCCACTCAACTTTTTATTTTGTGTCTAAAAATGGCTAGAAGAAAAATCCTTTTAACAAATTGCACTATGTGCAAATAAAAACAATAAGATAAACGTGTGTTTTAAACATTACCTATGAACATTTATACAAGTGCCATTACAGTGGAGCTAAATAATAATAATAATGATGATATTAATAATAATAATAATAATAACAATAATAATAATAGCTTTATTTATACAGCACTTTTCAGGACATATGTTACACAAAGTGCTTTACAGTAAAAACACAGACAAAAAGTCAGGCAGACAGAGGAGACAAGCTATCAGAGAGACGGCGACGGGGTCATCAAACAGATGGAAAATTATAGACAAAAATTATTATTATTGCCGACAAAACACAATTAGCGTAGGCGGCCTAAAGAGACAGCATGTAAAAAGATAAAAGGGCCACATTCTATTGAAAATGGAGGCTTTAATTGAAAGTGAGTCTATAAAAGTGGGTTTTTAAAAGAGATTCAAAAGAAGTCACTGATTCTGCAAGTTTTATCTCCTCCTAATGAGCCACATGTGGCTGAGGAGCCGCAGGTTGCAGAGCTCTGGCTTAGAGGATCCAGACTTTGCTCGATAAACTAGATTAAATATAATGAAGACGCGTTAACTTTTGATAATTTCCCATCATTCTATCCTGGATCCCAAATGATGTGTTCTGGTGATCTTGTAGTGTGTGTGAACCGTTTTCATATTGAAATGTGGACGTGTTTGTGCGTTCCAGGTGACCTCCGCCTGCAGCCCAGCTCCATCCAATGACCTGGTAAGTTCCCCCTTCATTTGCTTGCGTCTTTTCCTAAAGAGCGTTCTTTGTGTGGGACAATCTCTCCCACTTTTGTCTGGCCAGACTTAGAAGGCAGCTTCCAAAAACCACCGTACGGTTTCCTCCTGCTGAATTCCTTGTGGGAAGCTGAGCCCTCGGCGCAGTTTGAGCTCGGTTCATTCCTGGAGCACTGCAGGAATTCAGTCTGGAAGAAAGAAATGGTTGATGTTGCTATAGGAAGTAGTAATGTTTGTCCATTAGGGAGTCTGTTTGTTTAATCAACTCTCCTTTCCTTCCTCTGTCTTGCCTCCCCTTCTCTCCCTTTTCTCCCTTCTCTCACCTCCGTTCAACCTTCTCCCTTCGCCCCAATTCCTCTCGCCATCCCTGGCTTCTCCTTTCCGCTCTCCTCCGCTCCTTCCTGCCGTCCAGCAGCGCAGAGGGACCGCTCCTTCTCGCCACAACCAGCACCTGGTGAGCACACTCTGACCTCCATGTCCTCCCTTCATCCTCACCCCCTTCATGCTCTGTGTCTTCCCTTTCCCCAAACATCTTTCCCTCAAGCTTCTTCCCTAGTGAAACTATTGTTTTTGGCCTCATTGAACTTGACTGAGAAGATGCTGGACAAACGTTGCGGCTCTGAATTACACAATTCAAGCACATTATTCTCAACCAAAGTATCTGGACGTGCAGAATGCTCCTCAGTTTATAAAGTATGTATTGCAGGCATTTGCCAAATGGTGATAAAATGGTGTATTTCTATCCCTACGATGATTTTACCAAAGATCCATTTTAGACTAAATTAATATTTCCCCCAGAAGTGACGTTGTGTATTTCAAATGTTTCCCATTAGCGACTTGGTGCTCCATTTCACAGTCAATATGCAGCAAGGAGTTTGAGCCAGACATGAAGTAAACACTTTTATTTTGTACCTTTTATCAACAACGGCTCTGCTTCTGAGACTTCGTCCTCCCCAATGGCATCGGGTATGGTCACTCTCATAGTGTGGCATGTGGACGATCCATTTAAGGCCAAGATCATCCAGCTCCGTTACGTTCCAGTTCCATTAAACATGAAAATGCAGTCGATCCTCCTGTGTAGATTTCCGGCCATCTGTCAAGGTCTTCTGCACAATTCTGGAGTCTTCATGCAGAAATTGTCACTCTTTTCTTCGGAGCAGCGTCAGTGCAGCTTAACATTGATTACACAAGTTGTGATTCCTGTTCTAGTTCATGTCAAAGGTGTTGAATATCGTTCATTTCACGTGTCGTTCCAGTTTCCAGTCAAGTTTGTTCATGAGAAACTTGCCTGTGGAATCTTACGTTTAAAGTCTGATTAGAAAAGGGCTTTCCCCCGACTGGAAGACTGGAAGCTGAGAATCGTCCTTTCAGATTTGACAGTTGGCACAATGCCATCAGGTAGCCAGTGTTCTTGTGGCATTTCAGTTTATTTGACGACCAAATAAAGAAGGTTGTTTGGTCAGAGTTCTTTAGCCTGCTCCGTCTTGCTTGCTGAGGCATGAAAACCCACAATATGAAGCTCCTGATTCAGAGTTTAACAGCTGAGGTTGACACCACCGGAGAGCTGCAGACGGTTACGCACTGTTCGCCTCAGCGAGGCACCTCTGTAACTTCACTGTGTATATCACTTTGTGGTTGAGTTGCTGCGGTTTCTAAATGCTTCCACTGTGCAATAATACCCAACAGCTGTAAAATCACCTCTTAAAGCTGGGTGCAAACTACCTAGAAAAGGTGTAATTTCACCAATAAAGTAGTATTTATAAGCTTGACATAAGCTTGGTTCCAACTATATCTGTAGTGATGGATGGATGGAAAATAAACTATTAACGCACCATGTTTGAAAGCACTCCCGCAGGTAGAAAATTAACCCCAACCAGCCTTAGGCGTCTTCAGGGAGACACTGGATTGTAAAATAAGTAACCTACATGAAAAATATGGAGCATTTTCTGCTTTGGGTGACTGTTGCACACCAAACGGTGATAAAAAAAAAATAAAATCAAGAGTGGCACATATTTCTTTTCCAGGATCATAACAACAGCTGAGAGCTACATGGTGAATCTCTGCACATGAACAGGCCAGAAAACAAAAACATTTGAGTGGTGATCGTTTATGATAAATAGACTGAACTGAAATGGCAAATTTTTCCACTGCTTCAGCGCCCGCGCACACACACACACACACACACACACACACACACACACACACACCCACACACACACACACACACAGAGAAAGCAAGTCATTAGCGGTGCTTGCCATTCATTGGTTTGGTGTCTCGCACAAGGACACTTTGACTCCGGGACAGGATGAGATAAGAGAACCGCCAACTCTGGGATGTCCCTTCCTTTGATATTATCTCTTTTGTTCTTTTTCCAACAGGGATCCACGAAGTCTTTGACCTACACCAAACAGAGGAACACCTTGCCAAGGTAAAGACGGTGCAGCAGGAGAAAGGAGAAACCTTCTAACATTGATCTGAAGTCTAAATAGACTGATGGTCTTCGTGTCAGAACGAGTCGATCTGATCTGCTTGCTACACTGATGATTAAGTTTCTTTCTCTTCTTGTCTTCTTGACTCCTCATCCATCCAAGCAGCAGTTTCCTCAGACCGACTGTCAGAGTAAAAGCTGGTCTCCTTGAACCTCCGAGCCCGGCTCACGTTTCCTCTGTGTGACCTCTCTGACCCCGTCTGTTCTCTCCTCGTGTCTCCAGGAGCTTCAGCGTGGACCGCGTGATGGAGCGAGTGATGGAGCGCCACTACGACTTCGACCTGACCTACATCACCGAGAGGATCATCTCCGTCTTCTTCCCCCCCAAGCTGGAAGAGCAGCGATACCGAATCAACCTGAAGGAGGTGGCAGCCATGCTCAAGTCCAAACACCAGGACAAATTTCTGGTGAGGGAAGGACTTGGGGCCTTTCACATTGGGATCATCCGGGACTCTGTTCACTTGGGAGGGAGGAGAGACGAGAATTTTCACACCTTCATTTGGTTTTGGGGTTCACATTCACTTTAGAGACCAAAGCGCCGGGAAAATGTCCTCCAATTACAACAGCTGCTGGTTTGGGGGCGCTGTCGCCCAAAACAAACACTGAACAGAGAAGAAGTCAAGAAGAAACACGGCTCATTGATTGGTCCAGACTGAAACCGGAAGTCCTCCTGCTTTAACCCGTGGTAGCTACGCCAGTTAGCTCGTGGCTAACGGGTAGCCCGCGATATTGAGTCTTCAGACCAAATATCAATGAGAGTCTTCCTCACTACTCCACGTCTGGCCGCGAGATATTTTCCAACTTTTTCTTTTTGCGTCTGCTTCTTCTGATTTGCGTGTTTGTTTGTTTACTACCCAGAATGCATTGTGCACTCCGTCACCGTCGTCCTCTCACCCGACCTGCTAGAATGATCGTTTGTACAGGAACCGAGACCGAGCATTTCAAGGTTACCAGAGATCACTTCTTCGCTCCTGTTCAGAGTTCGTGGCCATGTTCACGTTGCCCAAATGAAACGGTTTATCCCTGAAGAGAACTCTGGTCCGGATCAAACAGGGGAATGTGAACACATCTTCAAATAGCCCAGAAAACAACAAAAGTGTCGCCAGCTCTAATGCTTCTCTATGTTTGTAGTTGAATGCTATTGGTTTTGTTTGCATTCAGGGGCGGGGATTAGCCAAAGGTCCATTCAGAAAAAAAAGGAATTTCACCAACGGGATTAATAATGTATGATTGGTTTAGTTTAGTTTAGTTTAGTTTATCTGATAACTGACTGCAGTGATTCAATGCGGTGGAGTTGAGAGCACTTTTTTTTTCTTTCAGCTCCTGAATCTCTCCGAGAGGCGCCACGATATCACCCGGCTCAACCCAAAGGTACAACTCCTGCTCTCGTCATTCTCTTAACTCGGTGCTTGAGGAATTCAGCCTGCAGCCTTCACTTTAATCTCCTTAAATCACCCACCATCCCCACCGCCAGGTCCACGACTTCGGCTGGCCCGACCTCCACGCCCCGCCGCTGGATAAAATCTGCGCCATATGCAAGGCCATGGAGGCCTGGCTGACCTCGGACCCGCAGCACGTGGTGGTCCTGCACTGCAAGGTCAGAGTTCAGAGGCCGCCGTCAGGGCTTTCCAGGCCCCTTCCTGCTGATTCCCAGGCTGTAAAACGGGACAGATGTGGTGCTGTGCTTTTACTCTAGTAGTGTGTAGTTCTGTAACATGCAACAACCTTTTTAACTTAGATAAATTATCCCCTTTATCGGGCCCCCTTACTCATCACTTCTGTGTAGTTTTTCTAGAATAGGGTCTTCCTGACATTTGGTCCATATCATGGATATTAATGACGCCCCTTGATAATACGACATGTTGGGAATCTCCCCAACGGGCTGCTGCTGTGGTTCAACCACCTAAAACAGGCAAGGTGCTCTAGAAAAGCTTATGTTGGCGGCAAATACATAAGAATATCTCAGCTATAGTAGCTTAGGAAGTGATAATCACAAGGATGAAACTTAAAAATTAGTGGACCAGTTTACCGGCCCGTCTTCATTCATTCTGCCAGAGACGTGGTGTCGCCTGGATCACCTCACACTGAGGGTGACCGAGCTGCCGCGGCTCGTCTGCATGTTGGATTTATTCGTTTTCGGTCAGGAGGTCTGAAATTCCAGAACCAGACTCCCTCTGTGGCGAGTCGGCTCTCCGGAATATTCCCCGGGTCCAGGACTAAACCAGGCCCTGTCGAGGCCCAACGGGCCGTGCTGCAGAAATCTGGAGCAGCTGGAATGTGTTTGGAATGTGTCAGGAAGCATGGAGCCCCCCCACCCCCCCCACCCCCGGGTGGAGGGGGAGGGAACCGCAGGGAGCTTTTTAATTTGAGCTCTCACAGCTTTTCCACATCTTCCCATGTTTCTGCCTGCTCCGCATCCCCCGGTCCTCCTCTCTTTCTCTTGTCTCCATCAATAATCGCTGAGGACGATGGCTCGTTCTGACTGTGCCCCTGTTGTTTCTTGTCGCCCCCTGCAGGGCAATAAAGGCAAAACCGGTGTGATCATTGCCGCGTACATGCACTACAGCAAGATCTCTGCAGGGTGAGTTCTTCTTCTTCATCCACACAGAGAACATCTCACATGAACGTCTCACATGTTTTAAGTACTAATTTAACTCTTTAACTGATAAGACAGGTTTGATTTCATCTATTCCATTTTTTTTTTATTTCAATCATTTTCAGATGAAAAAACCCCCCCATTGAATTAAAATATGAAAATAAAACGATAAACTTCAGTTGTAACTGATATTTTCCTTTCAGTGTGAATGATGAACGATGAATCATCTCAGTATATGTCATATAGTTAATAATCATTCATGTTAATATTATGTATTATTATCAATAATATTATACTCTGTACAGTTGCATTTACATACAACTAATGCTGCTAATCTAGTTTATCTAACGCAGAGTTTTCTAGATGTGTGTTTCTAATGTGTGACGTGCTTTCAGGTTTCAGATTTTGAATAAACAAATCTCTCTTAAATCAGACCTTTTGTTAGTTTGAGTCACCTGCTGTTATTTAATCTGTACATGAATTGAATTCAATCCTGAAACCAAAATCATAGAATTGTAGTTTGACTTATTGGTTCTCTGAAGGTCCATTCGTTTTATAGTTCTAATGGTTCTGTTTCTGAGATTTAAAGGTCCCATATTATGCTAAATTGACTTTCTAATGGTAATCTGAAACCCAAAAAGCTCTTGGGCCTGGAGGAGGCGGGGGCAGACACAGAACTCAGAACCAGCCTGTTCTCAGTAGAGCTCAGTAGAGGGACTTTTAGACTGACTGACATTCAGGACCAAAGCTGGATTTGGGGAAATACACTTTGAATACAATTTTTTGGGACAAATGACACCGGTGTGAAATTGTTGAAAAACTCGATAATATGGGATCTTTAAAACTGAATGTTTGTACCTCTTTGATTTAAATTGAGCTGATAAGTACTTTGAAAGATGAAGTCCGGTGATTCAGTGTTTATCCTGTGGCCCCGCAGCGGCTGTGTCCTCCTCACATACTTTCTGGCATCCAGACAGTCTGCCGAGGTCCCGTGATGGAAATGATATCTGGACTGGTGTGTGTGTTTCCTTGCAGGGCGGACCAGGCTCTCAGTACTCTCGCCATGAGGAAGTTCTGTGAAGATAAGGTGTCCTCTTCCCTGCAGCCGTCCCAAAACAGGTAGAGGGTGGAGGTTATTCAACGTGTTCTCCCTTCCTGTATCCGATTTCAGCTTCAGGAAACCGAGAACAACTTGGAGATTAAAGTTCACATACATCCAGCTCAGATTTATCATGTCAACCACGCTGGA
Organism: Lipophrys pholis; assembly: GCF_963383615.2. Classification (NCBI taxonomy): domain Eukaryota; kingdom Metazoa; phylum Chordata; class Actinopteri; order Blenniiformes; family Blenniidae; genus Lipophrys; species Lipophrys pholis. The sequence continues at coordinate 6,850,616 of NC_137630.1, read as the reverse complement.
GCAAAATTTCAGTGTGATGATGCTCATTTATGTTTTTGTTCATTTGCGTTTTCATTTTCATTCTGAATGTCGGATTTTTCAAGAAGCTGGGAGAGCACAGAGCTGAGGCATGTCAGATTAACTTGTTATTGAAAATCAAAAGTTTTGCTGCATAAAAGCATTTTGTGTCAGAAAGAACCACTCAGCAAGTTTCACAAGACGATTTGATGGGAAAAGGTTTTTCTTTTTCAAATCACACCGATGTTTCACACAGTTCTTCATATATCCCATAAAGAAAACACTCCTTGGTTTAAAGTTACGAGTTATCGGAACCTACTGAATTGATGACTTTAAGATAATTTTGAATTTGAAATGGTTTCACTGCGATACCATTATTCAGCTAAAACCATAACCAAAGTCACTTACTAAAGATATTTGACCTGATTTCAAATGTTAAAAGTGTTTTCAAATTGAACATGAAGGTGAACTATCCTTCACATACATGAACAATCTTTGTCTTTGAGGTTGAACTATGTCGCTCTACTTATTCGCTCTCCAGTTTATCAGTTTAATACTTTTGATGTGGAGTTACCAGGAAAGAACTGAATCAACACGGGAATCGATAAACTTCACAGTCGACCCGTTGAAGTCGTCTGATTCCAGATTACAGTCTTTTTATCCTTGGAGAAACACAACACCAGTGATCCGGTGGTTGAATAATTTGCCAAACGTAACACGTTATCGTTAAACTTTGCTCCTTTGCAGCTTATTTGTTTCTGCAACAACCCGAAAGCCGACTGAAAAAACCCCGCCGGCTTTTTATCAAAGGACCCAGAGTCCAGCTGACTGTGAGGTTTCCTACAGACCAACGCAGCCGCGGCACTGTGAAGTACAAGTTGACAATTGTTTTTAGAATTATTTGACTACAGGAAGTTGGATTACGAATCTGTAAGTTCAATGAACCTGCATTACTTTTAAATTCTTGCCACAGAAGTTCCCGTTATGCAAATCAAAGCCTGGATGTGTTTCATGTGCAGGATAGAGACCTCCAAAGATGGCTGACTTCTAGATTATATGAATTGGGATTAAGTAATTCATGTCTCAAAAGTGCAGCACAAAAACATAATCTACATACATATGTACTATTCCCCCTCCTCTCCAACCCTTATCTCCCTAAACAATCCTCTTCTGTCATCATTGAAATGATGAAAGAAAAGAACTGTATACAACTTACAGTATATACAAATACCCCTACCCATACAGCGTGTCCACGTATTACAGATTTACTAATGAGAAAATACACGCTAACGGATAAAAAGCTGCATAAATTAAATAAGATAAATAAGTAAAAAAGAAATAATAAATACAGGAAATAAAACTGAGTACATCAACCAGCAAAAGAAGTACAAGTAAAGTGAAAAAATAACTAAAAAAAAAAGGGGGGGGGGACATAAATAGATAATATTAAATTAAAACAAAATTACAATAAAATAGAAGTTAAAAAATAGAGTGAGAAAATATCTGGGTAAATCAATTCCAAAAAAAGGAAAGTGTAAGCCTAGATACAAAACAATAATATGCAATGGATATACATGTACACATGCAGATGTGTACAAGCTGTCCTGCACACATGTCGCCATATAAATTACAGAGGAAGTAGAGAAAAGAACTAAAAGATACCAGCCGCTGCTCGCACACAGGAAACCGTACGTGAGCGAGGATCCAGTCATTCAGCTGTGTTTTTCATCTAACGCCAGTCAAACTAAACTAAAAGATATGAACGTTGTGACGCATTGCATAGTTTTTATAAGGTTTCTTAAGGGAAAGACAAACAGTATTTAAATATCCTATAATGAAAGTTATTGTCGACGTCTAGTTAGTAAGTATTTGTTTCCTTCTTCAATTAAAGTTGAGACGAAGGTTGTTTTTGTCGGTATGTATTTATTTATTCATTGGTTTGTATGTATGCTACCAATTGACCCGAATTGCAGGACATTCTCAGGGATGATTTGTCTTTATCCAAGGATGATTCTATTAAATAAAGGTTCAAAGGTCGAGGTCAAGGTCAAGGTAAAAAAAAAAGGTCAAAGAAATGTATTATTATTTTCGTCATAACGCAGTCAGTTTTAATCCGATTGACGTCAAACCAACACCAAAATGTTCAGTTTTAAATTCCGATATGCCCCGTGATGCAGTTATGTCATTAACCCTGGTAGCGGTGGGGGTCAAAGGTCACAGGGGGGGACACACAGAAATTGTACAATGTGTGACAAATCTCTACCAAATGCCTGTTCCAGTTTAGTTTCTGTCAGAAGAAATTCCCTGAAGAAAAATGTTTGTTTCCACCTGCCTCTGCTTCCTGCTTCCCGTCGGCCTCTCCGGGTTCTTTTCTGAAGGATCTTGACGTACGCAGTGATGATCATCACTTCATATTCCGCTCTGTGTTGCAGGTATATCTATTACTTCGGGGGCCTCCTGTCCGGGGCCATCAAGATGAACAGCAGCCCTCTTTTCCTCCACCAAGTCCTCATCCCGTCGCTCCCAAACTTCCAGGGTGAAGGAGGTAGGCATGTGGACGCAACGTAAATCTCTCTGCAACTGAATTGATTTCCCAAACGTCTCCTTTAGAACTCCTCTGTGCTCAACATCGGTTAAAGTTTGACAGGTCAGGTAACAAGGACGACTCTTATCACACCGACAGCCGCTCAACCGTTTCCATGGAAGCACATTAACACAACACAGGAGCCGATTCATTAAGACCAACTGGTTCATTTTAAATTCTGTGTTCACCTTGTAAATGAAAGCTGAGGACACAAAAACAGATTAACATGACTTAATGATCCCTACACTTTATTTTTTTAACGCAAGGCAAGGCAATTTTATTTACAGAGCACCATTCAGACACGAGGCAAATCACAGAGCTTTACAAAGAAATGTATTAAAGTTTAACAAACAAAAAGAAATAAGTTAAAGCTTTAAAGAGAAATAAAATAAATATATTAAAGTTCAACAAAAATCTACCTACGGGTATCAATAAAGTCACTTTTGAAACCAAAGGAAATGCATTAAAGCTTTCCAAAGAAATAAAATAAATGAAATAATTAAATATATTAATGTTTAACAAAAAAAGAAATCGATTAAAGCTTTACAGAGAAATAAAATAAATATATGAAAGTTTAACAAAAAAAGAAATAGATTAAAGCTTTACAGAGAAATACAATTTATTAATTAAAGCTTTACAAAGAAAAATAAATATATTTATGTTTTATAAAGATATAAAAGAAACATTACATTTCAACAACAAAATAAAATAAATACATCAAAGCTTTTCAAAGAAATGAAAGAAATATATTAAAGTATTATTAAGATATAAAAGAAATATATTAAAGTTTTCCAAAGACATAAAATAAATATATTAAACTGCTACAAAGACATGAAACAAAGCTTTTAAGAATCTTAATCTCAAGTGATTTAGAGTATGAAATACTTTAAAACCTCTCACATTCTCTCGTCCTTTCCACTGAATCAACTTTACTTTGTGCTTGTCTCATATTGGTGTTTGTCGTCCTGAATCACCCACAAACATCTCGTCCGCTCGTCAGAGAACCTCACGCTGTTCCACAACGGACTCGCTCTACACATCCAACGTAAAATAATACATTTCTACATGAGTGGAGGAACTACCCTGTCGCGTCACTTGAAAAATTACTTACTTAATATTTAACATAAACTCTTTCAGCACAACAAGTCCTGCTTCACATATAAATTCTGGTCACTTTGATAAAAAAGTTGGGATCGTCTGATATTCTTATGCCTCCTTGCTTTGTCCTTTCCTTCTTTTCTGTCAGTCGCTCCAGAACCGGTCAATTTGAAGCTCTGTGGTAAACTCTGCGATTCCTTTTCAAATGAAGGAATGTGACGGACTACCTCACAGCTTATCTCAGGACAAACACACAGAGAGACGCAGAAGTCACACAATTCCAAACCTGTGGCCTGAGTCAGAGACACGAATCCACTTATTATTCACACGTAGAGGAACAACATCCAAACCTGAGAAGCCTGGAATGGAGCCGGAGCGAGTTTGTTGTAAGACGAGAGTGTTTATGCGGCCTCAATAATAATCGTGACTTTTACAGGAGTGTGTGTGGGCGTCAAGTGAAGACATGCAGAGAAGGGTTCAATATGTACGATTGGTTTAATGACTAAGTGAGACAAAGCCTTTTCTCCTCTTTGTCTTCCTGAATCGCGGCAGCGTTCGTTGAATTCCCTCACACTCACGTCTCCACTCTCCCTCGTTTGTCTTTAATCTGACGAGTGTGTCGGAGGGGGGGGACGGGGGGGGGACGCCGCTCGGCGCATTCCTCCATGTTTGGCTGCGTCCTAACACCTCTCTCCGCTCCCTCCAGGTTACTACCCCTTCGTGAAGATCTACCAGTCCATGCAGCTCGTCTACACTTCAGGCATATAGTGAGTCAGCTTCAACACCGTTCGCTCACGCTTTTCCTCCGTTCATGGATGCGGCTGTCTCACACCTGTGTTTGTGCTTTTTCTGTTGTTCTGCAGCGACCTTCAGGGAACCGGCGGCAGACGTCTGAGTGTGACCATCGAGCCGGCTCTGCTGCTGAAGGGAGACATCATGGTGAGTTTCACTGGGCCAAAGAGGACACACCCACAGGTCTGTCAGTATCCACCGTGCGTCCTGAAGCTCCCTCCTTCCTTCCCTCCCTGCAGGTCAAATGCTACCACAGACGTGCTCAGACCGCAGACCGAGACACCGTGTTCAGGCTGCAGTTCCACACCTGCACCATCCACGGATCCCAGCTGTGGTTCGGCAAAGGCGAGCTGGACGAGGCCTGCGTCGGTGAGCCGCTCTAGGTGGAAGTGTGGCGCTTGAACCAAAGCAGAGAAATCAAGAACAGTTAAAGCACATGCTTGTTCAGCTTTAACATTCCCGCTGGCTCTGTAAATCCCAAATCTTTGTCTGACATGCTCTGCAGTTCTCTTAAAATCCATATTCTATGAAATTTAGCATTAAAGAGATCATATTATGCAAATTTTACTTTCTAATGGTTTCCCGACAGTAATCATCTCCATACCTGGAATGACGCCCCAGAAGTGAAGAAAGTCTGTCCTCTCTCTCTCTGGCTTGTTTCAGCTTTTAAAAAGTGTGTTGCTCCAACCAGCCAATCAGAAATCAAACCCTATATAGTGTCATCAGGGGTTTAGCCAATCACAATCAAGGTAGGCCCTCCCTTTGACTCCTCCCACAATCAGGCAGCTCTGCTCTGGCACATGGCACCACGAGAGGAAGTACTTCCTCCTCTTCCCAAGATGGACATGTGTGGGCGGGAGCCAGTCCAGCTCACACAGACACAGCAGATTCTGAATGCAGCTCCTATGATCCAATATTCATATGGAGGAAAATCAAGGAAAAGCTGGATTTGGGGGCAATAAACTTTGAATACAACGTTTTCGGACCAAAGAGACCATGTGAAAGTGTTGAAAAGCTGACTAATATGACCCCTTTAAAAACATATGGTAGTTTTATGAAGATTTCAGAACTATTTCATTGAATGACCACAGCAGTGAAATGACTAAGAGTATTTCAGAGAGTCTCCACAGGCTGGATAAAAGTCTTTTAAATCTCAACTCACGGTGGCTAAAGCATGAATTGTGCAGTTGTTTTTTTTAAAGCTCTGGCACCACAATGTTGCAGCTATGAGCAGACTGAGGAAGGAGGCGTAAATGAGGTGAACGAGATTTACTCCCCCAAGTAATTAGTCAATCATTTTCCAGCTGTTAAAGTAATTCCGCTGCTTTTAAGAGAAGTACCTTGTAAGTGTTATCAGAAGTTGACCATCCATGACATCGCTCCTTAGAAGCCCGGTTTTTCTACGTAGGACGCTTACAAACTGCCATCGGAGCAGAATCTGTCAGTGGTGGTCAGATAATCACCTCTTGTGCCTTGAAAGCAGCGTTGTGGGGAGCGTGCTCGCCGCGGTTTGGCCTCTCAATACCGTGGTTGAATAAAGACTTTAATTGGAGCCGCTCAGTCCCCCGTCCTGGACGTAATAACGGCTCCCCGGAGAGGCTGTAGTGAGAATGAGCGGCTCTGTTTTGCCGCAGCGTGTCTCTAACTATCCTCTAATGAGAGTTAATCTGATGCTCACATCCAGAATGGACAAGCTCATTACTCCATTTCCTCCCCCGGTTTGGCTTTTTGTGAAAACAGCAGAATATAAACGCATTCGATGACACCAAATGAAAGATTACAAATGGACATAAACACATCATTTCTGGTGGCTTCATACAAGACGGGACACATCTGTGGAAGGTATTAGTGTATATATATGATATACTGCTCCTTTCAAGGCTGGCTACCTCTCAGTCTCAAAGGCACTCGCCATAAATCTGGATCTCATGTGGAGATTTCATTTACATTAGAGGACCGTAAACTGCTGGATGCAAGATTTCCATGGGTTTGTCTTCGGTATGTGCCATGCTCTTTGAAAACTCAGTTCTGTTTTGTTTAATATTTGTCATTTTTTTATCTTGTCAGATGAACGTTTTCCATCTGACGCCACGGTGGAGTTCGTCTTCTCCTCTGGACCCGAGAAGATTAAAGGTTGGTTCGCCAGAACGGGTCAAAACAATGAGTAGATACATCGCACGGTAACGGTTTACCATCTTAACAGTCAAGATTTAGTCTAGTAACCAAACCATCGGAACAAATGGGCCAATGGTTGGTTAAATGGGAACAAGTAGGACCTCGAATAGATAGATGGAGAAGACTGAATAGAAGGGACGTGGATGGATAGGTGGCTGGATTCATGGATGAAGGGATGAATGATTACAGTACATAGAGGTGTGATGTTCTAGAACCACAAGAACAAAATCATTTCAGTTGCAAGATGTTTGAGGATTTTAACGCTCCACTACCCACCTTTACTTTTTTCATCCTAAGGGTTTCTCATCTTTGGTCTTACATCATCCTCTTTATTTGCCTCAGGGTTTATTTTTGTTCAGCTTTAAAAAAAAAAGCAAAGTATTTCCACAAAACTTACTTTTCAAACCTTCTCACAAAATTGCCTCTATTGTTCAGATTAAGGAAGGAAAGAAATGGAAAGACTTTGTGTGTTTTTCAGGCCGTGAATACCAGAAGAACGACCCCGCTGTCACTGTGGACTACAACACCGCCGATCCTGTGGTTCGCTGGGATTCCTATGAGAACTTTAACCAGCGATATCAGGACAGCCTGGAAGGTAAAGCTGCTGAATGACGGACAGGATACGAGACGCTGCAGGAAGTACACGTTTAGCTGCAGCTGTCAGGTCCAAACCCAAAAGGTTAACGTCTTGTATTACAAGACACCGGTTGATCAGTTTGTTATTTGAAGTAATTTTTTTTTAATGTTTCACATCCAATAGGAATGTCTTTTTTTTTTGTTGTTGCTGTATGAAATCTAACAAATTCAACATAAGCACTTCCCTGTGATTTTGTGTCTCAGATATCGCCCACACCAGAGGTCCTCTTGACGGGAGTCTCTACGCTCAGATAAAGAAGCGTCGGGGTCCCAGTTCGGGTTCCTTCACCTCGACCAATGGCAGCAGCCCGGGCGCGGGCCTGGTCGAAGACAAGCCTGCTCACCTGGTCGCTCAGGGTTCCGACTCCGCCCTCTCTGCCCATTCCCTCCATTTGAACCAATCGTCCATCCATCCTGACCGCCAGGAAGACGCCGTGCGTCCGCCGCCCCCCACCAGGCAGGAGCGGGAGGAGCTCGAGCGTCTTCTCGGGGGAATTGAGGGAAACCCAGGCGGCGAGCGAGAGACGGCCATCCTGGACGACGGGGATTCTTTACCGTCGGAGCGAACCGAGACCTTGAGGCTCAGTCGGTCCTGTTCTTGCCGGGACGGTTACCGGTCTCAGCGCTGTGCCGAGCCAGGCTGCGACCGCACCCTTCTGATGCCCAACGGGTACTGCCTTGACCGAGCCCCTGGAACCAACGGGCACCACGGGGCCATGCCTTCAGCCAGCCCCAACCCCGCCTCTCCGCCGTCGCACATGGATCTCTGCCAGCACTACAGCCCCCACCCCCACCAGTCCCTCCCTCCCCCAGACCTGGTGTGGGACCGGCAGGGCCCCCCCCCGCACTATTTGCACCGCTCATGCTCTGAGGCGCCCCCCTCCCGACACATCTGTCCGTACCCGTCACCTGACATCACCCCCCACCCCCACAACCACCCGCTTCACCACCCTCTGTCTGCCCCGGGCCGCCTCTGCTGTCCAGAGGACGACTACCCGCCGTACCACCATCCGCACGCACCTCACAGCCACCATCATCCCCACCCGCACCACCCGAAAACCTCCGCCAGCCCCACCTACCACGACATAATGGTCATGGACGGCCTGGCGCCCCCGGGCTGTCCTTGCAGGGACTGCAGCATCAGGAGAGAGGACTCGGCGGCCTATCACACCCTGAGGTTGGATCGCGCCGACAGCTATCACTGGGACCGAGAGGCGGAGCTTCAGCAAAGAGAGGTGGGGCTGAGGAGAGCCAGGGAGGCGGAGCTATCCCGAGGGTCAGATCTCCACTGGGAGCGGGAGCCGGGGCTGAGACGAGGCCGAGAGCTGTCCCTCCACTGGGAGCGAGACAGGGAGGTGGAGCTGCAGTGGGAGCGGGACAGAGAGGCGGAGTACTGGCACAGGAGAGCCACGGTGGCGTCCTACGGCCCTCAGGACCACGGCCTCCCAGCGTTCACCTTTGACCCCTTGCCGTCGGGTCACCCGGCTTACCCGGAGGCTTCGCGGTCCCACGCCCACTCCCACCTGGACCTGAAGTACAGCAGCAGCAGCAGCGGCTATCAGACACCTCGTCAGGTTTGCCCCTGCTCGCCCTACCAGCCCTCGCCGTCTGAGAGCAGGGGCTACGCCTCGGGCTACCAGTCCGAGTCCACGTCTCCGCTGCCCCCCACGTCCTCCATGATGGGGTCCTGTAACCACGGCAACGGGCCGGTGGAGCACAGCCACCATCACCACCATCCAGACTCACAGCAGTCATACAGCTCAGACTCACACACTGGTGAGTCACATGTTTTCCTCTCATAGCAACACAGAGGGAATCAATTATCCTTAATGGGCGACGGCACACTCAGAAAACCAGCGTTTCACTCTACAGATGCCTTACATGTTACTCACACCGCCTGTTATTGCCAGTCAAGTTACAGTAAAGCACGAGCATAAATACAAGTCATGAACAGTTTTCCCTGGTTGATACTGTATTTGTTTATAAATGTCCGTCATTCTCTCCTCCTCCCAGATGGCCTCCGTAGCTCTGGTGAAAGCGTGGGCTGGAGGGATCACATTACCCAGGGTTCCTTTAAGAGGCCCCACAGAGACGCTCACGCCGCATGCTCCACGCCGTCCGACATGTCTGGACCGCCCACTCCGGTCCACACCAGCAGCCCTCTGCGCACACAGGAGAGGTAGTCCACTGAGCGGGACAGTAGTCCAAGTGGGAAGGTTTCCCAACACAACACCGCAAAGGCTGAGTCAGCAATAATTAATTGCAGGCTGTTGATGGGATTTTATGAACACGTGTACTTCTAACGTATGATCAGGTGAAATTACAATGGTATTAACAATTAATCCACAAGCTTTCGCAAATAACGGAATAAACACAAAAGGATGCCTTCATTTAATTACACACATTAGAAAATGCTTAAAAACGCTCGAAGAAAATGGCTGAAATAGCGACTTGCTGCTGCACAAACAAGTGAATGACTGCAGAAATAGTGCAAAAGTTCAGAACATGTCTCTGCTCATATTTCACAAAAACTCCCAAGATGACATCATCTGTGGTAAATGCCACTTACAAGATCTTTTCCCAGAGAAGACGGTGAGCGTGAGCGCCGCCTACAGGTCCTCGAGCGGCACTGCAGACTTTTGTGAAAACATGAAAAGTTTTGTCACACAAATCATGGTACATGACTGAAATAACCATACGCTTGAAGGAAGATAATTCACTCAAACTGGCCAATAAAGCCAATAAAATGTTGTAGAAACAGAAAGGGGTCAAGAAAATATAAAGAATGACCACAGGAATTCACAAAAGGCGCAGTAAAATTGTGCAAAGTGACCAGGAGGAATTCAAAATGACCACAAAAACAAAAAGTGCCGCAGAAAAACAGTAACTCTTTCAAGAAGAAGCCGTATTTGTGGTTTTATTTTTTTACCACGCTTGGCCTCTACCACGACTTCCCGAGATAAAATCGTTTGTAGCGACTTGCTTTGTTTTGAAGAGAAAAACGTCTCAGGAGAATCTTTGAGGAAACCAAGGAAACTCATGTTTAATATACAAGTCGCCCTGTATTCTGTTGTTTCATGTGATTTATATGTCAAAATATATCAGTACATACTGCTGTACATACAGTGACCAGTAGAGTGACACAGTACATGTTTTATTTCTTTCCCAGACGTGACTTATAGAAAAACACTGTATGTTTATTTCCATAGAACTTAGAATTCTAACATTTTGGAATTGTTATATATGAACCTTTTCCTGCTCAGTTAAATGACGTCAATTGGAAATGTTACAAGCAGGTAAAAAGGTTCTCATGGTTCTATGGTGTGTGTGTGTGTGTGTGTCCCAGCCCCGGTCCAGGAGGAAGAGAGTACGACATCCGGACCACAGACATCATCGACTGCGAGACGTCTCCGCCTCCGGACCGTCACTATCCTGAAAGTAAAATCCTCCCGGAGTCTCTGGAGAGCCGGAGCGGCAGGACTGAGCAGCCGGCGGCCAAAGACGCTGCCGCACCGACCGAACCCCCCCGCCACTGCACCGCACCAACAGACTCTCCCCCCAACACACCCCAACAGCACCACTGTAGCCCAGACACCCCCACCGAGAGGCACTGCCAGGCTCCGCCTCCTCCCGCGACCCTGGATCCGCACCCCCAGCCTCATTGTCTAACCAGTCCTTCAGTCGCCCCCACCGGGCCTCAGGCTGAACCCCAACCTCAGAGCCAGACCCAAACTCAAGAACCGGCTTCGGCACAAGTCAACGGAACACCACCGAGCGGAGACCCCAAACCCAGCGGCGCCCCCACCTCCGAACCCGCCGCTTCGCCTCTACAGCCTGCGTCCAGCAGCATGGAGGGCTCCCCTGTCTCCGACACCCCGGTTCCTGGCTTCTCCACCCTGGGTAGGAGGCTGATGTTGGGCGGGTCGGAACCCCACCACCCAAATTACACGCTGCCGCACGGACCGCCACATCACCACCACCACCACCAGCCCGCCGCCGAACACGGGGGGGCCCCGGACGCTAACAGGAGGCACTGCTACCCTGGTCACGCTCCGCCGCTGCACTCGAACTACTCCACCATCTCCATCCCGCTTCCTCACCCTCAGCCGCCGCTGCCCGAGAAACGCAACCCGCCGCCCAACCACTCCCCCGGGGACGGGGCGAGGCCCAGCCCGGCCCACGCTCCACAGGCCAGCCAACACCAGCACCACGTCACCTTCTCCCCCACTGTGGGGGAAATGGCTCCCCCTGGTGGCCAAAATGATGACGCGGCGTCTTTGGAGGCAGAAAGTGCCAACAGGGTCAGTGTGAAGTTTGTCCAAGACAGTTCCAGGTTCTGGTACAAGCCCGGCATCTCCAGGGAGCAAGGTCAGCCTTTCACATTTCACAGGTTCCTTCTTTCAACACACAAAAAAACCATCAGCTCTTTTTCCTAACGTGTTTTCATTTGACCCGCAGCCATCGCAGCTCTGAAGGAGCGAGATCCGGGAGCCTTCCTGATCCGAGACAGTAACTCCTTCCAGGGGGCTTACGGCCTGGCGCTGAAGGTGGCCACGCCTCCTCCGAATGTCAACAACCACAGCAGCAAAGGTCAAATCACAGCTTCTCGCCTCCATAGCTCACTTTCACTTTGTCACATTTTACGACTCGTTTAGTGGCTTTCTTTGAAAGTAGGAAATCAAAGCAGTGGATGTGATCTTGCAGTGAGCGACCCTCTGGAGCAGCTGGTCAGACACTTCCTCATCGAGACCGGCCCTCGAGGAGTCAAGATCAAAGGATGTCAGAATGAGCCTTACTTCGGTGAGTTTCTCCAATTTTTTTTTTTTTTTTTTTAACCAACTTCTGCCTGATCAATAAAGGTCCCTTACTCACAAAACTGGTCCTGGAAGGTGCGTACGCCACTTCCCACACAAACTTTGTGATCGAGAAAAATAAACTTTGCGGGTGAACTTGTGTACCGGTCCGCCAACTTTGGATCTTGCCCACGCACATTTTGGAGAGGAGGAGAAACTAACAGCGCTGATGGTGAGGTGGAGATCTGAAGCCAGATTCATCTTACATATTTAAAGTCTTTGTAATCATAAACAGCCGAGCTGCAGTGGTATAGCTGTGTTTCTATAATGAGACGTCACTACTCAGTCAGCAGCTCCATGGTCATATGTCAAACTTTCATCTTCAAATAGCACAGAGCGGTGGATAGAACCGTTTGATTATTAATTGTGACAAAGTGTTTAACAAAATCAGTCTAATTTCAGAGTAAGAACATAAATAGCGGTGACAGTGGTGCATAAAGCTGCAGACGCTCTGGCACCGCCTCGTCACCCACCGCCTCCAACTCCAGTGAATGAGAACACAAGACAAAGTCCACAAGTCCCTTCTGAAATATTTTATTTATACATTTATGAACTTTATCGGTCCGATGTGTCTCCACCGTCACATTGATCGAGGCTATTCTGATGTCCGGTGGTGTGGACTCGGTGTGCCCTGGCCACCATGACGGTTCCACGTCACTCTCCTCTGACCTCCACCTTCACGTCAGACTCTTCTCCTCCGCCTCTGCAGTCACTGATCTCTGTGGCTCTCACACTATTTACAGCGGATCGCTTGTTTTTTTCTTTCATTAGTGATTCCACTACTGTGACACCAAATGATATCATTTTCCTGACCTCCACCTCCTCCATGACTATTTAACTCGGTAAAATTACTTTACTTCGTCTTTCCTGCCGCAATTTAGCGTCAAATGCCGGCGGCCAACAGGCTGATTAAGACACAAAAATACTGACGAGGCACTTTGCGTTGACCATTGATGGTAGAAAGTGGGCGTGTTGAGGGCGGGAGATGAACGACGCAACCTTCCAGATTGACAGATGAACCCTCGCGCTCATGAAAGACAAGATGATGTTCCTGACGGCTGTGTGTTCTCCACAGGGAGTCTCTCTGCGTTGGTCTACCAGCACTCCATCACACCCATCTCTCTGCCCTGCGCGCTGAAGATCCCAGAGAAAGGTTTGGCTTCCTGTTCTGGAACTGATGGCCGCTCGCCAGTGTTTCCGTCCTTGACGGCGTGCTTTCTGTGGCTGTTTCAGATCTGATCGGAGACGTGCAGGAGGTGCAGCCGGTCAGTAACATCAGCACAGCTGCGGACCTCCTGAAACAAGGAGCAGGTAAATCCTCCGCCCTCGACCCGTTTAGGACTTTTGCCCAAAGCCAGAGCGGCGGGACGCCTCGTCACCAATGTTGCTGACGGTCCTGCACGTCTCTCCTCCCTCCCTCAGCCTGCAACGTCCTCTACCTGAACTCCGTGGAGACCGAGTCCTTAACCGGGCCCCAGGCCATCGCCAAGGCAACCGACGCCACGTTAGGCCGCAACCCCCGCCCGGCCGCCACCGTCGTCCAGTTTAAGGTGACGTCGCAGGGCATCACCCTGACGGACAGCCAGCGCAGGTACCGGGCCGCTCCGCCGACACTCGGCTCGCTCCGAGCTCCTCCCTTCGTCTCATTGTGCTTTGACCCGGCAGGGTTTTCTTCCGGAGGCACTACCCCGTGAACAGCGTGACCTTCAGCAGCGTCGACCCCAAGGACAGGAGGTGGGAAACGAGCGCCGCTGAAACTCTGCACCGCATCGTCTCTGCGTCTCGCATGGTCTGCTCCTGTGTGTAGGGCAGTAGGGATCGTGCATGAGCGCAGCTCGTTAGCAGCGCGCGAGCATGGCGGCCGTGGCCGCGGCCGCTTGGTGTTTCCACCTCTTGCCTGTATGTGTGTGTGTGTCTTAGTCCAGTTTCTCTTTCTCTCTCTCTCTCTTGGCTGTAGGTGGACTAACTCAGACAACACCGCTGTTAAGTAAGTGCTCTCTCTGTGTGTGTGAGTGTGTGTGTGTGTGTGTGTGTGTGTGTGTGTGTGTGTGTGTGTGTGTGTGTGTGTGTGTGTGTGTGTGTGTGTGTGTGTGTGTGTGTGTGTGTGTGTGTGTGTGTGTGTGTAAATCTCTGCATGGCATCAGTTTGTGTGTGAGCCTCGGCCAAAAATCATTCCAGCAAACATGATTGAGTTATTAAAAACCAGTGTTACATAACCGCTGCTCCTCCACGCCGGACGCTTTGACCAAAGATGACCACCGCTCCGAGGGGATAAAAAATTTTTTAAAAAAAGGTGGGGCCTCGAATGAAATGTAAATAAATCAGGTCGTACAGAAATGGCAATCAACTGATGGTCAGCTTCCAGTGTACAGGTGAAGGAAAGCTTCACTTTCTTATTGATTAGCAGTAAACTGTCATATTATACAACATTCACTCTCTAACAGAAATAATCGTCCCCATACCTGGACTGACGCCCCAGAAGTGAAGAAAGTCTGTCCTCTCTCTCCCTGGCTTGTTTCAGTTTAGAAAAAGTGTGTTGCTCCGACCAGCCAATCAGAAATCAAACCCTATAGAGTGTCATCAGGGGATTTAGCCTATCCCAATCTCCCTTTGACTCCTCCCACAATCAGGCAGCTCTGCTCTGGCACATGGCACCACGAGAGGAAGTACTTACTCCTCTCCCAAGATGGGCATGTGTGGGCGGAGCCAGTCCAGCTCACACAGACACAGCAGATTCTAAATGCAGCTCCTCTGATCCAATATTCAAATGGAGGAAAATCAAGGAAAAGCTGGATTTGGGGTATTAAAGTTTGACAACAACGTTTTTACCTTTAAGGTAATGTAATTAGCATAACTTCCACCTGACAGGTCGGAATCACCAGTAGACACACGAGATTTGATAGGAGCCGACGTAACCCCGAACCAAAACAAGAACCGATTCAGAAGTTCACGTTTCCACAAATACTTTTCGCTGAACTGTTTGAATAATAAAAGAGAAATGAGGTGACCGAGCCGCCATGTTGGTTTGGTTTGAACTCCAGGAGCCGATTTATCCAGATGAATCCAAGCATGCTGCCTACTAACCAAAACCCTGATCAGTGACTGGATTTTTATTTGACACCACGTCTGGCTCCTCCTCCTACCCCTCTTCCTCCTTCTCCTCCTCCTCCTTCTCCTCCTCCTCCCCCTCCTCCTCCTGCTCCTCTTCCCCCCCCCCCTCGTGCTCCTCCTGCTCCTCCTCCTACCCCCCCCCCCCCGCTCCTCCTGCTGCTCCTCCTCCTCCCCAACTCCTCCTCCTGATCCTCCTCCTCCCCCCCCCCCCCCTGCTCCTCCTGCTGCTCCTCCTCCTCCCCAACTCCTCCTCCTGATCCTCCTCCCCCCCCCCTGCTCCTCCTGCTGCTCCTCCTCCTCCCCAACTCCTCCTCCTGATCCTCCTCCCCCCCCCCCTGCTCCTCCTGCTGCTCCTCCTCCTCCCCCCTCCTCCTCCTGCTCCTCCTCCTCCTCCTACCCCTCCTCCTCCTACCCCTCCTTCTCCTCCTACTTCTCCTCCTACTCCTCCTCCTCCTCCTACTCACCTCCTTTCTTTGCTCCTCTCAGGGTTTTTGGTTTCGTGGCCAAGAAGCCCGGCAGCGTGGCGGAGAACGTGTGTCACCTGTTTGCGGAGTTGGACCCCGAGCAGCCCGCCTCCGCCATCGTCAACTTCATCAACAAGGTCATGTTGTCCCAGCGCCGGTAGGCGGAGATGAGGAGGGTCACCGACCTCGCCCGGATTACACCCGCCCGTCAGGACCGCCCGTCGTCCACCACCTGCTTTTATACCGTCCCAACTCCTCCGGAGGACGATGAGGCGTCAAGAGGAAGACGACCCGGCCTGTTGCCGGGCGCTGCTGCGACTCACATCTCAGATTTAACCAACAAACTGAGGCGTCATGGAGCCGCTTCCTTCAACAGTCCTGCCGGCGCCGCGCCGCCTATCAGGATGAAGAAACTGTAGTTTACAGGTTTCGTTGTCACCATCCAAATGACCAGACAGACTTGATGGAAAAATCTTCAAAATAAGAAAGAAAACCAAACACAAAGTGGTGAAGGAGGCTGAAGAGGCTCGTAGGAGCGACGATTCCAGCAAAGAAGTTGTTTTAACAGTCCGGAGAGAAAAAACCCGACATGGACCGAACATCAGGACACGGTACCGGCTGCTAGGCTATAAGCCCCCCCCCCTTTTTTGTTTGACTGATCATACATTAATATCAAAAAATACTGGTCCATACCATGTGGAACCACTAGATGTCACTGTATGACAACAGAACACAGCTGGAGTACCGCAGTAACTCCTCCATTAGTCCCGTATTTCACAAAATGTCCACAGAAGAATTTAAGGTAAAAATAGAGGAAAAGAGAATCTTTTACCGCGATGAAGACGACGAAGGCTAATCATGGGGCTAAAAGCTGAGGAACAAAGTCACAGAAGGTTCTGGAACAAACGGAGCCGTTCCATCTGAAAGTATGAACACGGAAAATAAGTGAGACCTACACACCTTTTTTATTTCCTCTTCATGACAAGTTTTGTTTTTGACTTATAGTCTGGGAAATACGGTAATCTCTCTAACGTCTGCATCTTGAATGAAAGATCAGTTTTATTCAACACAATAAGAAAATATTACAGATTTCGTCACATGAATATTAAGAAAAACTGTCAGAAGTGCCTTTTATCCAGACCCGTGGCGGTTTTGTTTCCCCAAGCTGTCCTCAAACGCCTCCTGAGTCACCGCTAGTAGCTAATAGCATGCTAATGCTAAACGATACCAAAACTTGGCAGAAATATTTTTTTCAAAAAATAAAAAAAATAGGAAGGGCGTTGATTTAATCTGTTCGACGGTTCGTTGAGCAGCTCTGAGTTGAGTTGAGCCAACAACGATGCTACATGCTAAAGGCTTCCAGAGCCTCTTTCCTTGCACTGTTGAAAAACTATTTTTAAAACGCCACCAGTGTTTTTACTCAGTAGCTTCCGTATTAAAAGGTGACCAAAGGCCGGATGTTGTAGTTTTACTGGACGTTTGTACAGCAGCTCTGCACCTTTAACACTTCGTAATCATCGTTGACAATCCTGTTTGTTCACTCACACTTTTCATCGGCAAGAAGGAGGAAACTCCAGCGAAGGTCAACCGGAAGTTTCTAATCTGTCGGTAGCGTGTGTGTGTGTGTGAGAGAGAGAGAGTGTGTGTGTGTTTGTGTGTGTGTGAAGGTAAACAGAGATAAAGACAAGCATGTGTATCCGGGGGGAAAAAGCAGCGAAGACAAACACAAACAAAGCAGACGGACGTACTTAACCAAAGACAAAGCACTCTGGTATTAATAAGCTTTCTATCCTGCTATATTTTTCTACTTATTATTTTGTACTCTGCATTCATTTAGTGTGTTGCCTTGTCCAGTAGAAGAAGGAAAAGAAAAACACTACAGCAGCGATAATATATATTGTGGTTGGTTGTTTTTTTTTCTTGTTGATCTCTTTATTATGTAGTAATATATTTTCACATGCAGCTATAGGACAACATATGAGACGGTTAAAAAAATAAATAAAGGACACATTTGTATGTTTGAGAAGGATTTTCTGCTATTTTGTATGTAAAAACATGAAGAATTAAAAAAAAGGAAACTAAAGTGAAGCGAGTTTGTGTTTATTTTGGGTCGAATGGAGGCAAAAACTTTACTTTTTTTGTTTTTTAGAAGGGAAAATTTAATTCCATGTGCCTGTCTCTTTAAGAGGCGATGTGCAAATTTTACTATACGAAGCGGCAGTTTTGTTTTGTCCACAATCTTTTTCTTCTGCCGCACTTTCGTCGCGTCACTAGTCCCGCCCCATTGGGAGCACAAACATCGAAACGTGCAGAAAATTTGGGAATTCAGGGGCGGGGGCGGGTATAGTTTAGGACTTTTGTGAAAGCGTCGGCAAACTTCACGCAAAAATCACCCAAAAAAAAAACTGGCCATGCAGAGTGTATGGGATTCGGGTGAAAATGGGAGCATGTAAACAAGAAGCACATGAAAACGTGCAGAAGATTCCGGAATAGTGTGCTATGGCTTTTAATGAGTTGGCAAACCGTTTCCACGAAAATCGCAAATAATTGCAAAAAAAAAAAAAACAAACAACACTTGCCAGGCAAAGCGGATGTTTTTTAGTGAAAATAAGAGCACGTACACGAAAAGCACATCAAAACGTGTGTAAAGGTCCCACAAAGAATCGCAGGTCAAAGTGAATGGGATTGAGGTGAAAAACAAAAAAAATGGAGATACTAAATGTTGTAGTTTTTCACAAAGGGAAGGAATAATGATTTACTACTAAATACTTTATTTTCTCAGGTTAAATTTTCAGCAACGACCCGGTCAAGAGGCGACGTACAACTTTCCTACTTCCACGTTATTCGTTGACAGTCCAGTTTTGTAAATGTGACAAAAAAATAACAACAAACATTGACTTTTAGTCTTTTTTTTTTTTTTTAATTCTCAATCCCTTTAATTCACTTTCAGAAACAGAATCAAGCTTGAAAATAAATGCTTTGGATTTTTAAAAAAAAAAAAAAAAAAAGCGAGGGAAGACAGCAGCGCCAGTCGCTCCTTTCAAAACAAGTGTCATGGTTTCCAGTGTGGCTGCAGCCGTTTCAGTGAAATGTCTGGATTATTCGCTCCGTTGGAAGAACAGTCACGTTAAAGCCCTCCAGATGTTAGAAGACAGTTTTTCCCAGATAGAAAACAAGATGAGAGCATTGGTTCCAGCTTAAATAACTTTTGGGGAACCGCGTCAGGAGACGAGAAGAACCGAGCAGAAACTTATCAAGTCGTCTAAAAACCGAACGCTCTGCAGATGATTCCTGACGGGGCAGAAGAATCAGCAGCTTCCAGGCCGGCGGGTCTGTGGACAGTTTTGCTTCAGCCCAGTGAAGACGGGAGCCGTTTGCTCTCTCCGAGGTCGTTAATCTGGCTTTTTACCCTTTTTGTCCAAATTCAACCTCATAACACCCAAAAACCCTCTCATATAATCCTAATCCCTAATCCAAACTAACCCCCGAGCGACACTGCGATAATCCACATTTTTGCCTTAAAACTTCTTTAATGTAAAGAATTTAATCCCACCCACCAAAACCCTAATCTGAATCTTAATCCCCCCCAGTAACAACATCTCAGCCCCTCATCTTAATCCCACAACGACCCGCTCACACTCTAATCCGGGGAGTCAAGAGTCTGACGGCAATCACAACCTCAACCAGATTATTCACCTCTCATCCCCGAAAACAAACCGACACCCTTTTCCTCCACCTCTACAGTTAATCCTAATCTCTCTACACTATTCTCTCAGACTAAACCCAACCTGTAATCCCAGCCCCTCCCCCTGGAGTTAAACCCGGGACCCAGAGTGGGCGTGTCCTGCTGCGAGGCTCTGGGTGCAAACAGCCGCTATAAGGTGACGATTATTGCCTTCAGAAGCTTCCTGTTGTTGTTGTTGTTGTTGTTGTTGTTGTTGTGATCTTCACAGCAGGGGGGGGTGGGAGGAGAAGAGCCCACGGCGGAGCGTGCTGTTAGCGCCACAGTCGATGTAACGATACGCCTCCAGGCTGTTCTGGGACCTTCGAACGATGTAGGAGGTTTTTACTGTGGTTCTGGAGGGAGGGGGGGGCGGGGGAGGGGGGAGAGAGAGAGAGAGAGGGAGGAGGAGAGAGAGGGAGGGAGGGCAAGAGAGAGGGGGGAGAGAGAGAGTGAGAGGGGGGAGAGAGAGAGGGAGGGAGGAGGGAGAGAGGGAGGGAGGAGGGAGAGAGGGGGAGAGAGAGGGAGGGAGGAGGGAGAGAGGGGGAGAGGGAGATAGAGGGGGCAAGAGAGAGAGGGAGGAGGGGAGAGAGGGAGGAGGAGAGAGAGAGAAAGAGGGACAAGAGAGAGGAGACAGAGGGGGGCGCGAGAGAGAGACAGAGGGAGATGGAGAGAGAGAGAGAGACAGAGAGAGAGAGAGAGACAGGGGGGAGAGAGAGAGAGAGAGAGAGAGAGAGAGAGAGAGAGAGAGATGTTCACATCTGGATCAGACCAGGAAATAACAGACGTTGATCTTGTCCTCCAGAGTGAACGGCCACATTCTGCCGTTCCTCCACCAGGTGGCGCCACATGAGGCTTCCAGAGCAACAAGAGATCAACATCTGCTTCCTCTGGAGGAGGAACAAGCTGCTATTCAAAAACTGCTTCACGGTTTCACTCAGTCACTGCGAGGAGGAAGTGGCTCATGAGCAGCGTCTCCAACAGTTACGAAACTCGTCGGCTGGAACTCGTCCACGACTCTTAAAGTTCCGTTACACCGTTTGCAAAGCAATGAGACGGAGGACACGCAAATGGGTGGAGGAGTACAGACCTATTGGAGTATTCTCACCCTGCTGGCTGCAGTTACTACATTTAGAAAATATTC
The DNA here is from genome assembly GCF_963383615.2 of Lipophrys pholis. Classification (NCBI taxonomy): domain Eukaryota; kingdom Metazoa; phylum Chordata; class Actinopteri; order Blenniiformes; family Blenniidae; genus Lipophrys; species Lipophrys pholis. The sequence continues at coordinate 6,830,041 of NC_137630.1, read as the reverse complement.
TAAAGGATCCAACGTAACAACCAGGATGTTTTCTATGACTGCCTGAAATGAACTCTTGGCAGGTGTTGCGGTCTCATCCGTCATCATGTTATCCTGGGGCAGAGGTTTGATAAAACTGCTGCAGGGCAGCGCAGCTTTTCTGAAGAACTTTTTATAGTTTGTGTATCTGAAGTTGTTAACATACGAAGCATCCGAGAGGCCGGAGAGAAAACATGTTCACAAATCAGATTATTTTGTTCTCCCAGGTTATTTTATATTCTGGATTTCTCTGTGAATGTTTTGTTCAATAAATATTTCTGAAAAGTCTCAACCCGTCTTTAAAATCATCATAAAACTGTTCAGGACTGTTCAGATATTCAAAATGACGCTACTAAACTCAGGACGCTTCGTTTTCAACATTACTCATTCAAAAACCCCAAAAAGTAAAATGAGGATCTCGTCTTCCTCGTTTTTTTCAGATTTGTTGTGTTGTTGTTTATTTATTTATTTAGTTTTTGTCGTTTCTGTTCCTAAAACATCTGAAATAAACTTTTTTGGTTTAATTCACTTCAATCGGAGCTAAAACTTCCATATGAAACATTTAAAAGCTGAAAACTTCCAGGAGGATTATTCATCTTCCTCTCAAACTCCAAACGAACTTTACTTTGTTTATTAAGTTTCTTTTCTCGCAGGAAGATGAAACTTTTAAAACTTTGAGTTTCTTTTGATTTAATGAGTTTGTTTTTTTAAGAAAATGTCATTTCGCGGCTGCTAAACGGCGTCGAATTAGATGTTTTGTACGTTTGTAAAGTAAACAAGGTAACTTGATTGTCTGGTTCATGTGACTGGTTGTTGTTGTTGTTGTTGTTTACTGAGCGGCTGCAGACTCACTGCATGAAGACCACGATGTTGTGGACCTTGATGCTGGGCATGGTGCAGAAGGCGCTGGAAGAAAGACGAGGGTCACATGGTTCAGTAGTTCTTCATGGTTCCTTTGTCTCACCACCGCGTTCTGAGGCGCAGACTACTTACTACACGTAGGGGGCGCTGCTGCCGATCTCCACACTCACGGTGTAGTTCACCTGCAGAAGACGAACACGTCAGAGGACGGCAGAGTCCTGAATGCAGCAGGTCTGGACTGGACGAGGCAGAAATAAAGAGGGAGAACCACATTTCTGGACTATAAGCCCCTACTACTTCTTTTTTGTTTGTTTTTTTGGAATCCTGCAGCTTCAGATTCTGGTTCTGCTGTTTTCAGAGACTCGCTTCTTCAAACGGCTTAAAAAGGACGTTTCTGTTTTCCTGAACATCTCGTGAAGCTTCATGTGGCCAAAAGAACTAATACATCTCGCTCTCTCTCCCTCCCTCCTACCCTCTCTCCTCCTAAGCCTCTCCCTCCCTCCTACCCTCTCTCCCTCTCTCTCTCTCCCTCCTACCCTCTCTCTCTCTCCCCCTCTCTCCTCTTACCCCCCCTCCTACCCTCTCTCTCCCTCCCTCCTACCCCTCTCTCTCTCTCCCTCCCTCCCCCTCTCTCCTACCCTCTCTCTCCCTCCTACCCTCTCTCTCCCTCTCTCCTCCTACCCTTCCTCCTACCCTCTCTCTCTCCCTCCCTCCCCCCGTCCTACCCTCTCTCTCTCTCTCTCTCTCTCTCCCTCCTACTTTCTCTCTCTCTCTCCCTCCTACTTTCTCTCTCTCTCTCCCTCTCTGTCTCCCTCCTACCCTCTCTCGCTCTCTCTCTCTCCTACCCTCTCTCTCCCTCCCTCCTCTCTCTCTCACACTATGAAAGACAGATTTGTTGGAATTGATGAAAACATGAACAATCCCACATTGAAGTTCAAGTCCTGTTACAACATGGAATCCTGCGGCTTATAGAAAGGTTTGGATAAAAATAATAAAAATAATAATAATAAAAATAATAATAATAAAATAATAATAATTAAATTTCATGGGTGCAGCTTATATTCACATGCACTCAATAATCTGGAAATTCCTGTGGATATAGAGACGTTTCCATTATACAGTTAAAACAGGTTCAAATTCATTTTCCTTCCAGGACAGATGATTTTATAAATGTAAATAAATAATATGTATGAGGTGTTCAGGCATTAATCGTGTGTAACAACGCTACAGGATAAACATTTCTGCTCTGTCAGCACACGACCGTGATGTTCAGCTTGTCATCATATCGGTAGTCATGGAAACATGACGCTCCACCTGTTTGGTTTACGGCGGGAAGTATGAAGCAGCGACTAACTGTTATTTCAGATTTAACTGGTGTGAAAACGGCTTAACATGGGATTAAATCCAGAAAGTTCCCGGTGAGTCGGCCTGGACCGGAGCGGTTCCGGTTCCCTGCCGACTCGTTCTATCTGAAGCGGTTTGTCTAGAGTCGCCGCGACGACGCAGCAGGAAGTGCTGCTTTCGCAAACAGACACCCGTGACGGTCGCGTGACGGCGGCGCCTCCTACCTGGCGCTGGCTGAGCGGCAGGATGCTGGTGGCGTTGTTCAGCTGGTGCATGCCCACCACCGTCTTCATGTAGAGCACCTGGCAGGTCACGCTCTCCACCAGCACCGAGAAGAAGTTGGGGTTGGTGAAGTTGAGCACGCTCTGAGGACAGACGGCAGGTGATTCTGCAGTGTGTGTGTGTGTGTGTGTGTGTGTGTGTGTGTGTGTGTGTGTGTGTGTGTGTGTGTGAGACAAACAGTGACTTGTCCACAGCCTCAGCAGAGGAACAGAGGACACACTCTCCTCTCACAGCGTCACATTGTCCAGACTGAACTGCGGCTCGGTGTGGCCAGCAGAGCGCCGAGGCCGCGCTCACAATGAGACCTTCTATTGTCACATTCTGGAACAAATTCCTCCTCATATAAACAACCTGCAATTTAGTAAAACACAAACCGCCCACTGGAGTGTGGCAAGTCGTGTTTCCATCACTGCGTTGACCAAAAAAAAGAAGATTTAATCTGGAAAATAAAACTGATCAAAACATTTTAATCAATGAAAAGGTCCCATATGATGCAAAAATGTACTTTCTAATGGTTTTCTAACAGTAATATTTATCTCCAGAGCCTCCGTTTGTGTTTCATCTCCCTCACGTGCTCCACTTTTTAGCAAATGTGTTGTCATACAGGTGAATCAGAGATTTTCCCTTCATGACATCATGAGGGGAAATAACCACTCCCTCTGGTAGTGGAGCTCTGCCTCACTGATAAACTGAATGAATTTAGTATAATATAGAAAACTGTAACAGTTAGCAGGTGCTAGCTTTAGCTACTTGGTAGTATTTGCAACGACACGACCAAACTAAATAACATAGTTCAGACACACGATATCTTTATCTCACCATCTTCAGGATTCTTTCCTTCTGTGGTTCAAACCAGTTGAACCACAGCGTTTATACGAGTCATCGCGATAAATCCACTGTAAACAGCAATTATCTAGTATATGAGTAATGAAGAACACGTCATGAGCACGCGACTTCACTAAATAAAAGAAATGTCTGGAGTAAGCGTGGACAGACACAGGAAGAGCCTGTTCTCAGTAGAGCTCAGTAGAGGGACTTTTAGACTGGATTTGGGGAAAAACACTTTGAATTCAATGTTGTTGGATGTGAAACTGCTGACAAACAATAATCTGGAACCTTTAAAGTCCTAAACATTCGATAGCTGCTCAGCACCCGTCAGAAGCACAGAATCGGAACCCCTCAAACGTACCGTCATGTTCATCTGGACCCTCATGTTTTTGTGGTCGAAGCGCACCGTCACGGAGCGGATCCCGTCGTCCGCCACCACCACGGTGCGCGGGAAGAGGAAGAAGGCCACGAGGCAGGAGGCCAGCAGGCAGAGCACCACCGACAGGCCCACGTACAGTTTCCTGCCAGGCAGAGGGAAGAAGCAGCTTCACACAGAAGCTCCGACACAGGACACCACGAGGACACCACGGGTGACGCCACGGGGACACCACGGGGACACCACGGGTGACGCCACGGTACTCACGTTCTTTGAGGCTGCAGCCGCTGGTCGCTATACGGGATGAGAGCCACCAGCTCGTTCACCTGACCTGAGGATCCATTTCATCACATTAGAACCAGCAGTCCTGCACCTTGATGTCAATTTAAGACGGTGAAATACCGCCAAAGTAACAGTTTTGACAGTTTTACACTGTATATATGACACAACAAGAAAACTGGATGCATTTCTAATTTCCTTGCACTTGAGAAGACTTCAGTGTGTTTTATTAAACCGAGCAAAGACCTGAGGACAACAGCCCCCGTCAGAGACACCAGGCCAGAGACAGACAGGGTTCAATGAAACAAAAATATGAAGTTCTATTTCAAGCAGATTAATGTAGTTTGATCCACTTCAACTGTTTGGGATGTTAAACACACAAATCAGCACTATGAGGGACATTTTCCCTGAAACCACAGTCTCAAGTCTCAGTCCAGTAGAGACAGGACTTGATAAGACTTTTACCATTTCAATTCCATTTTGGTTTAATCGTATTTCGTCCTTTGATAAAATATCCACTTTACAAGTTTTCCTTCTATTCGTCCTTTCTCCTGAAATGGAGTCAAACCCTCAAGTGTCTGTGCCGCTTGGGGCCATGTGTCCTGCTCTTGTGAATGACATCACCACGCTGCGTGGCTACAAAAGCTACGGCAACGTCACTCCAGCCCACTGGAATCAACAATAGGATCGATCGCTAAATTAGCAAATGATTCCAGGGAGTTGAAACACTGGGAACCGGTTTTTAGTCCCATTCCGAGTCTCAAGTCTCAGGCCGGGAGTCTCAGGACTCAGACAGAGAGTCTCAAGTCTCAGACTGAATCTTAAGTTTCAGATCAGGGTCTAAAATTTCAGACCAGAGTCTCAAGTCTCAACTGACAGTCTAAAGTTTCAGACCAGGGTCTAAAGTTTCAGACCAGTCTCAAGTCTCGAATGAGAGTCTCAAGTCTCGGATGAGAGTCTCAAGTCTCGGATGAGAGTCTCAAGACTCGGATGAGAGTCTCAAGTCTCGAATGAGAGTCTCAAGTCCCAGACCAGAGTTTGCACTGGATCGTTACTTACTGAAGATGAATTAATGGGTCATTTCAATACTCAAACACCTTGAGAAGATAAAACACAGAGTATAAACAACATGCAGTCAATACTTATGAATGAAGCTCAGCGGTCTGATGAGCACCTGCCTCCACCTGCCTCCACTCACCTGACGGGATCCGTCCGGTGCCCTGACACGTCGGGCACGTTATGCTGTCCCTGCCGGTGAACTCCACGTAGGGGAACTGGGCGATGTCCTCCCTGCGGACCAGTCCGTCCAGCGACTCGTTGTCGGAGTCTTTGTCCTCCGCCTCCCGCTCCGCGCCGCGCCGCTCCGGGAGCAGCGACTGGCTGCTGCCGCTGCGGGACCACCGCGTCCCCATATGGAGTCGGGAGTCTTCTCACCCAGCGACGTGTCAGCTAGTGGCCGCTCGTCGGCGGGCGAGGACCCATGGAGCCCCGGGAGGAGGCGAACCAGACCGGGACACTTGACACGGAACGCCTCGCAGCGGCTAGCCGCTCCGCTAACAGCCGTCCAACAGGTCGCCTGTGAGCTTCAGGTGACTGGAGCCGCTTGTAACTTCACTGACTTCACTGTTAATTCAACGAACTTTATACACCTTTTACGGAGTTTGTCCGTGTTTGTACCCGGACAGAACAGACTGTTTGTACCCAGACAGGGCGGAGTGTACCCGGACTGCGCGCGGCTCTTCTCCCCGGCTGTCACAGGCTTGGAGCTCCACGCTGCGCTGCATTCAGGGACCCTCCGTAAACTCTTATTGTGCTGCGTCCGTCCATTGGCACGGCTGGTGTGTCTGCGGTGTGTTATGTCCCAGTTTACAAGCCGCACATCACAAAACACCGCGTCCGACTTTAGTTTTGCCCATCTCATTTATTTTAGTATCTCTTTGGAGTAGTTTTAGAAATACCGTCACCATCATCAGTTAAACCTGAAATGTACACACTTTCTTGTTGAACATTTGAACTCATCACCCTTCTACTTGATTGGCAGCTGCTCAGCTCTCTGCTGCCCCCTGCTGCCACCGTCTGGCTACTGCAGTTCATTATGCACATTATGAAGACATTTTTACAACTCGCAGACTTTTTCCACATTTTTCTCCTTTTACTCTGTGCTGCAAATCTGAAGAAGGTCCTCAAAAAGAAAAACAAAAGATTTATTGCAAGCCTCTGCGTGTACATGTGTTCAACACTAAATGTCACTTTGTGCAAGCCTTGTCTTCAGCTCTTCATTCTCTCTCTGCAGCATTTTATTCTGTAGGACAAGAAAAGAAAACAGGATGTTTAAAAACACTTAAGAGAGCTCTGCAAGCATTTAAAGTTTAGGAGTTTATAATAAAAATAATAAATGCATCCCATGTCCAACCTTATGTCTCAATGCCTCCACTATCAGGTCTCGGCCTCCTCTGACTGTCTCCTCCTTTTTTGAAGCTCGGAAAGCATCTCCAATCACTGAAACCAGCACGTGAGCCTGCACAGAGTTAAAAACGGAAGCTTTTCCACTCAGATTTGGCCCCACTTTGTTTTCCAGGGCCAAAATAAGTCATCTACCAGAACCCTAATACACTACTGTTATTTATTTTATTAAAACACACATCTTTAAACAGGAACTTATTGAAGGTGCAATGAAAATGAACTAATGTGAGGAAATAAGTCTGTGGTGCGTGAGGGCCCGGAACTTGCAGTGTATGAGCTATCTGAAGCTGCGGCCAGACTCACAAAGGCTTTGCTCTGGAACAGGTAGCAGTGGTACATGTCTGCAGCAGGATGTTTGGCCACGAAGCCGAAGACTTTGGACGAAGAGGGCAGCACGGCGCAGAAGGACACTGTGGTGAGGGGGCAGGAGTACAGCAGGAACTGTGGTGGGACCAAGGATGTGAGGCTCAGTGACTCCTTTCAAATACAGATTTAATTAAAAAAAGAAAAGTCAATGTCGGTCCCTCACCTTGGTTTTATTTTCCAAAATGTCGATCCCAGTTACCGACAGGAAGAGATGGACTTTACTCTTCTTCGCTACCTTTTCCATGGAGTAATTATCTTCTGTCTGGATGAGATAGTGGCAGGATTTAGTGTGTTAAATAACTGTGGCGATATATTCAAAATCATGGCAAGTCTGGTGATCTGTAACATAATTCAGACTGATCTGCCGTGAGGAGTAAAAATCAGTACAGTAAGGTGTTTTAATACTCATCAGGTGTTGATTCAATATAAAGAAGCGCAGCCAACTGTCCTCTAAGTCTCTAAGTTACCAAAGAAAGTACTAAACAAAGACAAGCAGGAACATGACAATCCCAAAAAAGTTGAATTAAAAACACCAAACATAAGAAAACAAGACACTTCATAGTGTGAATCCTGATTCTGAAGAAATAAATTGATCTTCTAAGAGACTCAAATCTACCAGAAATAAAATTAATCCATTCATTTTTGTTTCAAACAAGTAAAAACAAAGCTTATTAAATTCTACCCCCTCTCCAGTCTATTTGTGCTGCTTTTTTTTTTTATTATTCACATGTTTACAAAACAAGTGAGTAAGTAACAGATAAAATAATAAAAGGTAAAAATAAAAAGGAATAAAAAAATAAAAAGATCCAAATAAAAAATCTTCCCAGAGACTGAAACCTTTAGAAAACAATAGAAAACTGACCTGAATCACTACAAAAGCAAAGCAATGAAAAGCAAAGTGGCTCTTTAAATGTCGGCGGAGGTGAATTTGCTGTTAGAAGAGCAGCTGCAGATTATTTTATGACTTTATATTGAGGATGTTAATAAAGACCTTCAGACTCTGAGCTGCTTCCTCCAGGACCTGCAGGCCTTCAGGGCGAACCACCTCCACCCGGCCCAGGAACTACAACACAAACACAGGCCTCTCTTCATTTATCACACACAAACACACACACACACACACACACACACACACACACACACACACACACCTATAAAAGAGAAGTTTACTACCTTCACCTGGAAGGAGATCTCAATGTCACTTTCTGTGTCGCTCATTTTCACCGCTGCTCCCTGAAACGGACACGAATCCAAAGATTTCACGTCACAGAACAACTCAAATCAGAGAGAACAGTGAGTGTGACGTACCTCTAGTGAACGAAGACTGAGCAGAGCTCAATCAGCTTCCTATTGCCGCCCAGAGAGAGAGGCTGGGTGTAAAGTCTGTGACGTTAATGAGTAACTGAGGAATCCTCCTTATTGTTCTTCATCAAACATTCAGGATGCCTGGAAGTTTCTCTCACACTTTAACATTTAGACCAGGAGGATGGAAAAACACAAATAAACTTCAAAATAACTTTGTCGTGTTTAGACTAAAATATTTTGTCTCTAACAACAAATCACGTGATCATGTTTGGCCATTTTACATGTAATAAAGCCAATATTGTAAAAACAACTTCACTACTACTACACTAACAAATGTAGTAATAGATTACCGCTCCATTACATTCAGAATGGACATTATACATTATTACTTGCTATATATTCACACCACGCATTTATTTTTTTTTTTTTAAATAAACAACATTCCTCAATTTGAAATGCCGACATTATAACACAATATGAGAGAATGACGGTTAAAAATAAAGAGAAATCCTCTTTATTGTCAGTGTGCGGTCGTACAGCCGCCAAACACAAACCAACCTGCTTTCTTTAACTCAGTTCCATTATAAGGCATCAAACAGCAAAGTTCCACTAATCAGTGCACTTTAGTCCAATCTATTTTGCAAAATCAGCATTTTATCTTTTCAATTCGTCTCTAGTAATCTGCATTGCATCATATAGTTTAATGTTTTAATTCTGAGGATGTGATTGGCCAGGCCTCCTTGTATAGGAGCTCTCCATCTCAGTGTTTAGGTTGAATATATATATATATACACTTTTGTGATGTAGTACAACAAACGTCGTTTCTCATCCACGTTGCTGCTAAAACAAAGAGGACATGCGATCGTCGGAGACGAGGACGTGTCAAATGAGGAAACGTCAAAAATAAATGTTGTGTAAAATTATAAAGCTGATCAAATAAAGTATAATAAAGATCATGAAAAGCATATATGAACAAGATATACATTAAAACTATTAAGATGAATGTCCATAAATAACTATAGTAGGAGAAACTGTGTGTGAAATCTCAGTTAACGTAGTTTCTATCTGGTGAAATGATAAAACCAGTAGTTTTGTGTAACGTCTGATCTCCGATAGTTTTAATTTTAATGTACTTTTATATCGTCTCTGAATACGAGCACACATTCGCTAAAACCTGGTGCGACTGAGGGATTCTTGTATAATTTGGGACCTTTAATGTGAAGTTTTGCAGGATGTGGTTTCCACAGTAAAATAGCGTTTTATTTGGATGTGATGTTTTTTTAATAGCGAGGTGAGGCGAGGCGTAGCCAAACACCTTTAAATGTAAGAGCAGTGGAAAAATATGCCGACTCAAAGATTTTCCATATGAAGTGTATTTATTGTTTTACAGCGTTCAATCAAAGATTTCTCGGTGTCGTCGTGCAACAGAGAAGGTCGACGGCGCGGGGAGAGATGACTGGTAGGAGGGAACGTGAAGAAAAGCCTAAAACAGACGGATAAAACACGCCGCTCTTTCCACCAGATCAACTTTTATCATCGGCCGAAGCGTCTGGGAGGATTTCTGGTCTCATTGGAGTTATGAGATTAAAGTTTCTTTTGTTTTTAACTCTACATGTGCTGGATGTGAGCGTACGACGAGGCGGAGGAAGTCCTCTGGCTTCAGGCTCGGTGGTGATGGAGATGTGGGGGCGGAGGTGGGGTGGGGGGGTCTACGAGTCAGTGACAGACATGGTCTCCATGGCGGTGGGGAGCTCTCCTCCTCCTCCTCCCTGCTTCTTCTTCTTCCCTCCGTCCTGCTTCTTGGATTTCTTGGACGTCTCCTGATCGATGGGAGCCGGCTTCACGAACTTGATGATCTCAGTCAAACCTGCAGGAGGAGAAAGACGTCCTCAGTCTCATTAAAAAAAAAAAAAAAAAAGGTGGAGACAACAGAGAACTTCACACGTGTGTGGCAGCAGGAAAAAAAAACATTTCTATTAATTCAGAAAAAGAAATGATAAAGAATTTGTGAGGACAGCTACTGGAATTTCTGGACTATGGAGCGCACCGGAATATAAGCCGCACACACCAAATTTCAAAAGAAAAAAAGAAAGGCGAAAGTTACGTGATGCACCTGAACGCATCACCGGAGACATGAAGCTCATTAAACCCTAAAAATTTATAAATTAGCCGCGTCGCAGGGTTCAGAGCGTGTGAAACAAGTCGCGGCTTATAGTCCAGACATTACGGTAATTTGTTTATTATGGTTAGGGTAAATTAAAAACAAAAAGTTCCAGTACATTACCGCGATGAATTTCAAATGAAACAATTCAGATGCAGTTGACGTGCAGATTCAAAATGTGAAGAACTGAAGCATTTTCTTTAAATAAAATTCCTTCAGTCAAGCTGACAATGAAGTTTGGAGGTGTGGAACTCATTAAAAAAATAATCACCAGACGCTCGCTGGGTTTCCTCCTTTTTAATGCTCTGCCTCTGCTTCTGGTGGTTTGTGGGCCTTTCTGACCCAACTTCAACTTTTCCATTTACCTTCACACATTTTAAGGAGCTGAAACTCCTAAACCCTTCATCCAGTTTGAATGTGGATGTCCTCAAATGGAAGCTGAGACTCTGCACTTTATGTCCATTATAGAACTGTTACTGGAATATAGTTCACTAAACAGGTAAACAAACAAAACAAAACAAACAACCTTGTGTCAAGTGTCCTGAGGCTGGATTTTCTCTTATCCTGATAACTTCAAGGATTAACTCTGGGTTTCCTGTACTACGACGCTCGCTCACTTCTCACCAGGATAAATCACCGTGGTAACTGACGCTGAAAGTCTAACCTGCTCTGGACCAGGTTATGTTCTAGATAAGAGGTCAAAGCCCCGCCTCCTGACCAATCAGATCTCTTGGAAAATGACCTGCCCATTCTTATATGATGGCGATTGGTGGGCAGGTGCAGCACTAAGGTGCAGCGGAGAGGAGAGGAGAAAGTAACTGAGAGCGATCTTTTTGACATAATAAAATAAATCCTGGTCTCTGAGGCTTTGAAGGATGTTTTTGTCAAGTCTGTTTATCTCCACGAGGGTTGATCTGGAATAATGAGCTCAATGATCACACCTGACAGAACTGCAGAAACATGAATTTATGGAACGCAGAACTACTCATGTCGTCACGGTGATGAATTAATATTCCAACACAAAACAAACAAGAGAAACTCAGCCTCATAACAACTGGATGGCAAATCTAAACTAAAAGAAGATCAGTGAGGAAGTTTCCCGACACGTTTCTGCTGTAATAAAGTAAAATTGATCAGCGGAGGTGCTGTCCGTTTATATCGCTGATATATTAATATCGTATAATCTCACCAAGTCACACATTAACAAGTCAGGAATGTTCTGGCTTTGGCTGCAGCAGCAGTGTTGCTTTTATCTGCTGGATGTGTTTTAATTCTTCATAATCTCTGAGAATAACTGCTCCTTCAGTAATCTGTAAACGGCTCTGCAGGATTTCTCTGTGTGTGATTGGTCAGACGCTGCAAACCCCGCCCCTTTTACGTGAACGCACACACGTCGGTCTGGGTTGATAACCCGCTTTGTAGTAACGGTGATCTCGATAAGTCAACCCAGGAAACAGAGAGAGATCCTGGATATGTTGATCAGGGTTGGTAGTACAAGTCTCAGGTATTGATGGACGGCACTGTAATTAAACGGCAGCACTGACCAGGAGGCATGAACGGCCGCAGCACCTCAGGAACCACGATGCCCTCCTCCGTCTGGTAGTTCTCCAGGATGGCGCACATCACGCGCGTCGTCGCACACATGGTGGCGTTCAACATGTGGACAAACTCCGCCTGCAACACAGACAGACAGAGAGACAGAGAGACAGAGAGACAGAGAGACAGAGAGAGAGAGAGAGAGAGAGAGAGAGAGAGAGAGACAGAGAGACAGAGAGAGAGAGATTTAATACCAGGAGAAGTGACCCGTCCATCCACGGTCAAAGTGCCTCCTCACCTTGTCCATCATCTTCTTGGTCTGACCGTAGCGGATGCGGAGGCGCCTGGCCTGGTAGTCGGTGCAGTTTGAGCAGGAGACCAGCTCCCTGAAGGCGGCGGAGCCGGGGAACCAGGCCTCCAGGTCCAGCTTCTTACTGGCTGCGTGGTTCAGGGCGCCTGCGGCGACACGGGAGACGGATGGACGTGTTGAGAGCCGCAGTGGACGACTCAACGTCTGACCCACCGGGAGCCGGACCCACCTGAGACGATGTTGACGATGCGATACGGAATCCCCAGAGTCTGGTAGAACTCCTCGGCGGTGCCGATCATCTCGTCAAACATCTCCCAGGACTTTCCGTCGTGAGGGGAGGCGTACACGAACTGCTCGATCTGCAGGAACAAGACGTTCTGGGTTCAGGGCTTTCGAACGGGCCTCTCGTCGTGTTCTCGGCCGCCTCAGTGACCACCCACCGACCTTCTCAAACTGGTGCACCCTGAAGATGCCGCGGGTGTCCCGGCCGTGGGAGCCCACTTCCTGTCGGAAGCAGGTGGAGTAGCCGGCGTAGCGGATGGGCAGGTCCTCGGGTTTGAGCCACTCCTCCCTCAGGAAGGCTGCGATGGGCTGCTCCGAGGTGGCGATCAGGTACTTCTCGTCTATGGCGCCGTCGTCAGACTTCTCGCTGCTCTTACCGATGACCTGAGGGGAACGCCGGCGGACGTCAGAGGCGAGGACAAATGAAAGCTCCAGTTCAGAGAGACATCGTTCGTTTGACTGACTTGTTGGTGCAGTTTTCCCTCCAGAGATTAGTAAGATTTAAAGGTCCTCTATTATACAGATTTTCTACAATTTCACATCTCTATCATGTGTCCAACATCAGAGTTAAAGTGTCCTTTCCAAGATCCAGCCTTGGTCCTGAGTGTCATCCAGTCTAAAAGTCCCTCTACTGAGAACAGAGCTTTCCGGTGTTTCAGATTAAGTGGTTTCCCTGTTAACTGGTGACGCTTTAATGTCACTTGTTGCTGCTAATATCAGATGTTAAAAACCCGACAGAAATCTGTAGCTGTCCTGGTGAACGGCATTTATAATGAAGTTTCCAAGTGTCAGACCTTTTGTCAACGATGGACGCTGAAGGAGGTCGGTCACTATTTAACAGGGAAACCAGCTAATATGAAACACCGGTGCGATGTGCTAATGTGTACAGTGGATTTATCGCTATGACTCGTATAAACAATGTCGTTCAACCAGTTTGAACCAGAAGAAGAGGCTCCTGAAGATGGTGAGATAAAATTATTGTGTCTGAACATAGTTTGGTCTTTAGTGTCGTTACACGTACTACCAAAGTAGCTAACGCCAACTCCTGTTAACTGTTGCAGTTTTTCTTAATATAATGAATTTATTCAGTTTATCAGTAAGGCAGAGCTCCACTACCAGAGGGAGTGGCTATTTCCCCTCATGATGTCATGAAGAGGAAAATCTCTGAATCTCCTGTATGAGCATTAAAGTTAAACCATTAGAAAGTGAATTTTGCATATGTCACTTTAAAACATTAAATGTCCCTTTTTGTCCTAATATATGGCCACTTGTTATCTGCTGCATATAAAAAGTTTTTATCCACTGATGCAGATGTCGCTGGAGAAAATGTTCACTTTGTTTAATTTCAAAAAGACTTTGCATCCTACATTCTTCATCTACTGTGTAGTGTGCCGCAGCAGTACTTCACACTTTGTGTTTTTACCACTACAAAGCACGATGAACGCCGTTTTAAAAAAAAAAAACCAAAAAAAAACGACAGCTTTTCATTAAAAGCATTGTCGTGGGAACTGAGCCTGTAAAATATTCAACTGAAGATAAAAAAAATAGATAAATCATCAGAATTACTATGACAGCAGGAAACCGGCTTTTTTTGCTTTATAGGGCACAGATATAAAAATATTTGGAGAATTTAGAGGCCTTCTATTTGGATTAATCATTAAAAAAAACTGCTTAAATGTAAAGAAAATCTGCTGGAAAGTATAAATCTGATCCTGAAACCTTTATTATTGAAGGTTAAAATTCTCACTGCATGTCTTCAAAACCTAATTATTAACAATCTCAACCTTATCGCCACCTGGCAACACGTTTGTTTTGTTGTTTGTTTTTTTTAAATCAGAAAACTGACGTTATCAACGTGACGAATTAAGTTTTACATAAATGAGAAAAAGTTGAAAGGGACCATCTTTGATCATTTGGACCCATGAAAGGTAGAAAAACATGACAGGCGAGAGGCAAACAAACAACAAAACAAACAACAGGGTGCTGCAGTGAGAGTCTGAGACCCTGGAGTTCACCGAGGAGGCGGGTACCTTGTAGAGCTCCTCGTCAAACTGGCTGAGCTGCGCCACCTCCTGCATGACCTCCTTCCTCATGAAGAAGGGCGTGTACAGCATGGTGTAGCTCTTGCTGTGGAGGACTCTCATTGCGTAGTTGATCAGGGCCTGCTCCAGGAACACCAGCGGACCCTGAACGCAAAACAGAGGCAGAGGACGAGTCCAGTTTTCCCGGCGTGTAAAACCTGTCGAGCCGCACGCCCGACCGCCTCACACACTCACCTTCAGGAAGTAGCCCCTGCTGCCGGCCACCACCGCCCCCCTCTCGCCGTCAAAGCCATCGATCATGACCACCAGGTCCACGTGGGAGTACTTCTTCTGGGCGCTGCAGTCGCCCCAGGTGCGCTCCACCTTGTTGTCGGCGTCCTGTGGAGAAGTTGGAAGCCATGACGCTCTCCGGTGCGGAATGCCAACGGCTCCCGGCGTCACGCTCACACGTTCAAAAGGGGATTTTTGTTTACGAGCATCATGTCGATTTGATGTTTTATAGCCAAAGTTATTGTTTCTGAGCTTCTGCCTCCTGAATTAAAGTCTGTGCAAAGACGTGGTGATTATCTCCAACAGCCGTCTTTTGACCAAAAGACACATTATTGTGATTTTCCACTAAATCAAATTGGTTTCATCCTTCTCTTCCAGCATTTTTCAGACAATTTGGACATTTTAGAATATGATACATCAGGCATTGCTCCACACAGAATAAATGAAAACAAAGTTGACTATCAAATAAGACGTAACGGCGACTAATATAGGCACAGAAAGGATGAAATTAACTGAAACACAACAAACACTATTTTTTTTACGGGAGGAGTTATAGTCTTATGGCCACTATAAGGAAGGACAGTTTAACCATTTTATCTCTTTTCTAGGTAGTTCTGCTTGTTTTTCTTCCGTTTTCCATTGTTTGAGCCGTTTTTTTCATTTTCTCATATTCAGTTATTGTGCCTTTTTAAAAAAACCTTTAACAAAGAGATAAGTCATATTAAAAATGAATTGTTTGTGAATAAAATAAAAGAGACTAAACGCTCCCTAGCTCCCCCCGGTGGCGGACGCCTGCACCAACCTCATCGTTGCTGATGGGCACAGACGGGTGCAGGAGGTTGCCGATCTCCCTCAGGTACTCGAAGCGCTCCGCCTCCAGCTTTATCCTCTCGCCGTCGGTTTTCTCCGCCGCCTCCTCCACCAGCAGGCGCACCTTCTTGATCTGAGACACCGTCAGGGCCTGGGACGGAGAAACGAGTCAGCAGGCGAATAATGTGACCGCCGCGCCGCCGCGCCACAGGCACCGTTAATCGTACCGACAGCGTCTCGGCTGTTAGAGACTCCACGTTCTGCGCTTCCTCGGGTACGTCGTCATCGTCGCCGACTGGCTCCTTCTTCTGCAGGGACAAATACCAGGTGGTGGTCAAAGACACGCCCACATCTCTCTAATCTGACCGGGTGAAGCAGAACCCCGGGAACATGGAATGTCCTCAACAGTTACTATTACACCAAGTGCTTCTGAACATGAAATAAGTTTTCAGCCACATTCTAATCGTACCATCATGAAGCTTTAAATATCAGATCTGGCTGCATGGCTCAATCATCTCTATTGTGACTCCGTTACTTTCATCAAAGAGAAACAAGCAGTGCGGCGCCATCTGTGGCGTTTACCTTCATCTTCTCCCCGATGCTCTTGCTGCAGAGGTTCTTTGCTTTGTTGAGGTTGTCTGCGGTGAAGCGGCCTGTAGGGGGAGACGTCGCAGTGTCATCACGGGATGTGCGTGCATAACCCGTACTTTTCTTTCTCAGTGGAGATTTGCGGGGAAGTTGTGGGCTAAAGCCGTGAATATACTGCACAAATATCCACCAATCCAAATGTTTTAGTGCAAATACATAGAATACAAGCAGGAAAACGCAACATCTTCAAAATAATTGCAGTTTTAACATCATGCCAATTCTAAACGATGCATCCTGGTATAAAATACAGTGAAATGTCTCTTTCAATACTGCTGCGACTACAAGTGCAACAATGACTCCAGACCAGACCCTCTGGTAGACCTGACCTGACCGGACCCTCTGGTACCCTGGTTTTGGGCAAGGACCATGTGTTTGAAGCATCTTTAGGCTCAACTAACATTCCCTGGGACATTCACCGTATTTAAAGGTCGAGGATCTCAACGAATCTGATTAAACTCTATGGCACCGTGTGTGTGTGTGTGTGTGTGTGTGTGTGTGTGTGTGTGTGTGTGTGTGTGTGTGTGTGTGTGTGTGTGTGTGTGTGTGTGTGTGTGTGTGTGTGTGTGTGTGTGTGTGTGTGTGTGTGTGTGTGTGTGTGTGATTAAAATCAATAAGACAGAGTGAGATTACACATTAATGAGTGGGAAGTTACTCCTTTTGCTGCTCCAACTTTTGGTCCAAACATGTTTTGTTTTTGTTTTCTGCAGATTCTTTTCAACGTGGGATGGGTTGAAATCACCAGTTCCTCCTCAACTTCACGACGTTGCGTCCGTCTGCAAACTAGACGTTAGTGAAGTGAACGCGCAGCTTGTTACAAGCAGGCGAGGAATAACGAAAAGTAGCAGCACTTAAGACCAAAAAGATTCGAGCTGCACAGATTCCTCGAGTGACTCGATTAAGAAATGTTTTAAAATTATTTTCTGTGCCTCGTTTAATTGAACTTAAAGCTCACGTTTTGTACGGACTCTTTTTAGTGTGACAACGTGCTCACGCCACAGGTCCCGCGCCCGCAGCACTGCAGTGTTTTGATAACGTGTAGATTTGCTGCAAGACGACAGAATGTCAGAGGACGGGACGGAAAACAGCGAAAATTAGCAAAGTAAACACAAAGTGAAATTAACCCTTAAAAAGTCTTAGAAGGAAACAAATTTGTTGTTGTGATCCATCTTATTTTCTACTGTATATTTATAATTGAGTGTGTTAGGGCCTGATATGTAACGACGACCAAATTTGTTATAAAATATGATGTAACAAAACCCAAAATGTAATAACTGGTCAATAATGTAACAAGACGCTGAGACTAAAACTTAAAAAAATGTAATATTACATTATGGGGCAGGCAAAATATCTTTCACCTAATAGTGTAATAATTTTATTACATCATAAAGTGAGTCAATGATTTATGGTTTGGACTTGAACTGCTTCACTTTTAATAACAGTGAAAGAATGAGTTCTAAAAGTTTGGACTATTTGTTTATATTAATATCTACATAATTTATGGTATTTATGTATGATTGCTGTCGCCCAAATAATTTATAGTCTTCTATTCTCCATAACATGTAATCTAGTTCTCAAATCATCAGTACAAAATCATGTACAACATTAAACATACTAAGATCACATTTAAATTCTTGTTAAATCTTTTTACTTTATTGACCAGTTATTACACTTTGGGTTTTATTACATTTCAGGCTCAGCACTTTTGTTACATTATCAACCAGGTATTACATTATTGTTCATAACACTTCAGGTCATTATGACATATCGGGCTCTAACAGGGCTTTAATTGAGCTAAAGTACGTTCAATACAATTACTCGATGTAATACACAATAGATTACTCGATTACCAAAATATTCCATAGCTGCAGCCCTAATTCCAAAATAAACCATGTTGTATTTATATTTCCAATATCGATATATCGTAAATTTCGACATATCGCATCTCAAAGAGATTGAACTGAAACATTGTGGAAATGAATTGAAGTTCTTATATATAAAGAGATGAGCCAGCCTCTTGGACAAGAGAGGAATGTGACAGGTGGCATCAATAACTTCACCTTTTCATTTATCAGAAACAGAAAAGCCACAGAGGCGACAGACTTTAGGTGGATCTGAGGTTGTGTGGCTGCAGTGTAAGGTGAGGTTGACTCTTAAGGTGGATGTGAGGTTGTGTGGCTGCAGTGTAGGGTGAGGTTGACTCTTAAGGTGGATGTGAGGTTGTGTGGCTGCAGTGCAGGGTGAGGTTGAATCTTAAGGTGGATGTGAGGTTGTGTGGCTGCAGTGCAGGGTGAGGTTGAATCTTAAGGTGGATGTGAGGTTGTGTGGCTGCAGTGCAGGGTGAGGTTGACTCTTAAGGTGGATGTGAGGCTGTGGGGCTGCAGTGTAGGGTGAGGTTGATTCTTAAGGTGGATCTGAGGTTGTGTGGCGGCAGTGCAGGGTGAAGTTGACTCTTAAGGTGGATCTGAGGTTGTGTGGCTGCAGTGCAGGGTGAGGTTGACTTGACATGTTGCTGCTCGGGATTGCATCAGATTGCACGTTCACACCCGGCATCGCTAAGCTAACCCAGCATCAACAGACCTCCCATATCAAACTGTATACGAAGCAACAACAAAAAAAAAAGACTGAAATCATTCGATGACAAGTGTCTGACCCTGTAGTTAGAAGATGTTAAACAGCCACAACAATGAAGGAGAATCACACGGTTCATTCAAATTAGCCGATGCTAACGTTAGCTCGCCCTGCTGTGACAGCAAACCATGCGTCAGTCAGATTCGGTTAGAAATCATTGTTTAACATACCGCAACAGATTTAGTTGCTGCATATTACGCACACATGGACTTATTTATGAATTATTGTTTGCTCAAAAATACGGCACTATCATAATACAGATAGCAGCACGTAAACTTCTATAATGGAGCCAAACAGAAGTGAAAGCAAGGATTTTCATCATTATGGAGACTCACTTTATACGTGGCAGAGAGCATAGTTAATGAGAAGAGTTGCTCTTAAAGATGACTTTATAAATAAGATTATTTTACATTAATGTGCCGAATGAAAGACAGCCTCCATACAAATGGGAGCACATGTTGAGATCTCCAAAATTATGAAAGATTTAGCTATAATCGAAGAGGAAGTAGAAAAACAGCCAAAGTTTAAATGGGGTTCGGGTTACCCTAACGTTAGCATCGTTAGCCACCGCGTTAACTTTGCGCTATAACTTCATCAATTTAAGTCGCGGCTCACATTTTCTCCATTCCGTGTCCGCAGCCATCAGCTTATCCACTAGCGTGACATCTTTAAACCGCTTCCTCTGTGTTTCGCGGACGAGCTCTGGGTCGCCGCCTTTGTCGGTCCGGAAAAGGTCTAAGTCAAGCACCATGTTTGCACGCTGCCTGAGTCCCTCTGCCTGTGTGCTAAGTGAGTGTGAGTGTGCGCGTGCTTCCCTCACAGGCTGAACGACACGATGACGCAGCGGCCGGGATGCCAGGTCTGATGCTCAGGTCACTAACCCGCAATCACAGAGCACAATGCGTAAATAACGTTTAATCAAGAGGGTTGTTTTTTTATCCCACACCAAATTTAACATTTGAAAATAAAGGATAAAAGATAATTCCTTTATAATATTATATCAACGATATTTTTTTTTCCTCTCTCTGGTCATATCTTCACAAGTGTATTATAAAAAAGTGGAATTCCTGAACTGTTTTTTTCAGAAAAGTGCAACATAAAACTGTGTAACGACAACCGCCAGGGGGCAATAAACACACTGAGGCATAGCGTGGGGGTTTAAATGAAACAAGCAAATGCATTATTAAATCCTTACTTAAACATGTAATTATTTAAACTTGAATTTACATACATACATAAATGTGTCATTAAATGCGTCCTCAAGTCATTAAATACCAATGCATTTTATGTAAAAAAAACAAAGCAAAAAGCTTTGCAAGCAGCTTTGAACGGGTCCTCACTACTTGTGGGACTCCAACTGAGAATGTCAGTCAGCATATGTGTACTGCTCTCTCTATAGCCGCGGTACCACCACAAAACAGTACAGTTAAAATGTTGGCGTGGTTGTGAACGACGTGGTTGTGAACGACGTGGTTGTGAACGACGTGGTTGTGAACGACGTGGTTGTGAACGACGTGGTTGTGAACGACGTGGTTGTGAACGACGTGGTTGTGAACGACGTGGTTGTGAACGACGTGGTTGTGAACGACGTTGTCGTCCGAGTTAAAGCCTTGAGCCTCAATTCTCCGTGACACAGCTTAAATTTCTCACTGTGAACAGCAGCGTCCAACCAGCTGAATCTCTTCTCCTGTTACTGAGAGGAGCGTCTGCAGCTCCTTGAAAGACCGCGTTGTGTCGGGCGCCGACTTTTCAATAAACCAAGTTAACAAAACAACCAGTGAGCACAAAGCGGCGTATGTAAACAAGAGTGGGAGGGTTTTACGGCTGATTCATGAAAAGATCAATTATATATTAAATTATACAGTCTTTTAAAGCATTATCATAGAGAGGGACAAATACAGCTTTTATTTTACAACGCACATGCAGCCGAACTTCCTGTCTCACCATCTTCTTCTCTGGAGGAAATGGCTGAGGATGTTTTTTTTTTTCTATGTGTTTATATGAACATTCAGAATTGTATTAAAGTTAAACACCTTTAGACATTAATCTGCTTCTTGAAGAACTGCAGTAGGATTTTCTAATTCTAAACTTTTCTGAATGAGTGAATGAGCTTGACACAGACCACAGGGAAGAATTGTTGAAAATATACTACAACAATGTGTTGTTTTTTTATTATTATTAGGATAACATAAGCAATAAAGAGCACGATTGTGTCCGGCACATTAAAGCTCATTGTGTCATTGGGATGCATCATGCCCTGAAAGGATTTCACCCTTTCCTCCATTCGTGTGATGGGCTTCACTTTCCAGTGCTCATTTTCCTCATCGAAGAAAGCTCTGTTCACTATTTTATTCTTCTTCTTTGAAGGAATAAAGTTTTCTATGATCAGATGCCTGAAAGACAAGCACAGGAATGAAGCATTAAATCCACAAAGCAACATGTTCATGACTCAACAGGAGGGGCAGGATGTCGTGCCACATTCATTGGGAGAACTGAGGAACAGTTTCATTTCATTTCCTTGGGACATGAAGTGAGCCTGGTGAATTGTTTAAAGTCGTGCTGAGTATGGCGCAGGCTCCCGGCTCTGCTCCCAGCTCTGCTCAGCTATGTTCCATGTGATACTGATGGGTGCCGACTCCGTACTCCGTACTCTGTACCAATATCGGCCCCGATCCGATATCTACCAATCTGATCGGGACATCCCTAATATATATATATATATATATATAAAAATAAATGAATGAATAAATGAATAATTGGAAATAAATAAACATGGAAACAAGTACGACAAGGTGAAAATAAGAGCTGGGATGGACTTTTGGTGAATTATAAATCAATTGTTTAAACACACCTGTTACATCTGGACTTGACCTAACCTGTCATACCTCTGTACCCACTGAGCAAGCAACGTCCATAGACATCCAAAACACGTCCAAAACACGTCCAAAACACGTCCAAAACACGTCCAAAATATGTCTGTCCGTCCAGGCCATAATCTTGACGTCTATTTGACAGCCTGAACTAGTTGAAAATAGACATTTTAACCACTGGACGTCTATTCAACAGACACAACTAGTTGACAAATGACATAAAAATGATAGACATTATAAGAATGATTTACATCTAAGACAGCCAGAATCAGTTGAAAGGTCACAAGCTGTCTGTTAAGTCCAACTGCCTGTATAATTATTGATTTGTCATTAAAATATTGAGGGATGTAGATCATGACAGGCAGGAGGAGACAGCGTGTGAAGTTTAATGAACAATGTCTGAGATATGACCATTTATTGTTTTGGTCACAAGACATTGAACTTTTGAGGTCTCCATGGAGAAACTGGCCACTTTCATAACCTTTCATCTTGTGAATACAAATATGTACATCAGTAAATGTTTTGTCAGCACTTTCAATTGTCATTGTCAAGTATCATTGTTAGTTTTTTCAGTGGTTTCTCACTGGCTAGAGCTCTCGCTTTACAGACATATGATTGTGGGTTTGAATCCAGCTGAAGGTGTCAAATTAACTTGTGTGTGCATGTGTCTCCTCAGGTTTCCGTCAACAATCCAAAGACATCCATGTGATGGTAAATGGTAATGCTAAATTACTTCTATATGTGTCCTATGATAAGACGGATGACCTGTCCTCATTCTGTTGAAACGTATTTTCATTGACGTCCATATGACGTCCAGACAAGACGTGAATACAACGTCCAAGAAAGACGTCTAAACAACTTTCCTTCTGGCTGAGGTGGAAGAATATTCTGGTTCCCGGCTTTCTATGTTCCTCTCAGATACTGGCTTTGTTTGTTGTTTAAGTACTTTATTTGGACTAGAGTTACATTTCTAAGTTTTAATGGTACATTTGAATTCATCATGAAGTCATTTTATTTAATGTTTAATTTCAATCATTTAAAACAATGAATAAGCTGTACATCGGACCCTCTGCCACACTCTCGTCCTCACCCGACCTCATTACCTGGAGCGTTATCTCCTCATTACATTGACTCGAGCTCCATCGAGTGGGTGAACATAAGAACTGCACATACGGCCAGTGAAAAGGTAAAACAAAGAAAGCGTGGATTAGCATGTATAATGGCTCCAACACTGTTTATAATATTGATGTTGTTTGTTAAATAGAAGGAATGTTTGTGTCATGTGTAGATATTTGCAGCTTAATGTTCCTTTTTGAAACGTTTGATCCACAGAAAAGCTGGATAACAACCATATGTATAAGACCTTAAAACAGGAGGCTTCGAACCACCTTCAGCTCCATTGTCAGTCTTCACAGAGTGGATCTCTGTCTTATCCATCTGTCTGTCCTCTCCTCTGTCCCCTCACCCCAACCGGCCAGCAGGAAGCCTCCACCTCTAAGTCTGGTTTCTGCAAAGGTTTCTTCCTGTTAGAGGGAGTTTTTCCTTCCTGTGCTTGTATATATAATAAAGAGCAATGACATGATTTATGATGGTTTTATTCTTTTAAAGTTGTCACAGGTATTTGTTGAAGGTTTGTCATGGACATTTACTCCTTCCCTGCTGAAGAAACTACAGTTACTCTCCATTCTTGTCTTTTGTTTTGCTTCAAGCACCACACACTGTTACTGGATGAATGAAGGAGGCAGAGCAGTTTAGTAGCAGACCTCTGACCCCAAGGCTTCACTGTGGTTACAGCTGACCTCTGACCCCTGACCCTGAGCTTCACTGTGGTTACAGCTGCAGCAGAGTTAGACAACTTTGTCAATCATGTACGCAGCAGGTGTAAAACAGAATAAACTTTTGTTCCATGGCTCAGCATCAATTGGGGATATGAAATGACACAGGTGCAGTGGTGTGAAATGTAAATGTAATACAGAATTTAGAATAGAGCAGAGTGGAGTCGGATGTGACACTTTTCTTATTTTGTCCTTAAGGTAAGGAAAAATGACAAATAGAATCAAAGCATAAACTATTGTTTCAGGATGTCTATTTGTAAGAATACTTGAATGTATGAAGGATACTTGAATGTATAAAATATTTGAATGTATGAGGGTTTTAGGACACATGAGACTTTGAAGAATTCTAGAACACGTGACAATTTTAGAATGTTTTTTTTTTCATTAACATTTTTAGAATGTGTCAGCCGGCCTGATTTGGCGATCTCCTATATAGATAATAAAACTTGCTTTCACAGCAGCTTCCCTTTGTGATTTCGCTTTGGTGAAAAATGTCTGCTGGGATGTCAGATTCTTCTTCAGCTCCTCTACCTTTTGGAGCTTCTGCCCTGCGTCCAGGTTTTTGAACTTGTCCTCATGTTTTGTCTCGTAGTGCCGTCACGGCGTTGTGGGGATTTGTAGTGTGTGTTATTGGCGCACCATATCACAGGGCCATTAAAAACAGATCCAGTAAAAACCTCTGATGTAGGGACGCCCTACAATCCATGGGCAAGTGTCCCCTGAAGACAGGTGTCCTCTCTTCGGAGGGACGGGTCTCAAGGACAAATTGTAGGACCAGTTGATATTGAACAAACCAAACACCAAATATGTTATAGTTATTTCAAAGCACATAACAGTACCAATACAAGATGTATACAATACAAATACATATGTATATAAGATGTATAATTATTAAATAAGATTTAATTTACTTCAGGGACCACATACAGCCCCGTTTAATTTTGAGAGGACCAGACTGGTAAAATATTGTTATATTAACCTTTAAATTCACACTTCAAAGTTTTTCTTTGTTGTGGTCACAGTGTACGTAATGAAGTGAGACATAAACTACTTGAGGAAATGAAGGAAGTGAACCCAGAGTGTAGTATGGATGCAATCATGTATCACCCGCAGCCTGAATATTCCAATAATCTGGTCCAGCCCAAGTATTTTGGCCATTTCAGTGTCGCTCAGTTTGACCCAGAAAACCTGTCCATTGTCCTCGTCAGGCAGGTTGTCGCTCATTAGGGTGTGTTAACAGTTAAATATGTGTCGGTGCACAGTGACAGGGTGTCGCTCTTACCGGGTCCACTCCTCAGAGATTCTACTGTTTCCACTTATTTCACGGTCTGGTGATGCAGTTTTTCGTCTGTCAAACTTGCCCTTCAAAGTCTGACTTTGATGAGTGAGTTTCACAGAAAAAAAAATTAATGAAGCAGCGCAACACCGGGTCATGACATCAATAATTATATAGTTAAATAAGTCTGTTTTTTGTTGTTTTATTTTACCTAAAATTAATTGGTATTTTAATGGATGGAAGAAACATTTATGTATTTAATCCCAATTTTAATGACACATTAAAGTAAATATTTGATGATGCATTTATGTATGTATGTATGTATGTATGTATGTATGTATGTATGTATGTATGTATGTATGTATGTTTATTTATTTATAAAAAAAAATGTCTAGGTAAAATCAACAATATCAATACATTTCTTTACCGTGAATGAAGAAAATGATGTCCTGTAATTTTCTGGTATTGTCCTGGCAACTACAGCTGCTGGCATTTTGCTGTAAAAACCAACAAAAAAAAAACTTTTAGAGAGTATGCAGTTTTAGATATTTAATATTTTTGATTAAAGATGATTTTTAAAAGACCACTGTGCCTTTTATTCTCATCTTTTGTGGTTTAAATGTGATCTTTTTTTTTTAGCTAAGAAAGATGATTTTGTTGTCATTGTATGCCTTTTCTTTATTCTTTATCTTTTTCTTTATAATGATTGCTCATTCCTCTGTGTCAATACAAACACTTCCATGAATTTACAACATCGGTTTTTACACGTCTTGTTGAAACCTGTGGAATCCGATGCAACAGATGAGACGGAGAACAGTTGCTTGCATTTTACTTTAATAAAGTTTATATGAACCACGTGAAATAAAAACTTACAAAAATATACTGTATTAGACAAGATAACGTTATTTTGAATTTAAAAAAATGAGACGACTTACTGATACATTCGTATGCAAATTGGATATAAAGAGAAATAAATAATGAATATCTGTAAACATGCACTTGTACAAAGTTAATTTTGTACTTCAAGAGAAATATTCTCACAGAGTAACTTTGCTTTTCCAAGATTACCATTATATATTTGTACAATGTTTATAATATTTATAACCCATGTCCTGTATGAGCCGCGAGCTGCTAAGTCAGGGTGTGCTCACCGTGGACTCCGTCACATTCAGACCAACAGAACCAGAGAATCCTGAATTCTTCATGTAAAACATGCTGATGATACCCAGCAACGAGAGCGCAGCTTCTCTCTCATCCACTATAGGCTTCACACAGGGGGTGTGGCCTATTCAAATAGGACTACTAACTTCAATAACACATCACTCTTGAACTTTCTAAAATTAAAAACTGTTGTAGAGATTATTATTCGTTTTTACTTTCAAAAACTCACACAGCTCCAAAATGATGGCTTTCTGAAAACATTTTTTAAAATAGAGATTAAATTAAATTTGTAATTTATCGAGTTGTGAAATGGTCGTGTGTGTGCGTCTGTGTGTTCTTTTTTGCTGGTTAGCGGCTGTGAATTTGAATTATCTTGTCAGTTTCAATATGAAGCTTTTTCAGAATACCTCATCTTCATACTTCATTTTAATTATCTCCATCACAGATTCAACAAATTCACAAATAAAAATGCGAGTTCTATTGAATTATTCGTAGTTTTATCTTCCAATTGTGTGTTTTCTTTATTAGAATGTCTTCTGCTACTTCATTTTGCAGAGATTTCTGTGTGTTTTCTTTGCCCTCGATGTGGACTGGTTGGTTTACTTTAGCCATGCCGAGTGTCCTTCCTCCATAACTCTGAGGTGCACTGAATTAATGCACAAGCAAGGCAGTACAGGAGCTGAAAAAAGGAGCCTGTGAGTTCACACTGAGGGTAATAAAACCCAAACTGATAAACAACCTGTCACGAGAGAAATAAAAGTTATATGTTTGGACTGAGATCTGACTGAGGACAGATGTCTATTAAAAAACAAAACCAAAAGTTGAGTTTTAAATCTTCGTTTTGATGGATGAACTGTCATCACAGCAGTCACCTGTGGTTGGGTTGTATAGAGGAATCTCAATACTATTGCTTGGTCACGACTGCAAAACATCGAGTTTGTAACATTGCCAAAAGAGTTTGAATCCTCAAAACATTTGAAGTCTATTGCATCTACTATAAATCCCTTCCTATGACAACGGAAAACCGAATAAGATTTCAAATTGACCACGCCCCCTTTACAATGCCTCGAGTGTTTCTGTGATCAGAAACAGGTTAAGGCCCCGTTCACGCGGCGACGTTCCAAGTGAAAACGCCTCGTTTGTGTCAGAAAAGTTTTGCGTTTACATGGAAAAGATACTGAAAACGATGTAGTGATCATGCCGGGCCACGAGGTGGTGCTGTTTGCTTTTTGTAATGAAACCACACATACGTGTGTGCAGAGAACAATATGCTATAAACGTCAACACAATGGAGAGTGTTCGACATTCGCATGGTCAGATTAGGAATTGGATGCTATTAGAGGTGAATCTTGCGCTCCTCGCTTCTTTTTGCACTTGTTTGTTTGATAAGTTGTTTGTTTTGTATCTGGAAAGTGCTGTTCGGGTTCTTTTAGTATCACAATGGTTGCTTGTTGGAAGGTTTTTGGATCGGTGTGATAACTGGAAGTAGTATATGTCGTGATATCATAAACAAGGGTATAGTTTGCCCCCCCCCCCCACCACTCGCTCTCTCTGAGCGTTCCCACCCCATTCCTGTCCGGCAGCAAAGAGGAGTTCCACCATAGGAGCCGGTTTGAAAAAGTGACGGTTGTAGAGGCTCCAAGCACTGCTGTCATGTAAACGGACACCTAAAACGAAATATTTACGGCTTCACTCGATGTCGTGTAAATGGAACCGTAGCCAATGATGGAGCGCTCCAGCATTGACACAATCCACAATGAATCAGACGACTGGTTCTTCCGCCGCAGAGGGCTGCCTCTTGGCGTTCATGGCCGCCTCCGCCTCGTACATGGCCCACTGCAGAGCGGCTCCGGACGCCACCTCGGCAAAACCTTCCTCCGAGATGTGGTTTATCTTCAGGTAACCACCGGGCCTGTGCAGCGCCACTCCGTGGAGGTGGGAGAAGACCAGCGGCAGGTCCCTCATCAGCGTGTAGTGAGACGCCAGCCTCAGCTCGGCAGGGATGTCCGTTTCTTCAGAGTACCTGAATATGGCCGCCATGTATTTGGACAGGTCTTGGCCCCGGGCTATGGCCCGGCCCACCTCCTCTCCAATGAGACGGATGGCGACGTCGGAGCTGTGAGCGCCGGTCTCGAGGTCCGGCTTCATCTGGGCGTCGTCCCCGCTCCCTCCTTCGGGCCCCTGAGGGTCGTGTCTTCGGTTGAGGCCCCGGGAACATATGACCAAGATGAAGTCGCTGTCCCGGATGTGCCGGCAGTGCCACGACATGCTGCCCTCCTCAGCCACGCTCAGAGAGTCCCACAGGTCCAGGTACACCTGAAGACCACATCGTTCAAAGTCAGCGGACAAACCACAGCAACACTCTTAAGTGTGACAATAGTCTCTCATGACAGAAATCAGACTTTATCCAGCACTTTGGCGAAATGGCTTCTATACATGAATCCATCCTCCTGTTCGTGTTTTTAAATGAGTGTAATTTGCCTGTTCTACCTGAGAATGTGTAGGGTTTGGTCCCGCTTCCACCAGCGTGTCTTATTTGTAACCCAAAGGTGGTGAGTTTAATTTCCTGACCTTTCCACACCTTTCCACTGTGTTGTGTCCTTGAGCAAGGCATAGGTACCATATACCAAATACCAGCCTATGCTGGGGACGAACCTGTGATGGACCACTGTCAAATCCAGAGGGGGATATAATCTCCCAGCCGCTTAACACTGGGATCTACTTTTTTTCTTAAAGATATTGGTTGATTACTATTGAGATCTATAAAAGAGATAATCTATTCATGCTGGGTACAAACTTTATTCAAAATCTGGTTGGTTTTAATGCATCTGCTGTCACTATAGTAACAATACAAACAAATCTAAATACCGTATTTTCCTAATTATGAGTCACGTGTCAAAAAATGTGTCATGAAAAGTAAAAAAAAAAAGAATTCCCACCAGTGTATAGTAAAACAGAATTAGATAGAATTAGATCAGTCTGTCAGTCAAATACAGTAGGAATAGAGGTATTTCTGTAGTACTGTAGCAGCTTTCTGCTGTCATACAGTGACATCTAAAGGTCACACTTGGTATGTACCCGGTATGTACCTAGCTCACCTGATGTTAGCCGCATATATCAACCTCGCTAGCTAATTGCGTAAGCTAAGTGGCTAAGCGCTAAGCTGTCTAGCGCCTGTTGCGGTGTGGTTTCTGTACTGACAGCTGTGAACATGCAGTCTGCTGCGACGGCGAGTTAGCAACAGTAACTAAGTGGGGCGGACCTTATCTGCAGATGATGGTGTAGTAAATTAATTTACTACACCATCATCTGCAGATAAAACTATCAAAGGGGTCATATTATCCAGCTTTTCAACACTTTCACATGGTCTCGTTGGTCCAGAAACATTAAATATAAAGTTTATTGTTCCAAATCCAGCTTTTCATTGATTTTCCTCCCTTTGAATATTGGATCATAGGAGCTGCATTCAGAATCTGCTGTGTCTGTGTGAGCTGGACTGGCTCCGCCCACACATGCTCATCTTGGGAAGAGGAGGAAGTACTTCCTCTCGTGGTGCCATGTGCCAGAGCAGAGCGGCCTAATTGTGGGAGGAGTCAAAGGGAGGGCTTACCTCTATTGGGATTGGCTAAACCCCTGATGACTCTATATAGGGTTTGATTTCTGATTGGCTGGTTGGAGCAACACACTTTTTAAAAACTGAAACAAGCCAGGAAGAGAGAGGACAGACTGTCTTCACTTCTGGGACGTCATTCCAGGTATGGGGATGATTATTACTTTTGGAAAACCATTAGAAAGTGAATTTTGCATAATATGACCCCTTTAAAGAAAGTAGTTATGTCCTTGTATGCAGTTGTACTCTTTCCACATGAATAATTCTTCACACAAGCTGCATTTCATACCTTTTTTAAAAAAAATGTACCTGAGTGGCCATGTGCTGCTGGATGAAGGCTCCTAAGTGCATGACGGCTTTGACATGAGCCGGGCCGTCAGAGCTGCTGTAGCAAATCAGAAGCCGCGGAGGACTTGATCGGCTTTTGGACAGAAAAACTATTTCCTCTTGAGTCCCACTCTCTTCCTGATGTTTGATAATATCTGAGTAGGAAACAGAAACAGGTTAATAATCTAATCTTCACGCTGTTGTGTTTTTCTTCTTCTTCTCTTTTTTTTTTTTGACTTTGCACCTGGTTTTATGTCTGAGGACTTGAGTTTCTTCATGTGGAGCCCGGGCCTCATCCTGAAGAAAGCCACCACCATGACTACAAGTGCAACCAGCACGATGAGACACAGAGGAAGTATCATGGCCAGGGAGGGGGAGGCGGAGCGCGTCGAGGTCCCGCCTGAGGACGGAAGCAAAGAGTTACAGTAGGTCTGGAAGGAAAAGAACGGAAAGTTGGATGGGAAGTAAAAGTGAGACTTAAAGATAATCTTTCACGACCATAAATACTATTATAATTACAAAATACTGAGAGAAAAGGGCTAAAATTGACTAAAGAAGAGCGATGACTGTACCTCACCTATAGTTAATCCTTCAAATGAGAGATATTTTTTAATACCACAAGCACACTGACTATCAAGAACCGCTTAGCTGATTAAAACATCATATCTGTGTCTAAGAAAGCAGGAGACACAGTGAACGAGCAGATTCTCTCACCTTTATGAACACGCATGACCTGAACGTTGAAGGTTTTCCTCACTGCGTCCACTTCGTTAGCTGCAATCTGTGACAGAGGACACGGTCAGCATGAAGTACATACAGAAAATTACAGAGGAGCAAGTTTTAAATATGTGGAGAGGTCAGGAAAAATGAAAAATGATCGCCTCCTTTATCATCATTCAACTCGTATTTCTCTAACTCCACTTACAGCCTGCGACTCGATACCAAAAAGCTAAAGCTAATTATTTATTTTAAATAACAATTTAAACAGGTGTTATTTGAATGGTCAAACTCTAATGTGCATATTGTTTCAATTTTTGATTGAATTTGAAGAAAGAGCTGTCATGTGAGGACGAAATGTGCCAAAATGTAATAAATAAATTCGGGGTAAGTTTGACCGATAAAATAAATTCATGAAGCAGTGCAATGCCAGGCCATGAAATAATTAATTAAATAGTGAAATAATCAAATATGTTTTTGTTTGTACATTAAATCAATAGGTATTTTAATGAATTAATGACACATTTATAAGTTTGCTTCCAATTTTGATTAATTAATGACACATTTAATCAATTATCTAATGGCGTATTTAACTATTCAATTTGGGCACATTCGGTCCTCCATACTAGAAATGAGCCATATTTTATTTGTTTTAGATTATTATATATAAAATATAAAATAAAACTAAACATTTTGACGAACAGGATGTTATTAAAAGATTTTCAAACACAGCTCGAGTTTGGACCACTGATGTAGTGGTTTGAGCAGCTTCAGCTTATTCACAACATTAAAATCGTTGTTTTTTTTTTCATGAGTTATCACTACACATTTTAAAAGTTTATATTGTCTTAATTACGGCCTCTTGTCTTTTTTTATTCCAAGAGGAAAAACATCAGTTTTATGAAATGGTATATCAGTTTTTAGCTAAACTATTCCGGGATTACACATAAAGGCTTAATGCCTAATAAATCTAAAATGTGTGGAAGTTTTGAACACAAAAGCACTTTTCCAACTATATTTGACGTGAAAATGTTTCATCTTACCGCACAAGTGTAATTGGTTCCTTCTTCGAGGCCCTGCAGCTGATACGTGTGGTGAGTTTTGTTTTTGGTGGAATTCTGGGGGGGGGGGGAAACAAAACAAAACGACATTTATTTTAATGATAAAAGCCCTATAATCTGATATAAACAGAAGGAAACTAGAAGGAGGAGGAGGAGGAGGAGGAGGAGGAGGCGCTCTCACCGGCGTGATGTCTGTGTATTTCTTCAAGCCGTTGGCGTGACACAGGGAGAAGTAGCTTCTGATGCCCAGGTCAGGGGGCGCCAGGTTAAAGGTCACGGTGATGGTGGTGCCCTCCTGCTGGACCTCCACCTGGTTGGGGTACCAGTCTGCAGTCGGACCAGAGAAACAACAGTCACACGTGCAGCTGACCGCAAGAGGAAGGTTTGAGACGCCAGGAGGCGCCGTGCTGCCGGTTTGTGTTGCTCACCTTCTTTACACTGCTCCAGACTGTTCTTCTCTGCACACGCTGCAAAAATAACCAAAACAAATAGTGTCAGTGAGCCTGCAACAGATCAACATTTAACCACTGTGTTTTCATTACTATTCACAATAAGCTGTATTATTATTGTGTTTTTTTATTGTTATTACATTTCTAGTTTTATACAACTGTGAATATAATAAAATCTAAAGTCACTATGATTGTAAGAACTGTAAGCCAAGGACAAGAATGAAATTAGGA
Source organism: Lipophrys pholis (assembly GCF_963383615.2). NCBI lineage: Eukaryota > Metazoa > Chordata > Actinopteri > Blenniiformes > Blenniidae > Lipophrys > Lipophrys pholis. The sequence goes on along the minus strand of NC_137630.1, from coordinate 6,797,695 downwards.
AATTCAGTGTGTGTGTGTGTGTGTGTGTGTGTGTGTGTGTGTGTGTGTGTTTCAAGTGTTTTATTTGAAACACTTGAAACACGACATTGAATATGTGCCAATAATGTATAAACAACATATTTCCGATACCGACATACTGTAATCCAGAGTCAACATGAGTGTCGGCGTGTCATAACCACGTGTCCACATGGTCTGTCAGTTTCCCGCTTCCCATTCATTGTCTATGTGAAACGCATGCTGGGTGCGGTGCGGTGCATTTTGAGCCTCGTTGTGTCGCGTCGCCCCCTAGCTGTCCGGAGTTCAACTTCACGTTAATGAGGCATGAGGAGCAGAAGTTTGACGCATCGCAAAACGTCTGAACGGCTGTAGTGGAACCAAAATGGAGACAGATTCAACTGTGCAGGTTACATCTTATTTCAAGCCGAGCCAAGCTACATGCTACATGCTACATGCTAAAGAGTTTCGGGGCTCACACACTGGCGAGGCGACATGCTACACATGATTAAAGTGGGAGTGATACTCAGCGAGCTGGAGAGTGTGGTGGCAGCGATCAGTACCGTTTATCTGTATCTTCCTGTTTATCGGCCGACACCGATATCATCGTGCGTCACTATTTTAAATGACTATTCATTCTAGTAACATGTCAGGTCGGGTCCGTTGTGAGTTCTTTTTAACTTGACTTTTGTTAGAAACTTAGAAAGTAAGTTAAAAATCACAACATTTAAATGTCAGATCTGTTTATTAATAAAAGATGATTAAACATAATATTACACGTTTGAATTACAGTTTTATTGTTAGTCTTAACTTTCGTCATAGTAACATTTCATCTTTGTATATTAGCATTTTTAGCTTTGCCTTGTTTTGTCATGTAAATGTTTTTTAAATTGTTTATTTGTCATTAAAATAAATTGTTGTCTTTAAGATTTTCTCTGTCTTTCCTTGTTTTGTCGAGTGTGTGTGTGTGTTCATGCTCACAGCGGGTGGAGAAGATCTCACTGTGGTAGAACTTCTCCCACTCCTCGGGCACCGGCAGGGCCATGACGGTCACGGCGTACTGGGCCCCCAGGGAGAGACCGGGGAACGGGTCCGACCTGTACACCTGCACAACACCAGCAGGACTGGATCAATACTGCGTCAGTTGAAATTGGCTCCTTGAAATGAATGGCAGATTTATTTTTGAAACGATGCAGTGACGCGTTTCCTCTGCTCATGTAGAAATAAATTATTTCTATGTTGGATGCGTAGAGCGAGATTGGCAAAGGTACCAACAGCGGGACGTGTTCTCTGACGAGAGGACGTGACGCTTGTGGGCAGGGGCGTTTCTAGACCCCCTGGGGGCCCTGGGCAAGAAGGACTATGGGGTCTCCCGGCTCCAGAATGATGATGAATGAAGTCCAGGATGACGGATTATTAAAGAAATACTTTAATAATTAACATGAAAAAAATAACAAATAACATTACTATCTAAACTGAATGCAAACTTTACACACAATATATAAATGCCAGAAAAACTGAACACAACTGAAATGTGCAAAATTTTAAGTATGATAAAAATGCAACCAAGCAAAAAAACTAACAAAAAAACTAAAAAAAGTGGAAAGAAGGCACTGAGACACCTTGGTCTTATATCTTTAGTCCACTTGTAGTGCAAGTTTTTTTTTTCTTAAAACTGCCGCTTGCGGCCTTGGCTTCTGCAAAGGCAGCCACAATATCTTCCATGTCTAAGGACCTCCGAACGTCTCTGTGGAAATCAGTGCTCGTCCTGGGAGCCTCTCCTGGCACACCGTTGACCTCAAATATGTTTTGATAAGAACCGCTCTCACCAGAGGCAACAGAGACCGGAAGAGTCACGAGGAGATGCAATGCAATTGCTGAATAGATCCAGAAGGTCCTCACTGTAAATGTAGTTTAAAATGTCATTTGGGCAGGTGGAGCCGTGGGCAGGGAAATTCTAGACTGCAGAGTTGATCTCTGTGGCAGTAGTGCTTGTCACCGCTGGGTTCCCCCACACACTCATGGAGTCAGAACTTTCCAGAACCATTACTTTTTATTAAATAAACGAAAACTCAAAGACACACAGCCTCTTCCAGGCTCTCGTGCTGTGTCTGTGTCTCCCGCCTGTCCCTCTGTGTCTCCAGCCTGTCCCTCTGTGTCTCCCGCCTGTCCCTCTGTGTCTCCAGCCTGTCCCTCTGTGTTGTCCGGTGTGTGAGGCAGCACACCTGATTCCCATCAGGGGTTTAATCACCTCACCTGCTACAATCTCCAGCTCTAAATCATCAGCGTCAATGTCATGCATTGTTCGCTCCAAGTTCCTGCAACTTGCACGAAGCCACTCTGACTCACCTGTCGCATACTTTTCTTTGCAAACAGGAAACTGTAGAGGACAGAGACATCTTCCATTTTTGAGAATCATATTTTCTTTCCATGTGCCCTGAGGGACATTCTTTTGGTGTGTTTGACAACAAGGACTCCATGTTGATGACGGTAGTAGTGGGGCCCCATTAGGGAGGTTGCCAGACATGTCATTGTAACGTGTCTGGGGGGGGTTTCAAGTTGTGTCGCTGATATCTGCCGTCTGTCGGGGCCTCCTACTACCATCGAGCCAGTGATTACTCGGAAAATGTGCAAAAACACAGTGGAGACAGATATTATGAATGTTATTTCACTAGTACATGGTAGTAGTAGTAGTAGTATATCAGATACTACAAACCATATATCACTATAAAAAGTGTTGTAGTTTGATCGAGTGAAGCCTGCAGTGATTTTGGTGACACTGAACACCAGTTATTAGGTGTTTTTGTCGCGTCTGTCTTCCCTATTGCAGCAGTTTGTAATTTTCAGACGGTCCCTGCACATTATTGTGGGCTGAGGGGATGAAATTATCCTGTTAATGCTAATAAATCCATGCCTTGCCAACTGTCGTCTGACTTTTCAAGTGTTTTATATCATTGCTTTTAGCTCATAATGTTGTTTTTCGCACTTTGAGATTTCCGAATGTAAAATTCAATACAAATAAAATGCATTATTAATTATTATTATTATTATTATTATTATTATTATTTGTATTATTATTATTATTATTATTATCAAAAGCTAAATATACACTACAAAACACTACAAAATTTACACACACAATGAAAAAAGTAGGTACCAGCTGACGGCAGAGTCGTCACTGATTGGAATGTGATTGGTTAAAAGCTTTAATATAGAAGTACACGTCTGGAAGCAGCGCAGCCGGGGGAGAAGCCATGAGAGGAAGCGGACAGACAGTTTGGAGTTATTTAAGCAGTATTCATGGACAAAATACAATCAACATCAGTCTGTGATTCTGATATTTTTTCTTTGGCTTGCAGAGAAGACCTTGCAGACCCTGACGGCCCGCCATTGGTTTTCTGGATTTTCTCGTGTTTTCTGGATTTTGTAGTGTTTGTGGAATTTGTGTGTTTTCTTGCTTTTTTAGTTTTCCCTGGATTTGCTTGTGTTTCTGGAATTCATAGTCTTTCTGGATTTTGTAGCATTTTGATTTTAATTGTGATTTTGGACAGTTTTCTGATATTTTGGAGTGTTTCTGAAATTACAATTTTTTTTTCTTGATTAATTTAGTATTTCGGAATTTTGTGGTGTTATCTAGATTTTGTAGTTTTCTGGATTTCAAGGATTTTTCATGATTTTGTGGTGTTTTTCTTTTTAGCTTTAGTGTTTTCTTGATTTTGTAGCATTTTCTTGATTTTGTAGTGTTTTCTTGATTACTTTATTTTATAGTTTTTTCTAAATGCCACAGTGTCCAGACTCTAGAGCTTATGTTGCTGTGTTTTGCACTTCCAGGCCACCATACCCATCTAGAGAAATTCTTCATAATTCAGGAGGACAACGATCAACACATCCTGCATCTGTTAAAACAGCTCCACAGCAGAAGAGTTCAAACTGGAACTCTGAGCAGAAACTCCTCACCTCACACATATTTACAAAATAAAGTCACTTTATTGTGTTCACGATGGCACACATGTGGAAGTGGGAGTTAATTGTGTGGATAATGGTGTTTACTGTCATGCGTGTAAGTGTCCGCTGGGCGCTCCAGGATATGCCTGTTAGAGCAGGGAAAGTAAATTATACGCTTGTCCTGATGTGCTTTCTCTTTATGTGTAAAGCTTTAGAATGAAACTCAGCATAAAACGCACACAGCTGTTTCCAGTAAAGAACCGTGCTCAGCTTGGAGGAGCTGAGAATATGGGAACACGCCAGGAGGTTGAACATGTTGAGAAAATTACAGGTCTAATGAAATTTAAAGTCCACACAAGAAAACTATAGATTTTTTTTGTTGTTTTCAAAATAAAAAAACTGAATTAAAAAATAACTTGTGAGCATTCCTGTGAATAAATCGTGTGTGTTCCTCCTCCAGCGTCTTGACCTCGGCCTTTATAAAAAGCTGGTTCACACATTGGCTGTGTTCTTTATTCACCCCACATCTGGATTTGATTGTTACAGCATTTTCTGTTTGTTTTGGGTCTGAATGAATATCTGGGTTTTCATTCATTTCTTGCGTGTGCTCAATTCTTTTTGCTCACTTTAAGCCGATCGCACAAAACATGAAGTCCTTTATCATCACTTTAACCCATTAATGGGAATTAATTCAAATATTAATATAACTCCAGAGTGTTATCTAAAAATACTTAATAAACTCTGATGATGAAATAAGTAAAAATAAATTATCTTGCCCGACATTACACATATTCGATCGCACTCAAAAGTCTTTAGATAGTTAAAACTGGATTTCTGTGACAGATTCACATCGAGCACCCGCGTAATATATAATTTTTTTATAACTTGCAAAAAGAAAAACCTGAAAAATATGACTTATCAACAGAACTGACCTTTGGCTAAGCCACGCCCGTAACTAAGGCTTAGCCAAAGGTCAGTTGGGTCATGTGTCTGTTATTTTACCAGCAGCATCTATCTCACTGTTTGACTGCCGCCTTCAACATGGAGGATCTGTATGCGGACGCCACCAAGTAGTGATCTTCCAGCATCTTCTGTGAGAAGGAATCGGTGAATAAAAGCGTCTCGGGACGGCTGAAGTGATGAAATTGTGCTCAGTCCATTTAATATTGACTCTTTAATTTCCTCCCCTGGTGATTACAAAATAGGAAACACAATTATTAACAGAGTTTTGGATCCATGGCCAAGAAGACGAAGACCAAGTAGAAAATGTGCCACATGCCCAGAAGGGGTGTTTACTGTCATCACCATGGTAACAAAGATGTTTAGCTCATATCAGTTCATATCAGAGTCGAATTGTTTTGTTGCCTGATTGAAGCGAGACCACAAGGTAATGTGTTTATTGCCAATACTGTGACAAAGTCGTATGTATTGGTGATAAAAGCTGAATGGGACGTTAAAGAGGGTGGAAGCTACCTCACATCCACGGGACTCATTAGAGCAAAACACGGACAACTCGTCTCCGCTGACGTGAGTTCAAGCTGTTGCCCAAGCTTTACGCTCGTGTGCAAAGAACTGATGTTGTCAAACAGCATGCCGGACAGAAAACACAACAAACCTGGAGGCTACGAACCTTTTGAGCGTGAGAAGCCGGCAGGGAGACGTTACGGTGGAAGAGAAAGAGCTGGCAGGATAAAGTCGACCCTCCCAGAGCCTGGAGCAACACCTGAAAGCCTCGCAGGAAGGCGATCCCTGACGCAAACACACAAGAGGCGGCGTTACATCAGTGGCCCGGGAATCACACACACTGTCAAAATCTGTGTGTGTTGCATGTGTTACGCTGGTTCTGTGCATGGTCGGTTGAACTCGTGACGTGACAGCTTATCGTCATCATTATCATCATCATCATTAGTCACAGACACGCACACACAGCGTCAATGGAGAAGGATTCTGCAGGAGCTTTCATGATTTATGGGCCGTGACTGAATAAATCTTTTATGTGTCAAATTGTAACATGAGGAATTACCCTGAAGGGGGCAACTTGAGCTTGTCAAACTTATCAGCCCTCATAAGTTGACTGACTCTTGTGTAACCCTGGACTGGCAGACATGCTATGCAATTCCACAACAACACTGACCAGAAGCCACCCCAGAAGCAACCCCAGAAGCCACCCCAGAAGCCACCCCAGAAGCAACCCCAGAAGCCACCCCAGAAGCAACCCCAGAAGCAACCCCAGAAGCAACCCCAGAAGCCACCCCAGAAGCGTCAGAGGAGGGACGAGCTGTTTGTCTTTTAAAGACGTCTTGGCGAGTTTACCTTTACTTTAGGCCTCTCTTATTATTTAATGGAAGCCCAACCTTTTTTTTCTTAAACCTCGGTGAAAACAAAGCAGAAGTGATGGTCTTTGGTGGCACCATTGATGGTCTTAGGTGGCACCATTGGGAACCACCCTATAGACCTAAAACTTTACACCCAGATGAGGGCTGTGGTGAAATTTGCCTTTTCCACTTGAGGCACCTCGCCAAAATAAAGCCTCTGGTTTCGAGACAACACCTTGAAGTCTATGCTTTTATTACCGGTCCGCTGGATTATTTCAACGCTCTATTCATGGGGGTTCGTGTAGCTTCTATTGGTCCCCTCCAGATGGTGCAGAACGCCGCTGCTCGTCGTGTGACTGCTACACATATAATGAGCATATCTCACCCGTTTTACCGTCTTTAAACTGGCTGCCGGTACATTTTAGGATCCATTTTAAAATCCTTTTATTTGCTTTTAAATCTGTCAACAGCCGTGCCCCAACCCACCTGTCTGAGCTGATTCTGACCCCCCCGCTCGCTCTCTCAGGTCAGCGAATCAGCTGCTCCATAAAAGGCCTAAAACCAAGTGAAAGCTGAGACGGGACCGTGCCTTCGCTGTCATTACCCCGAAGATGTGGAATGACTTGCCTCTGTCCACCAGACAGGCTCTCCTTCTCTGTCTGTTTTAAAAACAAGCCCTAAAACTCACCTGTTCTCTTTGGCCTTCGGCCCCACGTGGGCTGTTGACTTTTCACTCTACATATTTCAATGTCTTTTATATTACCCACATTTTTATCCCTTTTGTTTTAACTGTGCTTGTTTTATTGTATTGTCTGTATCTTTTATCTGTTTTTTGGAAACATGTGCACTTTTACGTAGATCTTTCTTTGTACAGCACTTTGACTCACTGTGGTGTCAGATTGGAATGCTTTTACAGTGGCGGTGCCAGAGAGTTTTTTCTGCTGGTGCTCTGGGGGAGCTCGATCTTTCAGTGACAATGCTGGGGAATATAGGCATCTCTAGTTTATTTTCTACTGTAACACTGTAACCACACCATGCACGTAACAGTCGCACACGTACAGTGATAGCTCCGCTATTTAAAAACAGTATAATGCGACACGACATGTAAGCTATTTAGCCAAAGTGATAAAGATGAACGGTCTACAAGCCTGCCTCTTAAACACACCACTGAATGGAAACTTTGCACAAAGATTTCACTGAAAAACACACAGCAAGTTTTCATTTCAGCCTCACACACAAAGACACTGACTCCTGCTGCCAGTCACCAAAACCTCCAGTGGAAGAAAAATATTTGGTTCAATGGATCTAACACCAAATAGGCAATAATCATCACTCACCATAAGATGTCATAATAAAACGATACGTCGGTTGTTGTGGTTGAGAGCGAAGGCATCAGTGATTTTGTCACTTTTTTTTGCAAAAACTATAAGTAAGTTACGCAGTCACCAGGGAAAATGCGCTCTTAAAGGAAGTTGTAAGTTCAAAGGTTAACGCATGCCCTGCTCTGATTGGCTGAACCCCCCCCCCCCCCCCCCCCCCCCCCCCCCACACACCGCCAATGTGCTTTTAACAGGTTTTTATATTGGGATTTTAGTGGTTCTTTTATTTACTTCATTTTTAATCCTGTTCAAGTGTCCCCACAAGTACCTGTGCTCCGTGCCGTTTTTACTGTTCTGTGTTTCAGATGTCTGTGTGAATAGACAGATGCCCTCTTCTGCTACTGCAGAACAAATCTACAGATAAAGTCAACTTGAACTTGAACGTGATAATCTGCCTGAACATACCATAGTGACTGGGCCTCCAGGAGACGACAATCGTGTCCGATTTGGGCTCAGGGTCGTTCAGGAACTCCACCTTCACGTCGTTTGGTGCTTGAACGTAGTGCTGACAGATTTTGGGGTCCTCTTTCCCAACCAGCTCAAAACACGGCCAGGGAATGCAACCTGAGGAGGAGCAAGAGCAGACACATGAAGATTATCAACCATTTCAAGTGGATCAGAAATAGTTAAGAAAAGTTAGCATTTAATTAATTTCATGACCAGCCAAACAATGAAAAAAGGTGATACGGCAATCATAGTGAGTAATAATCAAGTTGTTTTTTAATCTTTGCTTTACAAAAAGATGTTGATTCTGTCAGCGGTTATTTGTGATTAAACAGGATTGTGACTTTTTGTGTAATGAAGAAGGCGATATGCAACTTGAGCATCACAATAATATTTTATCATGACTCAAGTTACGTGATGTTAATCCTTAAACATAACACCACATCACTATCACATGTTACATTGGGATCAGTCTTGCATCAAGACGATATTACATTCCGACTTAGCATTGTAATGGCTGAGCATTGTTAGCACTGTTATTAGTATTGTAATAATACTGAAAGTTTGCAATCAATGCACTACATTGTCATTGCAATACAGTAATAAAATGACATTTTGTTAAAATTCCAATGAAACTTAACATATATTTTAGTCAAAATAATTTGGGATATGGAATCCTTGAAAATGAATTGTACTTATGATGGGAATGTCCCCCCAACTCAAAGCAAAGCTACTGTTATATGACATAAATGAATAGAACCCGTAGTCTTCTATGTCCTTTCTTAAACCACCATTACAGTTTTGTGTACTGTTTGTCGGTTCGCTAGTACTTAGCTTTAGTTTACTCATTAACTACTATAGCAACTAACAGGCAAAAAGTACACACTAGACAAGAATCATGGGGTGAAATGAAGTTGCATATCTTTCACATAATCTCTGGCAATTTCCATTTCTCATATTCAGGCTCACCTAGTTAGTAAATTTTAAATACAGGCCTAATATGCTAATGTTAGCATGCTATCACGCCTGACAATTGTTGTGTTTAAATGTTTTAACAAAGAAATATTTATAGTTTTGCTCTACATACAATGTTCAGGTAATGGTGGATTGTTCTGCAAGTATTTAGCTGTAAAACTATTTTATACAAGTTGTTTGAAAGGTAACACGATTATCTGATAAGGATTTCAACATAAAACACCCAAAGGAGTTGTGTAAATTCAAGGATTTCTGTGACAGTCAGGAGATCAAAGTTGATCCCAAGATCTTTGCATTGCACATCAACACTGTTAAATTTCGCCTCAAATATTTGCCAAGAGATTTTAAAGTCTCTCTTTCCCATGTGCTGTTCATAAATAAAAGCATTGTTTGCCCTTCAGGCTGGCCTGTGTGCAAAGCCTAATTCAAAGAGCAAACTTTGTCATGTCTGCTCGTTATAGCATTTCATGCTAAGTGCTGCTGACGTTCGAGGAAACCGCATTCTGTGCTAGAATACAGCTTTTTTTCAGTGGGCACAAACAACTGCAGGATGGTGAAGCCTCTCCCGGTTAGACTTACTTCCAAACACTCCGATGGAGCTGAAACCCAGGGCCTTCCTGACCTCGCCTCTGGTCACTCGGCAGTACTCACATGCTGATTCACCCTGTGGAAGAACAGCAGTATGTAGTCAGGCTGCACACTTCAACTCCTTCCACGCCAAAGACGTAAGTCAGTCACACGTCCAATCCTGACATTTATAGTCGAACAAAGTCTGCCAGACAATGCATCATGAGTACATTGAGTTCCTCGCAACCCAACATACACTTTTTAAAACGTTTGCATCGAGGACATGTTTTCCAGTTAGGTCTACAAAATGCACCACAATTACTGTTGGCTTTTTATGTCTTACTATCCGCGTCATCTTTATGAGCTCCTACAGTTTCCTCATAAAATCCGGACTTGTGGAGAACCAGATCTTTTCCCTGTGTACAATAATTGTAGACTATAAGACTGTGAATGTCCAAAATGTACAATTTCAGTTTTTAAAAAACTGAAGCCAAGAGATCCAACATTAATGGACTGTTATTCAGCTCCTTTAACTTTTCCCTTCCACTTTTTCAAGACCCTCTATCAAACTATGGTTCACAAACCAAAATTATTATGAACCATTATTATCTGGCTTTATTGGTCAGACTGAGTGACCTATATTGGTCACAGCTATAAATCCCCCGTAAACATTAGCGCATTGTATCGGTGTTTCGGATTAACTTGTTTCCTGTTAAATGGTGACTTCCTTCAGCGTCCAGTGTTGATGCTAGTAACATATATATTGAAATAAGACTCACACATTGTAAATGCTGTTAAACAGTGTTCATCAGATCAGCTACGGATTTCTGTCGGGTTTTTAACATCTGTTATTAGCAGCAACAAGATGCGCTAAGGGGTCACCAGTTAACAGGGAAACCACTTAATGTGAAACACAGAGAAACTGTTCCCCCTGAGTCGGGCCTGGAGTAGACGTGGACAGACACAGACACAGAAACATCCTGTTCTCAGTAGAGCTCAGTAGAAGAACTTTTAGACTGGATGACATTCAGAACCAAGGCTGGATTTGAGGAAATACACTTTGAATACAATTTTTGTTGGACAAATGACACCGATGTGTCAAAGTGTTGAAAAACTCTATAGCCGCTGTTCCACCGCGCAGTACGTTGCGGAGCGGGAGGTTACGGTACGGTAAAGCGCACCCAGGAAGTCCCACCACAGAAAGTCCCACCACAGAAAGTACGGTAAAAATGTAGGCGGGGTTGTGAACGACTCGGAGAGCGTCCAGCGAAGAACACGGAAGCGGCCGGCGGCCGTCCGAGTCGTTTTCTGTGACTCGGGTTAAACTTTCTCATTGTGAACCACAGCGTCTGGCTCCTGATAAATCTCCTCCTCCTGTTCCTGACGGAGGAGCGTCTGTATCTCATTGAAAGACCGATGTCAAGAAAGATGTTGAGTCGCGCGCCGACTTTTCAATAAACCCAGTTAACAAATCAACCAGTGAGCGCAAAGCGCTGTATGTAAACAACAACAGGAGGGTTTACGGCCGATGAAATAATTAAATATTGTGGGCAAGTCGAGAGTGACGATCGTCACCACCAATCAGCAGACGGCTGCGTTGCAGCTCCTCCTCACAGACCCGTTCCTCGGTCCCCGGAACCTCAACGGAGGGGTAGCGGAAAATCGTAGCCGGCGGTCGCGGGTTCTTTCCGTACCATCCACGACTTTTCAGTCGGACCGCGTGAAAACCCACGACGCTCCGCGACAGAAGGTGCGGTGGAACCGCGCCTTATGATATGGGACCTTTAAAGCACATCTCAGAGAAGCTGTTTGGTGTCTGTGTGATTGATGCAAAGAACATAAAGACTGTTGAAGCAGTAACATTACACCGTACGAGTGAAGTCCAGTTCACCTTTAACTGTGCCGAGGGTGTAACTGACTCCCCGCTTTGGTCCACGCATCTCCTCACATTTCCCTCACATAGTGATCAAAGCTCCTTCACCACCAGACCAGACACGTACAATTAAAAGCTGTCACCTCTAATGCAAACTCTCATAATTAACTGTAAACTCACACTAACATCCTCATTTGCACATTTTGATTTTCCTTTATTTCCCCACAATGACAACATATCATTTTCCGAGCCCGATCCAAATGCAATAAATTATATTTGTTGACAGTTTCTAATTAGAGGTTTTCGCTTTAAAAATGATTTAAAGTCTCCGCAACCGCATACCACTGTAACATTTATTACCATCTAGCATTTCATTTTGTCTGTGTAACAACATACCAGTTATTAGTTCTAGTTTTCCCACACACATTCCCTCCCCCAGCGAAAACATCCATTCTGTTCATCACATATCATCACAGTGGCAAAAGACACATAAAACCCCTTTTTGTTGGAATGATTCACTTTTTGCCTTCACTTCACACTTCACACCAAAAAAAGACCTATAAATTCAGGAATTTGCCAGAAATTTCATGGAACGTAATTTTTGCTCACTTTAAGAAGCAAAGTTGTGATTCTGTCACAGTCTATGTTAATGCCCAACCAATATAATGACATGGCAAAAGAACGGATGCGAGGATTTGTGAGTTTGACGTATTTAATGAGCAGCACTTCTGTTGACCTATGAAGAAAAGCCCTGCAGGAAACCAACGTTGCACAACTCAAAACGAGCGAGGTTTCATCTGTTAATGCTCTCTGACGCCAGTGAGAAAAACTACTGAAAAGCCACATGTGAAGTCAAAGCGAAGGCTCCTGGGAATACAAAACCTGAGACGGTCTCCATTCGAGTTACAATTTTCCATCACAACAACGTTGTTTAAAGATCAGTCAGCAGTATTGACGGTATCAGACCCCAAGAGTCTAATGGGAAGTAATGTAAATAATCGAATTTTAATAATAAAAAAAATGTAGTCCAGTTCATGCGACTGTCCAGAGTTACTTGTTGATCTCGATGTGATTCCACAGTTTATTCTGTCTTAATTTAATCTCAAACAAAAGGGTTAATTCAGTTCATTCTACCATCTGCTGAGTTACAAACAACGTCTGGTTTGAATCTTTGGTTCCTGTCAAAATCATTAAATTAAAAAAAAAAAAAAAAAAGATCAGAGAGCCGATTTAAGTGAAAACATCTGCACTAAAAGACCGAATAACATTTGATTTGACCTTAAGATGTGCGAAAATAAAAACAGTGAAGGAAACCTGAACGTTGCCTCTAATGAGCCAAGACCGGACCAACAGAGGCTATTGCATTTCAAAACATCTGCATGTACTTACTAATCCCGGTTCAAACACTGGACCTGCACTGACGGCCCGTCAGAGCAAATCATTAGAACATAACTCAAAATGTATATCTTTCTCAGTCCGCACCAACAGCACAGGTTCTGTTACTGAGAGTATCCCCTTTGGTGATTAGAATATAAAACAAACAGAAAAAGGTGTTGTGCAGCAAACCTGTTTAATAACAGTCATTTCTTTAAGCTGAAGAAGAAATACCCATAAAAACCGTGACAGCAGTGAATCCGGATGCTCCTGTTTGTGTGGTTTTAACAGCCTAAACATTAAGACTGAGATATGTAGCTCTATTGCCACTCTGCGCAAATTAAAAGAAAGCTTCTAAAAATGGGATTTTGTGTTTTTCCAAAGTATACCATACTTTGGTCTCACTCTGAATATATTCCAATAAAATACCAAACCAATAAATCTTTACAAATGAGTCCAAATTCAATCTTATTTAAAAAGAAAAACATTAATGAAATGGTGCCAATACCATTGTGGTCACCTAACCTCATTTAAAATTCCTAATCCAGAAACCACTAACAGTTTTCCAATAATACTACTGCGTTAACGTTTACTCTTTTATTGTAATCCTAACCAATAATACTGACAATAATTCTGCAAGTAAAACAAGGACATATTCATTCTTATTACTGACTGGAACGATTCAATATTAACCCAGATGCTTAAAAGGACAACTTTGTGTGTGGAGATATTTAACCTAACGGGGATGATGGAGAGACTTTATATTAAAGGTGTAAATATTTGACATCAGTGGGTCAGACTGGGTCTTAATCATCATGGTACACAAATTAGCACATTGCTGAAGTTGTGGTTCGGTGATGTACTGGTGACCTGATTCATCAGCCGCCGATTTTAATTGCCCAATTAATATTGTGAATTAACTAGTTTATGAAATGAATGATTCAATAAGTTTCCCCACGACGTGCCTCGTTGTGTCAGTCACGCTTGTCTGTTAGCTCGTTCTTCATCCATGCTTTAATGTGACGCACTAACAAATATAATCTGCCGATGTTTCATTTTGCTAAAATCTTTCATTCCCGAATATCAGAATCGGCCCCAAAAAATCCATATTGGTCGGGCTCTAGTTGAAACCTGTTTCCTCTCGCATCATCACAGCAGTCTGCTGCAAACGTGTTTTCACTTGCCCACACAGAATGTATTTTATATTAATAACTCGGTCTCAGTGTTGCGTTATGAGGACACAGATGTAACAGCAGTTACTTTTACGGCAGAATATTCATCTTTTTGAATTTTCACACTCTGCAGTCATGCCAGGCAACGAACACACCGTGGTGCAATCAGGCTTCCTCATGTTTCACTCCCCTGCTATAGGCTAACAGCGACATTTTGAGACAAACACAATGGTAAAATAAATGTTAAAAAAAAAAAAAAAAAAACCTTCAACTGCATCAATAGTTAGGCAGAGACCTTCAGATTTACCTCTTGAGCTTTTGAAAGTGCCACTACACATCACGACATGTCTTTTCAAACTACATTGTTTTGTCTTATTAGACGTCTAATTGATTTTAATTAGTACATTTGATGGGTGCTTTCAGTTGATAAAAGTAAAGAAATGTTTACTCCGCCACTGTGGGCTTTGTGTGCAGGGTCACCGCTCGACGAACAGGTGGGAAAAATGAGTGAGTAAGAAATACTGCATCAGCCTCAGGCCTCACCGTGCCTGTGTGTGTGTGTGTGTGTGTGTGTGTGTGTGTGTGTGTGTGTGTGTGTGTGTGTGTGTGTGTGTGTGTGTGTGTGTGTGTGTGTGTGTGTGTGTGTGTGTCACACAAAGGTAGTTAAGCTGTCAGGCTCAGCAATGGCCGTCAGAAAGCCTTTGTAGCCTAAATGCTTACTTGCACGCATGCTATGTGAGGACGTAACTCGCTTGGTGAGACTTACACAAATAGGACGGTGGAGATGTTCGAGACGTGTGTGAGGTTCTTCCTGTAGGTGCACCGACGGAAAGCCACAAAAGCCACTGAAACTCGAGTTGTTTTCCTCTTCTTTTGAAGGTGTGGTTTAGTAAATTCTGTTTAAAAGACTCTGTGATCTTTTTTGTCTTTGTCTTTTGGGTGTTTGCATACAGGAGAAGGTGTAAAACAGCGTGCCGAGACTCACACCGGTGATCAAATCACAATTTCGTGACCCGGAGCGGTCTAATGGAGCCTGTATGTGCAGTATTCGGGGCTTTTAGCCCGGCTCGAACATGCACCGCGGAAGGGCTTTAGTCACATTGTTTTTGTTATTTTCAGCAAAGCTGGAGACCTTGTGTGATACTGTTTTTGTGAATGAATTGAGAAAAGCGTATAACGTCTCTCCTCTTGTTCACAAAGACCGCTCAAAGTATATATTTACCAAGCTGCAACTGACAATGTCCAGACTGAAGGGTTTCTGAGGTGAACGCCGGTCAGGATTAAAATATGGAAGTGTTCCATCGCAAAGAAATGATGGTGGAAAGGATCGAAAAGAAGCTCCATGACGAAATCAAAGCAGTCTTCCACAGCCGGTCCCTACATCTGTGTGCAATCGTGTCACAATTAGCGGATAAATTCTTCAGTTACGGCCACATATTGAATTTCTTAGACCATCAAAATCCAATCGGTTCATTTTGGAGCCCTCAGGTAGATTTGGACCAAATTTGATAGAAATCCACTCTTTCGTTCACAAAATTGAGGAACCATGAGCGAAAAGCTTTCTCAAGTCAAACAAGTTTTTCAAAGTATTGGTACTTTCCATCAGTGGGATTGTGACAGATTGCCGTAATGAAAGCCTTCTCTTTGGCAACACAAAAATTGGTTTATAATGGAACACATGGTGCTGGATGGAGTTATGAGAAGTTTAACGATCAGATCTGACGTGAACACACCAAGAAAGGTCTCAGACTTTTATTTAGAGGCAACATAGAATATGTGCCGAGGATGTGCCTGAGTTTGTCACACTAATTACCTCACGTGGCTCTGCGTCAGAAGGTGATGCATCTCCTCGCTCTTATGACTGTTTACCAGCGAGGAAAAGCTTTCAATCTTCATTTTTAGATTGATCAACTTTCGAAGGAAGGGACTGGTGTGGCTCGATTAAAACCTTCAAGTTTCCCGTTTATGATAACTGGCCATGAGGAGAACTGACTGGCAAATGTTCCGCATTTTTTGTGTAGCTCAGCAGTTCTGCCTCGGGTAGGAAACGAGCTCAGGAGCGACTATTTGTGAAAAATGTGAAGAGATTGCTTCAAGATGTTCTTTGCCTTATAGCAGCAGGTAGAAGACACACAGTCCATTGCTGTCACCTGCAAAGAGATTCAAAAAGAAAAGTACGGCCACTGATCAGCCACTACATTAAGACCGCATGCCTAAGATACATAATACAGTAGAGGCAACCTGAAGGAAATCCACTGAGATGGTTCTGCGTTGTATAATAAAGGCTTGAAATCTGAGTCATCAAATTACCTGCTACAAAAACAACACAGGATTGGATAAACAGGATATTTTTAGTTTTTATATCCTGTATCCTGCAGCTCGGATGCTTCCTGTATTGTTTCAATTTAAATGTCTTTATTTTTCTACTTATACCTCATGGTCAAGTCGCACATTAACAAATCATTCAGTGCAAAAGGTCAAACTCAAAATGGCATAGACCAACTGTGCATGTGTCACTTTCTGCAGAGAAGTACTAACCCATTTATTTTTTTTAAAAATCATTGCCTCAGAGAGGAGAAAGAAACAGTCCAAGACTTTTTACACAAGTTTTTGCAAGATTCCTAAAACTATCCATCATCTTGTGACATGTCCAGGGTCGCTGGAGCCAAATCCAGCTCAGATACCCGGACAGGTCAGCAGTCCATCACAGACTGGGTCAAACTAAAACTCATGCACTTGAATGTGTGTCGTCTAACTTCATTTTCAGTA
This sequence comes from Lipophrys pholis, assembly GCF_963383615.2. NCBI lineage: Eukaryota > Metazoa > Chordata > Actinopteri > Blenniiformes > Blenniidae > Lipophrys > Lipophrys pholis. The sequence goes on along the minus strand of NC_137630.1, from coordinate 6,780,888 downwards.
ATGACAACCCAAATAGGCAGTTATTCATAATACGCTAACGACAAGTGGAATGTTCTACCTGTTGAGCTCAAAATAGATCCTGATTTGAGTCCATGTAAAATCAAGGTTTCTGAAGAGGAGTCATAAATGTAACAAAAATAACAAAGTTTTGTTCATTCTCTGCATTTTTAGGTTGTTTTATTTTGATAACCACACTTTTATTTCCAACCTTCTTCAACACAATGGATGTATGTATATATATATATATATATATATATATATATATATATATATATATATCCTGATTAGTTCAGGAGCAAAACAATTCTGTTTGTGAGCAAATGGGTCAGTCATGACGCAAGTACAGTCTGTCTGCAGATAGGACAGGTGTTGTTTTCATTGTGAATAATTTTAATAATTCTTTTAATGTTGCATCATCATAAATGCATAGACCTGTTTTACTCTATATTCGTTTTAAGTAAGACTAGTAATGGAAATTGGAAAACAACCGATGGAGGTCAAGGCTTATTTCAAAGTGAGAAAAAACGCCATCAATCGAATGCATTTCCACAAACACTGAGAGCTTTAAATGTGTTTGGGCTCCACGGGTGTTGTTGTTGTGAGACTAACTCGAACCCTAACCCTAAAGTTGAGGGGTATTAACCTAAACACCTCCTCCTCCTCCTCCTCCTGCACATGACAGTCAAAAGACAAACAGAGAGGGAACTTAAACAGACGGCGTGTCTAATAACAGAGACGACCACACCAGATGTTTTCTTGCAGGTGAGCAACCGTGTCTTTGCCGTTGGAATCCAGCGCCAGAAAACCAGTCAGAGAGAGAGTGGTGAGACGCCTCCTACCTGTCGGATACAGTCCAGGCTGCAGTCCTGAGGGGTGATGGCCTCGGCATGATCCTGAGCCCAGGGAGTCTGAGCCAGGAGCGGGAGCAGGTAGAAAGTTAGAGCTGCCCTCCACATGCTGCTACAGCCGGCACGCCATTGTCCCGCACAGGGCCACGGTCCACAAACTGGCAGAAGGAGCGGACAGATCTGAAACGTCGATGCGCTGAAGCGTATTGGGTTGGTGTGCGAGAGTAAGTGACATGGAGGTAGAACGAGAAGGAGGAGGAGGGGAAAGCAGGAGGAGGGGAGTGGTGTCTCCAGGCTACGGGTGGAGGTGCAGGCGGCCTCTTTAACAGTGGTGCTGCCGAACGGGTTCCCTGGGGAGGAGATAGAGCTCAAACACAACTCAGCGGAGAGGAAGAAAAAAAACCCAAAACTAAACACACAAATCATGAGCAATTTCTAATCTCCTCACTACATCTCCTCAAGGTATCCAGTTCCAAAAACGCCACAGGTGTCAGAAACGAGGGGATTCGTATCCAGGGTTACTTTATTCAGCCCAGACACTTTTTTTACATCGTAACAGAAGAAACGCAGCGTTAATAAGAACACAAATAAGTGTATCTGCTGGTAAAATGAGATGGAAATCAACAACACAATATTTGTGTCCAAAATTCCAGAGGCTGGAGATGCTGGCGTTCTCATCGGAGCTGCAAAACAAACAAACATCGAGTTACTCGGCAAGAACAGGTCAGACATCTCACGCTGAATTAAAGGCGACATCTCTTGCTTTAAAAAAAAATATTTGATATTTGGGTTTTTTTGTCATTTAAAAAAAAAAAAGTGATTGCTGCTGTTCTCTTTGAGGCTGATTTGTTTGGACTCATGGTGCCAAATTACTCTCAAAGGCCTTCGGGGAAAAAAATGTTTTGGGAGTCGAAGAGTCTGGAAAGGAAGCTGAAAACATGGACTAACTATGTGAGATCAATCGCTCCGTTGTTGGGAAAATTAGCGACGTGTCGTGTGGATTTCAGGCGACCGTCAGGACTCGAGGTTTCAGAGAAGTCTCCAAGAACTTGATCTGCAAGTACCTCTGGGAGAGCGTCAGGTGGCATTAACCTGTGTAGGAAGGACGCCGCACTGATGTCGCCTGATTGGCAGTTTGGAACAAAACTAAACACATTTGTGTATTTCTTGGCAAATCACCTCCCATATTCCTTTCTTGGACATTGAACAGTGAAGATTTTTGAACAATGTGTTGTTAACAGATAAATCAAAAGAAAAACTACTGGCCAAAGCCAGAGAGGATGGATGTCTGGTGCAGCCTGAAGACGACGAGTTCTCTCCGTAAATCACCGAGGTGGGATGAGGTGAGACGCTCCCGTATGAAGCTGCTTCGCTGCCTCTGGGACCGGGTCGTTTCCCCTCACTGATATGAACGATTCATCTTACCCAAAATAGTTCCAAGATAATGTGAGAACACTAAAAAAAACAAAATACTAGTTGCTTCTGAAAGGGAGAGAGGCCAGCTAGGAATACTAAATTAACCATTGAAAGTGTTTAATACAGTAGTCGTTGTCAGGTTTATCCCCTTCATCTGTAAGCACCTTTTGAAAAAAAAAAAGGTTCTGTAGCGCACCGGAATTGAAATACTTTCTACGTTTATACGTATGGGACTTGAAATGACATAATCCCAGTTTTCTCCTCATCATAATGCTCCTGCAAGATAAAAACTACGTCCATGAAGAAGCGATTCAAACATAATGGTGTTTAATCTATTGAAGGAGGTCATAGTGGCGCTTCATATGCTGCAATTAGAAAAAAGAATTATGCGACAGTTTTTGAGAAAAATGCACCGAAGTACAAAAAAACGACCATTTCCAAATAAACGAATCAACGAAGATCAGTTTTGGATGGGAACAATGTCAACAACACTCATTATGCACTTGTAAATAAGAAAAAAGTTTTCAGACCGTTTTTGAGATTTCACAATAAACGGGTATTGCTAACGACAACTATCAGCTGCAAAGATTTAAAAATAGATAAATAAACAAAACGCAAGAATTAGACTGTTTGTAATTTTCCCATGTGAAACATTAGCGCTCGGTGCTACATGAGGTCATAGTGTAAATCAGCCTGTTCAGCGTGCCGCACGTTTAATCTGAAGGCCTCTTTTATCTCCCCGTAGAGCGACTTGTGTTATTATCAAGTTTTATGAGGAGTTTGATGACGGAACATTCAGCAGATTCAGATGCATTTGTGAAGGAAAACTTTTTTTTATAAAGTGTTGATTTTAACATGAGCGCCACAAACTAATCTCTGTGTTCTCCATAGTTTTGTCTCCTTCAGAGCAAAAGCCAAAGGTGGAGCTCTGAGGCTGAAGCAGATGGTGAAGTTGTGTCTGGGAGTAACATCTGGCCCAAAGAAGAGCAGCAGCTCTCACCACATGCCCGGTCCACTCAGGGGCCGTCCACACGAGCAAACCGATTAACCTTGTGTTAGCCTCGTGTTGAGCTGCGGTTATAGTGAGGTGTGGACAGAATTTGTTTTGAGAACCTCGGGGAGAAAAAAGATCGTTTTGCCTGGTGTGGATGTGGCCTCAGAAACCAGTTGAGGAGTATCTGCATGTGTTTTTAAGATCTGATAAGTCTGCGTGAGAAAGAAGAAATCCTCGCCACAAACACAGTATCAGCTGGATGCTGAGGGCAAAGGATACAACAGACTGCATGTTGGGGAGGAACTGGAACCTCTCTGCTGTTCTGTTGAACTGCCATGTTTCCTTCTCCTGGGGTTCTGTAGTGAGATACTGTAGTGTGGTACTGCAGTGTGGTACTGTAGTGAGGTTCTGTAGTGAGGTACTGTAGTGAGGTACTGCAGTGGGGTTCTGTAGTGAGATACTGTAGTGAGGTTCTGTAGTGAGATACTGTAGTGAGGTACTGCAGTGTGGTACTGCAAAGAGGTTCCGTAGTGAGATACTATAGTGAGATACTGTAGTGAGATACTGTAGTGAGATACTGTAGTGAGGTTCTGTAGTGAGGTTCTGTTGTGAGGTTCTGCAGTGAGGTACTGCAGTGAGGTTCTGTAGTGAAGTTCTGTTGTGAGGTTCTGCAGTGAGGTTCTGTTGTGAGGTTCTGCAGTGAGGTACTGCAGTGAGGTTCTGTAGTGAAGTTCTGTTGTGAGGTTCTGCAGTGAGGTTCTGCAGTGAGGTACTCCAGAATGCTGTTTGCAGTCACATACTCCTCATGAAGCTCATCCATAGAGATGTTTATTCTGCCAATAGAGATTAGAGGTTGACCAGAGTCATAAGTGGCACATTGGTCATTTAAAGTGGTGAATAAAAGGAAAAAAATCATATTGTTTATATTTCTAATTTTGTATAGTATTTCACTACCTGTATAGTTGACTTTATTTATCCATCCATATATTAAGTATATGAACTGTCTGAATTTGTAAAATGTTGAATAAAATAATGCATATTTGTGTGTATACTGTAAAGTACGCTTATGATTATGTATTTATTTGTATATATGATTTATCAGTTGTATTGATTATTTCTATATATTATCTATCAATTGTATTTATTTGTTTCTAACTATCACTAATATTAAACATGGTTTATCACCAGTTGTTTCATTCTTACCTGCCAACCAGGCAAAGCTGCTCACTGATCTTCTCCATGTCATTGAAGGAGATCTTCCCAGATGCAGAGAGCAGGTGGATCAAAAAGTGCGCTGGCACAGAGTGCAGTTTTATAAGTGTTATCACGCACTTTTGCCTCCCAGATGTTGACTTCTTCTCATTCCTCCCTGTATTTCTGCAGTCCTTTTTTATGTTTATTCGGAGGAGCATTGCTGGTCGAAGGAGTACTATCAGAGTCTGTCACCATGCTGCTTTGTCTGCTCGTCTGTTGTCTGCTGGTATCTTGTCCACGAGCAACTGTACCTCAATCAATGCGAAGCGGGATTCTGTATTGGCATACTCATGTGTGTGTGTATGCTGTCAGCTCATTGGTCACAGAGCAGGATATATTTAGATTTTTGATATAAAGCGCCCTGCTGGTCATAAATTCCTTTGACATTTTACAGACTCTTTTTGATTCTCACAGTAATAAGGGACAAAGTGCGTCACTTTTCAGCTCAATACGGGACGCCTACATTTGTTTGCGAATACGGGACGATTCTGTTTCTCAAGGGACGGTTGGCAACCCTATCTGGTGCCCTCATGTCTCTTGACCAGGTTTTGTGTGGAGCCAAAATGTCATGTCTGTGTCATAGGGTGTGTTCACGCAGAAATAGAAAGTTGGAAGATATCTTGTGGGCAAACGTGAAGTAGAGAGGAAGAAGTAGAGAGGAAGAAGTAGTGAGAAAGGAGCTCATTGATATCTGGTATGAAGACTCTATATCGCGGTTGTTTGTGGCTACCCATTAGCCACGAGCTAACTAGCCTAGCCACCATGGGCGAAAGCGGTCCGGACCAATCAATGAGCCGTGTTTTTCTGGTCAGTGCTTGTTTTGGGTGACAGCGCCCAAATCAGTGCGGCGTCCAGGCGGTTTGATCCGGTCTCTAAAGTGAATGTGAACGCCACCCGAACCAAATGAAGGTGTGAAAATTCTTGGCCCCCCTCCCTCCCAAGTGAACCGAGTCCTGGACTATCCCAATGTGAACGGCCCCTTAGACTCTAAATCAGTTTCAGCAGCGAATGTGCTGCTGGAAATTAATACGCCAAAACCCCAACAAAAGACTAGAAAAGATCTGTTATAAAATGATTATCAATTCAGTTAAAGAGATTAAGTGAGTAGAGAAGAAGGAGGCAGACGGAGCCCCATCAGGCCCTGAGGTCAGCCATGATCCGGAGACACGCTACCAGGTCCAATTATAACTAGATGCACACCGTTCAACTGCTTTGCTTTTATTTTGAAGATGCTGATTTTTACGGCGTCCATTAACCATTCAACTACATATACTGTATCGATAAATAACATCTTACTCGAGTCAGCGATAAATAAATGGATTTCTGTGCTCAAGCTGAGCAACATGAGGCTTCGAGCATAATGGACTGATGTAGCTTATTAAAACCATGTGACATGCTGCTTTTATGTAGGAAACTGTCCTTACTGAGCAGTTCTCTTGTCAAACATGCGTGTAAACTACAGGGAGGCATTTTGACAGTTTCACCTTGCAGGCAAACAGATGTTTTTAATAAGATAAAGATGTCAGATGCCAGATTGCTGGAGAAGCTGGTTTACGTCGGTTGGTTTTTGGTTGGTTTCTTGTTTTTCCTCTACCACCAAAATGCGTTTTCTTACTGTTAGAAATCATAATAAATAGATCAGGGGTCGACAACCTTTACGACCAAATGAGCCGTTATCGCAATTTTCCACCAAATACAATCTGTCTGGAGCTGCAAAGTGTTAATTATCTGGAACGAAGGAAAAAATAGACATTTGCAGCTTGCATTCATGAAGTGAAGCTACAATTTAGAAATACTTTATTAAATATTCAACTTTTGTAGACATTATTAGGATTTTCCTTCTTTAGTCATTTTATGCAATTTTAGATATTTAACTATTTATAGCCAATATGCGTTTTCCAATGATTAGAGTAGTTTTGGCTGAATTAGCAATATTTTTTTTGTTCCCCCCTTTTTTTTCCTTTTTCAAATTTTTTGTTTTGCTTAATTTTTTTTTTTCTTACTTTTTTAAATGTTTACCCATTTTTCTTTTGCTCGGAAAAAAAAAGCTGTATTAGAAATTTTTATCATTTTAGTGCGACCATTTCCCCTGTATTTAAACTTTTTCTTTTCTCGCTATTTTATTCATTTTTAGCAATTGCAGCTATCCTGGCTGTTTCAGGTGTTTTACCTTACTTAGCTGGAGATCAGACCATTGTTTAAAAATCAGAGTTGGTTGCAAATAGATGAAAAAGGAAAAGAAAAATGATGGACATCATCAGGTATTTACATCCTTGCTGCCGCCTGCTTCTCCAGCACACTGACCACTGAAACACCCAACGCGACTTCACATAATACAAACTCTGCTTTTAAGGTAAATTCGACCTTTGTGCCAGTCCGTTTGCCTGACAGCACTTTCCATTTCATTTTTTGTGGCTTGTTCGCCATAATTCCATTACATCTGGTTGAACCGTGTGATGAAATGGGTTGTTTGGGTGAAGTGAGCAACTAACTGGCCTGAATCCCTTCAGCTACAGCAGAACCTGTCCAAACCGCCTCTGGACGGCCTGGAAGCTCCTTTTTCTGGAAAAGTGTTTCATTCGTCATCTGAGTGTAAAGCGCTAATGTCGGCAGAAAGATGTGGCGCATTAACGCCGTCTCCTATTAATGAAACACCCACCAACTTATTAACACGCCCAAGTCAAAAGAACTGTTTTCTCCTCAGGCCAAAACTAATTGGAGTCTGTCAGAGCATTGTAAATCATAATCTCTTTTGTTGCACTGGTATCGGTTTCCCACACCAGAAGCATGCAGCTCCCGGGGAGTCGTTTGTGTCAGCAGGCGCTGGCACGGCTCAGACTCTCCTACAACGCCTGTCATCGGTTGACTTATTTGAGAAAGAGCATCGTTTGTGTGACAACGTTATTGAAAAAGAGAAAGAAATCCAAGTGTGGATGGTATTTTGTTGTAGCTATGAAGCAAGAATACAAATGTTTGGGTGTTTCCAGTAAAGGTCTATAAAAATGACAGGGCCGGACCGCAACCAATAATGATTGATTCAGTGTGAAGAGCCGTGCGTGCATCACCAGAATCATGAGAAGGACCACCATTCATCAATTTCCCTTTGAAGCTGAGCGTCCACACAAATGGTTCAGATTTGTAGGATGAATCATGCGCAGATGCGGCCTCTGGTTTATTTACAGCGTGGACGCACGCTTGTCTTTGTCAAGATCAAATTCAGATTTTGCGACTGCTCGCGGCATCTATTGGTCAATAACCAGTCATTTTTATGACACTACGACACAGTGGTTAGAGAGGATTACTCCCCCACCCACAGAGCTCAAACCACTTCTCGCCCCTCCACAAAACTTTCACACCAAGTAACATTATAAGATAGTCAGTGCTGTTAAAAATAACACGTTCATTTAATCAATTGATTTGAAACGTTTAAACCGTTAACATCTTTTTATGTAATTAGATGCAGTTTTGTTAACTTTTTTTTTTTTACTCCCTTACCGGAGCATGTGCAGCGTCTCTGGGCACAGCACCGGGACTCCAGAGCAGCACAACACCGAGTGGAATAATATGAAGGCAGAAAGTTTCACTTTAAAAGGTTACCAGACGGCTGATTGAGAAAGTGAAGCTTTACTTTGTAAAGCTGAATTTAATGGCCACAGAAGTAATTCTGCAGCAAAGCAGCAGGTTGCCATGTTGGCTGACCAGCAGCCACCAAACTGCTAAAGCTGGAGGAAATACTTGCTGGTAAAATATTAATTTCTCCTCTTTCTCCTCTTTCTCTCTTTCCCCGGCTCTCTTGTATACTGTGTGTGTGCGTGTGTGTGTGTGTGTGTGTGTGTGTGTGTGTGTGTGTGTGTGTGTGTGTGTGTGTGTGTGTGTGTGTGTGTGTGTGTGTGTATTACAGTATATTATTGCCACTTTGCTCATGTAATAAGTTTACAACTTTGTTTCTAGAACTATTTAAATTGTCAAAGTGTTGGACCTGCACTCTAACAAAACCCAGATTTATGTTAGATTTTTATGAATGAATGAATTAATGTTCCTATTATTTTGATAATCTTTGAGAGAAACAGTTCCATGCAAAGCTAAAAGTGCGTTGTCAAAATAGTCTTTGATTTGAAATGTAGTCTCTGTGTGTTGAGTCGACATTAATTCCATGGTTTTCCCTGAATAAATATCCATTACAAGCTTCAGTCTTCAGTGGAAAAAGAATGCGATTAATCGCAATTAATTACACAAAATAGTGCAATTAAATTCGTAATTTTTTTAAATCATTTGACAGCACTTAAGATAATAACATTAGCAGCATTTGGGATCCATAATCAATAGAAAGCGTAACTCTTCTTGTACTAGTTGGACCCGTCTTAGTGTACCGTTGTTACAATAAAGAGTCTCAAGAAAATGCGACGATTCTAATTCATCTGCAACCAATTCAGCAATAAACAACAACTGCTGTACCATCAACCACTCCAACACAGGTCCCCCAGAAAGACTGTACACCCCCTCTACGAACACGACAGTGAAGAAAAACAACAGATTGCATACAACAGTAGCAGTGGTCTCGATTCCGTAAAGCCTTTTATTAACATTTTCAACATGTATAAATCTCATTTTGACAGAGCCCGATCAGGAAAAGCCGCAGGGCCCTGTGATCCCCGATGCCAACCCTCAGAACCAACCCCGATCCCAGACTGGAAACCTCTTCTGCACTAAAACCTACGGCAGAACTGCTGGGATGACTGATTTGTCATCGTCCGCCATCACGTTGTGCTTGTTGATTAGAGTGGAGCACTAATGTGAACAGTGTGTACGCCCGCGATCGCCCCTCTGACACTGACCCGCTGTAATCCGTGACCAATTTCTCACACAACAAGTGCCAGATATTTGAGCGGTTTCTTGCACATGCTTGTAGTTTTGACTCTGCCCGCAACCTTTCAACGTGAGAACTTGATTAGGGGGGGAAAACAATGTGGTCCAGTGGTTCACGACAAGATAGAACCTGTAGAGTTCGTGTGTCGGTGGTATGTCTGCGGAGGGTCGGTTAACTGTTGATCGTCTCTCTGCTTCAGCCACACGAAGGACAGGCCGCCTCTCCAGGCCGCCTCTCCAGGCCGCCTCTCCAGAACGCCCCCCCAGGCCGCCTCTCCAGAACGCCCCCCCAGGCCGCCCCCCCAGGCCGCCCACCGGTAAGAAGGTAAGGAAGATGCTTGACACCCAAAAGGCTTATTCGAGCCCGACATGTAACAACGACCCGAATTGTTATAAAATATGAAGTTATGAAACACAAGACAAGACTCTGAGTCCAAGACTTTTAATATTACATTATGGAACAGGCAAATTGTATTTCCACTATTATTGGGATCATTTTATTACATCAAAAATTTAGTCAACGACTTATGGTATGGACTTGAGCTACTTTAATTGACTGAAAGAATGACTTCTAAAAGTTTGGACTGTTTGTTTATATCTATATACAGTTTTTTGGAATTTATGTAAGATTGCTGTTGCCCCAGTCATTTATAGTCTAATGTTCTCTATAATCTGTATCATTAGTACAAGATAATGTATAACGTTACACATATTAAGAGCACATTTAAATTCTTCTTAAAATGTTTTTACATTATTGACCAGTTATTACATTTTGGGTTTTATAAAAAATTTCAAATTACATTTCAGGCTCAGCACTTTTAAATTATCAACCAGTTATTACATTTCAGGTTTTATTACATTTTATTTTTTAACAATTGCGACATATCGAGCTCTAACAAGGCTGTTCCATTACTTTTAATTCCCCAAAGAGGGTTTGCTTCTGCTTCGACTTAAATCTTTAGACAGTTGTCCTTAAGTGACCCTCCAGCTCTCTTTGATATAACGCAGGATTCATATTTAAGTCATCAACTCCAGGCTTGTTCTACCGAACGTCTGATTTTCATATTGATGCCCTGACGTGTGCACATCTGCGTGCCAATGTCGCTCGCAAGGTTTTTTTTTTTAAATAACAACGTGGTGAACAAGGGAGAATTCGACCTGCGGATCCTGTGTTCAAACATGTAAAAGTCGTCTTCTCATCACAGCCAGAGAGTCTGGCTGGAGCCAAGGAGTCAGCCGCTGCACGTCCTGAATTCATCCCCTCAGCTGCGGCACAACATGTCAACAGAACTCCTGGAAGCCGCTTCCCGGAAAAAAGTGTTTCATAAAAGCCTTTCTGCAAAAGTGTTTCATTATCCGAGTGCAGGGCCGAGCTGTCAGCGCCGCTCAGTCAAGACCAGAACAATCGCTCCACAAATTAAAAGTTGACACCTTCTTCCATCGCACACAAATAATTCCGCCCCAAACAATCTGTCTTCTCCGTGTCTTGTGATGGACGCCAGTGAGGAAATGGGCGCATTTAATGGATTTTGGACATATTTGAAAGCAGCAGGGGTAAGCTTTGTGTTTGTTGACTCATTGTCTCTGGTTTGTTGTCAGAGATCTCCCCCCCCCCCCCCCTCTTTTATGGAGTATTTATTTAGGATTGTAGTTTGTTGGTTATTTAGTTTTTTAAGTAAAATATAAGCGAGATTGGTTATGCACGTCTCTTGGACTTTATAGTCATTTGGATTGTTAATTTGCTGTTTGCTTTTAGTTTCCAGTGGAAAAATATTATTGCAGATAAAAGTGGCAGAATATATAAATGTAATCGTCTTTCTGCTCCTTTTCATTGAGGAATTTCTAAACTATTGTTTATTTTGACAATGAATGAAATAAACTAAACAAATCTCAAACATTTCTTATTGTTATTCTATGTATTAGAGGTATAAATAAATCACTAGTTTGATAAATAACCCCTTTTTCCTTCACGTCCTGAGAGTCATAGAGACGCAGTGTAACAGATGGATGGATTATATTTTAATTTGTGTCAATAAATTTTAAAAAAATAAATAAGTTGCCCACCAGTTTGAACAAACTTTAAATAAGACATGCTCAAAATCTTTTTGAAAAGATCAATAATGAAGCAGTAAAAACCATTTCGATAAGAACTATGTGTGGTTTTTATCCAGGCAATAATGTGGAAACAACAGAAACAAACTCGATCCATTCATACCAACACCTGTTTTAAAAAAGACATTTTTTTAAACTTGATTAACATGCCACATTCGTCAGGTTCTGGCCTGACAGGCTCTCACCGAAACCTGGCCCGACGCCCGACAGTGGAGACGTTCTGAATCTACTGCTGCAGAAACAAAGAGAAGAAAAAGTGCATCACAACAAAGTGGCTCAAAACACATTTTCAGCCACACACTGAGTTTGGAATCAGAGGATTTGGACTGAATAACCGGCGGCTGCGCCACGAACGGGTTACGACTCCTTCCAGAAAGGTCAGAGGTCGTGTTTATCTTGGCGTTTGTCCGTTTGACAGAGAAATACTGGAATCTGTATTTGAATCTCATAGCAACTCAAGAATAAATCACAGTGGCGATAGAAACAAACACATTTCTCTTTTATAGTAACTAGGGATGTCCCGATCCGATCGGTAGATATCGGATCGGGGCCAATATTGGTGATTTGTGAGAGATCGGGGATCGGCAAATCCAGCCGATCACCCCGCCGATCTAAAAAAAATATATAAAAAACGTGGTCCGTTACGTCCCTAATAACCACAACAATCACGGACTACAAGCTCCGGTCAAGCTGCAGAAGCTAGATGCAGGCGGAGCGGGGCCATAGACCTATAAAACTAGAGTTATATATAGTGGTTTATGTGCAGAAGTCTACTTCAAAATTTCTATGTGGTCTCTCTTCTTCTGCTTTTTGATTGTGTTTGATGAGTCACAGCGCCCCTAAAGGCCTGGCATGTGTACTACATGCCCTGAAGCATGTAGTACATATACATGAGCCGTGTTCATAGTGAGGTGTGGACGGTTTTTTGGAAGCAGGCCAGGGACAAAAAAGATTGTTTTTTCGTTGTGTGGATGTACCTTCAGTTTACAACAACAACTAAAGAGAAAGAGAAGAATTTTGATTCAATAAGTGAGTTTTACAATAATTTCTAGCTGAACAAAGCTTCTGCCAATAGTGCTTTTAGCTTCAGACATCTTAGTTGCTCCAAAAATAGACTATTGAGTATATTTGTATTGGTGCAATGTGAGTATCGGATCGGGAAAGTATCGGTATCGGCCGATACTCAATTCTGAGAAATCGGATCGGTATCGGGGGAAAAAAAGTGTGATCGGGACATCCCCAATAGTAACAGCTGCTACGTATTTAGTTTTTTCACTTTTCTCCATCTTGATGTTTCTGTTTTTACTTCGTCAACACGTTTATATGTTTTTCACGAGTTTGTTCTCTGAATCGCTTTAGCACTTTTCTTCTACATAAACGATATTTTAACATGTATACATTACAATCATTACTATAATATTACTAATATTTTGTCTGTAATATATCATCTATAGATTGTATAATATTAATTAATAGTTGAGTGTGTATTAGTATTAATGTAAAAATCGTGTGACAATAAAAAATAAAAAAAAGTCACGTTTCATGACAACATAGTATCAAAAATTGTATAGTTTCACATTTTAATCTGAAATTTTCACCAGACAATGGTTTGGTTGCAAGATATTACTATAAAATATAGTTGAAAGTGTTGAAAACAGTATCGTACAAAAACCGTATTTATTATACAGTTTTACCACATTCGTCTGAATAAAACTCACAATAAAAATAATAGCTCTGCTTCTCCATTTTGTCTTTTAAATGCGAGTAAACATATAGCTAATACAGTTGATGGTGGTTTAAAAGTAGTTCTAATGAATGAGCCACGGGACAAAAAGACTTGGAGCAACTGCAACTGCTAAGAATCTAATCATCATCAAGTAGTAAAACACCGGACGGCCTGCCAAAGTTCTGAATTACGAAAATATCACCGGTGAGAGGAAGAATCGGCTTCAACCGGATGGTTAATGAGCAGCTCTGCTCCAACAGGAGCTTGGAATCTGTGTGTAGTTCCTGTTTCCACTCCGCACAAAGAAAAGCATTTGGCCTCAAAGGTTCCGAAAGGCGTCGCCCGGCCTCCTCCCTGATGTCGATCAGGTTAGAACCGGCTGCTCGGCCTTTGATCAGCGCAGCCGGTTTGGTGAATCAAACTTCAAAAGCAAGACGGCGCCCACACGACATGTGGACAGTTTCCAGGAGGACGCCGTCTGACGAGAGATGACAAATTCAGCTCCTGAGCAGACTGAGCCGCTGAAAAGAAGAGGCCTTGATGGATTTCTTTATTCGTCCTACATTTTCTCCTCCTAAAAACCTTCGTGTTTTCCGTTCAAGTCTCTGCACTCTTTTATTTGCAGCTGGTTGTTTACCTGCGGCGAATGTCTGGCTGCTGAGCTCGCTCACAAACCTGCTTTGTTCACCCACAACTTTCAGCTTTTTAATCTGAACCAGGGCAAGAAAAGCAGTAAAGTTTCGGATGTGAAAACCCCCGAGAATGGATAAAAGATGCAAATAAAGTTTTTCTTTAAGACTGTTATCCTTTTGTGTGATCGTTACGCCCCCCCCCAGACGGCATCGACGTGGCGTGAGAAACAGTTGACTTTGTATACCACTGGCAGGACAGGTACAGAATCACAAGTCGCCATAAAAACCAAACGGGATCCCACGTCGCAGCTTCGCCTTCAACTCAGGAGAAAACCAAACTACTCTTCTTCGCCCACTCCACTGGCTGTGTTGCCTCATACAGTCTTCACTCTGCCCCCTGCTGGCCAATATAATTAACTGCATGGACACAAGAACAGAAAATAAACAACTAAGGGTGAATACAATGTTCACTTCAAACAAAGAAATAAATTATATACAAGCATTTGCTTTCAGTTGCTCCATAATCAGTCCAACATTGAGAGTAATAATGTCAACCCCAGGGCTGGATTTATATGTGACTTTTTTTTTTCTTTTTTTGGGTGTGGATGGTTTTGTTGTTTGTGTAACTTCAGGGTGTCGCTTCAGGTTAACTGAGTGTCGCTGCTCTTACTTGCTGCTGGTATGACAGGTATGAGTGGGAGGGGCTTGTCCACATTACAAAACAACTAAAAACGGAGGAAAGCTGCCTAAAGTGACACATCATCATGGAGGCAGTGGAATTTCATAGGGAAAAATATTTTCACATTTTTTTATTATATCAGTGGCATCAAAAATATATATATATTTTTTTATATGGGACTGTTTGAAGGGAGCTGTATCCCCCCCCCCCCCCGGGAGTGGTTAAAGCTCCTCGCTGCAGCATGGCGGTGAGGTTACGGTGAGGACAGAGTCTCTGGAGGCAGAAAATCCCAACAGGAGATTCAGTTTGATGAGCCGGGACCCCGGTGTGCTCGTCTAACTTAGTGGTTTACTGTAGAGAGGACGAGGGTGTGAAACCGCTCACCCACCTCATGGTTCAGTTTCACGACAGCGAACGGCGGCTGGAGTTTGTTTACACAGGAAGAGATGATGGAAAATAAATAACTGGAGTCACCAGTGGATTCTGGATCTGCAATGCTGAACATTTCTGATTCGATGGCTTCACATTATAGCGGACAAATGAATAATCATTTTTCTGTATTAAAATGGGTGTAGGGCCATGTGGCCCAGAATTCATATCTTAATCTATTTTCTTCTTTTTTTTCAAAATGGCGATATACTGTATGGATATCAATATTTTTTTCCTCAACAGAGACAATTGTGGGTCAAAGTCACTAACAAACTGCAACACTGACACAGTCAACAACCTGCTGCACAAAACAAACAAGTGCAGAGAAATGGTGAAAAGTCAGAGTCAGTCAGGTTGAGTCATGAGAATCCACGAGGAGCCAGTATAGGATGATATGTCAATGCATGGAGAATAAAATCTCATTATTAATTTGTATGAAATTAAATATTCACCTGTGTGTTCACACGTCTCCCCGATCAATCAAAGTGTTTTTCTGAGGCCGAGCTGAGCTCAACGACGAGGACGCGCTACCTGTTCTCTGCTGATCGTGAGAGGGAGAACTTCCTCCTCTTCCCAAGATGGGCGTGTGTGGACGGAGCCAGTCCAGCTCACACAGACACAGCAGATTCTGAATGCAGCTCCTATGATCCAATATTCAAATGGAGGACAATCAAGGAAAAGCTGGATTTGGGGGCAATAAACTCTGAATGCAACGTTTTTGAACCAATGAGACCACGTGAAAGTGTTGAAAAGATGAATAATATGAGACCTTTAAAGTAAAAGTCTTGAACAATTCTAATACCTCCTTTAAATCAACAGAAGGACGTGTATTTGTCCCATTTCTTCTCGGGGTCGTAGGGCTCCCAGCGGCTGGCAGGGAAGATGTGTTTGTTCTTCTCGTACCAACTCCTCAGCACCACTTTACCAGCGTGAGACTTGAGAGGAAAAACCACAACAGTGTCAACGGACTGCAGGCTGTCGGCCACAGGAACACATCTGTCCGTGAACTTTAACTCTCGTGTCTTAAATTTCATTTTTAAATCTTTCATTTTATAGTTTGATTGGACAGTTTCTTTACTTTCTCAAACCTCGTCCAGTTAAACTTGAAAGCTTCAACAAAGAGCTCAGAAATGGAAAGAATCTGATTGGACGACATTTTAGGAAAACAAATCGTCACATTGTTACCATGGCAACAGTTGGACACCGAGGTGAGTTCATACTGAACCTCGACAACACAAACACAGTAGAATAAAGAGACGCTGCAGCGCCACGAGAAGCTGCTGTGTATTTATGGTTTATTTCCCTCAAGTGCTTCATTCTATTCCAGAAGGAAACTTTAAACACACGACTCTCCCTGCGCTTCGTACTTGGTTGTCATGGAAACGTGACGCTCAGTTGGTCCTGCTTGATGGAAGGTTTTCATATAAAACTGACAAATGTAGTGAATATATATGTGTGTATATATATATAGATAGATAGATAGATAGATAGATAGATAGATAGATAGATAGATAGATAGATAGATAGATAGATAGATAGATAGATAGATAGACAGATAGATAGATAGATAGATAGATAGATAGATAGATAGATAGATAGATAGAGAGATATAGAGAGAGAGAGAGAGATAGATATAGATATAGATATAGATATAGATATAGATATAGATATAGATATAGATATAGATATAGATATAGATATAGAGGGAAAAGCTGCTGAAGCTGACAAGAGACCAATGTTTACATTTAAAACAAAGTGCAGGATGTCACTTAATCTGTTGCAGCACTGCTGCTTCACTGACGTCTCTGCTTGAAGAGATGCCTCCATTGCTGCTCAGACTTTCTGTACTCGTACTCAGAAAAGGCCAGACGGGACCATCGAACAGGTTGGAAGAGTTTGGCACCGTGGAGCGTTTAACTTAACTGGATATTAACAGTCACTGTCGATTATTTTCACACTTTGCAGGATCACGTTGTCGGATTCGACCCTCAGACCCCTTTACACCATCTCATCTCACATGTGCCAAAAGGAATCCCATTACATTTGTACCATATAAACACTTCAATCTGATTGCTTTGGCACCGTCCGATTGAAGTTCTGATCAGATCCTAGTGCAGTCCGGTTTTTAATCTGATCATAGTTCACGTAAACGACACATCAGGTTCCTTCCTACAGTCGGAGTTTCGCGTCTGTGACGTCACTTCATGTGAACAGGACAATCTGATGCCAGAAGGAATTTAATCAGATCGATGCGGGGAAATGTGGACAGAGCGCAAATAAACAAATAAATAGATAGATAGATAGATAGATAGATAGATAGATAGATAGATAGATAGATAGATAGATAGATAGATAGATAGATAGATAGATAGATAGATAGATAGATAGATAGATAGATAGATAGATAGATAGATAGATAGATAGATAGATAGATAGATAGATAGATGCAGATGTAAACATAAACATTCTCGGCGAAGATGATTAGAGTGATCCCTGTTATCAGATCCTGGATGATGGACCCAGAAGGAGGGCGATGCAGAGAGGCTGAGAGCGACCCGACAGGGTGGCCGGTACAAATCTGTTATACAGAGGAAGAAATGTCAAAGCACGGAGACGTCGCTGCAGGAGAAACTAATCAACACTTCAATGATCTTTAAGTTCAAGTTTCTTCCGCCGACACACAGGATTACATGCTGCAATGAAAAGTGAAGGAAATTAAGATGAAGAGGAAATCCTGTCTGCATCCTGAACGTCGTGTTTCCATCGAGGTTCAGAAGTAAAAACTCTAAAACTGAGAGTCAAATGAGAGCAGCTGATAGAACCAGAGCGGAATGAAGAGCTGCCGTCTCTTAAACCTCCACAAACAACTTCACAGTGCAAAAGTCACGTTTTGTTCACTTCTCATCTTTGGTGCAGCAGCTTTGCCGCTTGTTGGATTAATCATCAGTTCACAAGTGTTTCTTCTAAAGAGTTTAAAAAGGCAGTGAACAGCCTCTCGAACCAGTTCACCACGACTCTCGCACGGAATCGCTGGGGAATGCTGCTGTTTACTCACCAGATTTGCCTCTGGCTTTGGTGACGATGAAATCATAAAAACTGTGATGCTGAAAGACACAAAGAAGGAAAAGAATTCAAACCAAACACACTAATGATCAGAACCATTAAACTCTTTTAAAGTTGTTTACTTTCTACTTTTAATGGATAAATACTCCGTGGTTCTGTGGAGCAGCTTTTCAGCCTGTGGTGCTGGAGGCATCGGGACTTTTCTATTTTTCTCCGTTTGGTATTTCACACTTGTTTTACTGCATCACCATGAGTTAGACACGACCTGTTGGGCTTTCTGGGTCTGTCTGCTGCAGCACTGGGTGAAGCAGTGATGTCACAATACTCACGTGTGGGATTATCAGATCCTCTTTTATATACATGAGCTGCTCCACTCCTGCAGACCTGTGGGGCGAACAGATCAGGGGAGACGCTTTAATCCTTCAGCTCCCCCTGGTGGCTGCACGAAGTACT
The DNA here is from genome assembly GCF_963383615.2 of Lipophrys pholis. Lineage (NCBI taxonomy): Eukaryota > Metazoa > Chordata > Actinopteri > Blenniiformes > Blenniidae > Lipophrys > Lipophrys pholis. The sequence continues at coordinate 6,762,416 of NC_137630.1, read as the reverse complement.
GTCAAAATACTAGAGGACCAATTATACTGCGTCACAGGCAGATATTGTCAATAAAGAGTCAGACAAACCGACTCCCACTAACATGCTAAAGCAGGGATCTCCAAAATAAAAGCATGAATAAAAATCAATTACAAGCGTTTTCAGTGATCTATCGCCAAGGAAATGTCAAAATTAAAATAGTGTTAAGGTCATACAAACATAAGTTATAGTTTCTTTTTTTGTATTTATGATACTTATATTTTGACAGATACTGTACAACTCATACTGAGGATGACTTATTGTCCAGAGAGTGGCTTTGTGTCCCAGTGTTTGTCTGAAAGCTTTCCGAGAGTTAATCAGAAGTTTGGAAACCCCCGTTTTACTTGCAGGAAAGGGTTTTTTTCCGGGGGGGGGGGGGTCAAGATAGTAACATGATCTGACACATGTCTTATCTGGAGTTCAAACTTAATGTGTGAACTCACCTGAGCTCACTGAAATCTTTCTGCAGGAAGTTCTGGATGGTGTTCCCCTTCTTCATCTGCAGGACAAGGATGTTTACGTACAGAACGGGTCCTGAAACATGCGTACGCCACTTCCCATGCAAAGTTTGTGATCTGAAAAAATTTGCTGGAGAATTTGCGCACGCACACTTTGGAGACGGGGGACCTGCGGTGCTGATCGTGAGGTGTAGAATTGAAGCAAGATTCATCTCATATATTTATTATCTTCAAATATCAGACCTACTGATCCAAGTAATCCTAAAAAGTCAAGCCTGTAGCGTTGTCGATGCGTTTCTTTAGTGAGACGTTACAATTGACTTATCAGCACATATATATATATATGTGCTGATAAGTCAATTGTAACGTCTACAGTATACAGTATGTTCATATGTCAAACGTTCATCTTCTAATGATCCAGAGCGGCGGATAGAACTGATTGATTATTACTTGTGACGAGGTGTGCAACAATCAGTCTAATTTCAGTGTAAGCACTGAAATAGCGCTACGACAGCCGTGCGTAAAGCTGCAGTGTGGATGCTCCGGTACGGTCACGCGCTCGTCACCCACTGCTTCCAACTCTGGAGTGACTGAGGACACAACACAAAGTCCCCTGAGCCTTTTCACAAGTCCATTATTATTATTATTATTATTATTATTATTATTATTATTATTATTATTACATAATGCACCAATTAATTACATTTTCTTTAACAAAAAACACCCGCATTTTGTAATAACTGCTGCAATTTGTAACAATTTATCACGAAATGCGTTCAAGACATTTATTACAAAATGAGACATTGTTACATAATGAAGTGAACATTATTGAATATTGCACCATAATCACATAATGCGGCGCTACAAGCCTACCATCAGCATTCTCATTAACCTAAAACTGATGCAATGACAATACAACAAATGTTTAGACAATGTATGGTCAATCTGAAGTTAAAATACCCTCCCAGAAAATCACAATGAATGAGGATACTTTGGATATAAACAGGTCAGGATTGGGATTAAAACAAGCTCTAACTGGCTAAGAAGATAAAGACGAAGGCCTGTTCACCATGTTGATATATCTAATATCTTTATTTTGGAATGAGTAGTGGAAGGTGCAGAATTTCTCAGCAGTGTGAAAAAGTGACAACACAAACAAAGGTAGAGGTAACAAAAATGTGTGTCTTTGTTCTTTATTGATTGTTTCTTTGAAACACGATATTCACGAGCGTTTTAAATACCAAAACCACATATATTTTTCACATGTAGAAAATCTATCACATAACATTAGGCAGGTTGCAAAAATGTGCCAATTAAAAAACAGAAAATACAAAAAAAAAAAAAAAATCAAATAAAAGAAAACTTTCACTCTCTCTCCTTCATCTCATTCATACCAGGTTTTTCTCTCTGGTTTGGTGCCAGTCCTTGTTCGAGAGCGAGACAGCAATCTGACTGCAGCAGAGAGCGAGAGACGTGCAGAAGGGAGAGACGAAGACGTTCACCGTGCAGACGCACAAGGACCGCAGGCAGGGCAGGAAGGTGTTGCTCAGCTGGATACAAGGAGCCAGGAACCTAAAGGAAACCAAGCACGGACACCGTTGGTTCAGGGTGAGTGGGAACACCTGATCCAACGGGGCCATTCTGTGGAAATCGTGCAGCTTCTCCATTCAGACTGACAGTTCCCGTGGTGTCGGTCCTGCTGGGTGTGAGGGACGGTGTCTGTAGGGCTGAAGCAGCAAAGAGCACCACCTCCAGCAGGAGCGGTGCTTTCCCCTGATACACGAGACGGCAACATGTGGCAAGAGCACGCCAAAAGTGTCCGGGAAAACCACACAAATGCTTTATAAAGTAACACTAGTGCAGTTGCACATTTGTAAGTGATCACTAATGGTGAGTCAGTGAAGAACAAAAATAAACTATAATTAATTAGTCTAATTAAAAAAAATTACTCGCTGCAACTTAATACACTCGCTGTATAATTAGAATCTTCCACCTCATATCCAGAAGTTATTCAAACAGAGTTGAGATCATGGGTTGTGGTTTTTTTTTTGTTAAAAATATGGCAAGAACAAATAAAAGAAAGTAGATGCGTTTCTGTGAGAGGGGTTAGTCTGAAAAAAATCAGATATGCTTAAAACCTTTAAAAGGCATTTAAAACTCACCACTTGTGAAAAACATGTGGCTCAGGAAGGACGAGACTAAAAGTAACCGAGTTCCCTTAGAGGACAGTTCATGTTTGTTTTCTCAGGAACGGCAAAGAAAATGCAAGTTTTTGTTGTTTCTGGTTCTGTTCCACCAAATGCAGAAGCTTTAAATATAGTATGTACAGGGTTCAGCAAGATGAATTAAACTTCAGCCTTAACCCTTCGGTCTTCATCTGTTTGTTTGTCTTTTTCTTTTTGTCTTTGTTCTTTCATTTTGTATTTGGTCGACCGAATAAACCATTACTACTACTATTAAAAGTTGGAGCTGCGGAGCTGCTGTCTCACCCAGCCTACGGTTGTACTTGTATTGAGTCTCTAAGGCTTAACTGCGGGGTTAAAATAATTCAAATTAAAGTCACAATTCCAAGTACCTGGTAGCCGACTACAAGTGAAATTAAAACCGCTCGAGTAATTAAAAAGCTGTACCAAAACTTTTGAGAAGAAGCGTCTCCTCTGTCACTTAAGCGTATTTTGAATCCGATATTGGCCCTCAGAGGATTTGGGTCAGGGGTGCCAGCGCGTCATCTTTAGTACTTGACAAGAGTTTTAGTTTGATCTTTCTACAACATGTCAGTTTTAGTGGATCAAGGCGGCACTAGAGAGCACATTTTGGCACTCTGGGGGTTCATTTTGATATTTCCAGAAACGTTTCGCCAGTCTTTTGGTGAGTTTGGTGAGACACTACAGTTACAATGGGATCCTTGGCCTTTCGGGCTCGGTCCCTGATAAATTGCCTGTGCTCAGAGCTTGGCATGTGGAAAATCAATCCACACATACTCCTTGTACTTTGCGTTGCTCCTCTTGTCATTCCCACAGCCACCACAGGTCGTTCTTACTGTACAGCCCCACATTATTATTGTTTTGTTCTTTCAGAAACGTACCAGACGTGTAGGCAGGCGAGAACAGCCAGGAAAATGCCGCACACGAGAGCCAAAGGCACAGCGAACAGCAGCGAGAGGCAGCGGTACGTCCAGAGACGAGTCCTCTCGAAGCCAACGACGCTGTAAACCCAGACCCGGTCGGCGCTGTGGGGCGTGGCCGGCTCCGCCAGAACATCACTGACCTCCACCTACAGACGAGGAACGAGAGAGTCGGTTCAGTTTGGACGGAGGAAAACGTTTATTACTGTAGAGAAGGGTTAAAAATGGTGAACCACTCGTGGAGTGCTTGATTATCTCTATTAGGCAAAGCAGCACTTTTCCTGAAGGAAAAACACTGACAGTAATACGAGTCCGAATATAAGATAGGATGACATACAATCATTTAAAAACCTGACTGCAGTGGAGACAAGTCAGTTTCTAAGTGGGTTTGTTCTGCATTTTGGCTGCAAGTCTCAGGCAGAACGACACAGAGAGAAGTCAGTGCAGAGCAGAATTCAGTCAGAAGACAGCAGGCTTCACCAGGTTTCACCTTGTAATGGTGAGAAAGGCCAGGCAGTGATACCCCGGCTACTTTACTGCACTTTTACGCTCCAGCTAATCCATTAATACTGTGGCTTCCAGACTTTTTTACCAAGTAGCCCCCCAATAATATATAATGGATATAACGGACGGCAGTCCCCCTCCCTGTTATCTGACGTGTCAAGCACGGACGACAGTTCATTCTTCAAAAACCGATTTAATAAATAAAGCGCTGGACAGTTTGCCTTTATTATTAAACAATATCAAGGAAATCATATAATTTAGAATAAAAGCCACAATCTTAGCTTTCGACACAGTGGAGCAGTGGATAGCCCCATTTGTCTCATAGTTAGAAGGTCCTGGGTTCAAATGTCGGCTTTTCTGTGTGGAGTTTACATGTTTTCATCATGGCTGTCCAAAAATCATGGCTGTGAGGGTTATCGGTGAAAAGTTGCTTTTAAAGAAAAACTAACAACCTATCTTTTTAAAAATGCCAGATGGATGGATGGATGGATGGATGGATGGATGGATGGATGGATGGTTGGATAAGTGCAATGATGGATGGATGGATCGTTAGATAAATGCATGGTGGATGGATGGATGGATGGATGGATAAATGCATGAATGGATAATGGATGGATGGATGGATCCACCTGCATCCATCCAATCAGTGCATTGATGGATGGATGGATCGTTAGATAAATGCATGGTGGATGGATGGATGGATGGATGGATGGATGGATGGATGGATGGATGGATGGATGGATGGATGGATTGTTTGTTTGTCCCTGGAAGACTTAAGTCGATTTCTAATGACAGGAGAAAGAGGAGGAGACCTTGAGGTGGCGATTGATGCCGTTGGGATCTCTGTTGACAGGTTGGGTGGGTGGGGGCGTGGGAGCGGTGGGAGCGGTGGGTGGGGCCGTGGGAGCGGTGGGTGGGGCCGTGGGGGTGGGTGTCGTAGATGTCGGGGGTGTTGGAGGTTTGGGTGCTGGCGATGGGGCTTTGGAGGCAAATTCTGGTGGAGGAGGAGGAGTGTCCATCTGCTCTTCATCCTCACTGTCGTCGATCTTACACTCCACCAGGCCGTCGTCACTCACCATCATCATCCTTCCAACCAACAGAAAATACACACAGCAGCACAATTCCAAGAAAAGGAGGAACATTGGATGATATATTTGTAACAACAGAATAAAATGACACACAATCTCTTGTTTTTTATCTCCTAATATATTTTTGTCAGTGGATTTGTGAATATATGTTTGTGGATATATATATGAATAATAATAAAAACACAAAATTGGAGAGTAAAACTATGCTATGATGAAATAATGTTCTATAAAGCCATAGATATTATGGTTACAACAGTTGCAGGCAACACATCCCGGATTTCAGATTGAAATGAGTTTTGCTCAACAATTTTCTCCTTTCATATTTGGAAAAAACAACATTCAACCATAAATGACCACTTTGCCTGAGGTAAATCCTGCTGTGTGTGTGTGAAAAAGATGCAATAATGTCTCTTTTTTTCTCCTTTCATTTAAAACACACCAGATACCAGAATAAAACTCCCACAGTTAAGAGTAGTCATTTAACATTTACAGAAATAAATGTGGTAAAACCTCGATCAAGGCGATTTTGGCAGTCAGCTGGAAGCAGACGTGCATGCAGAGAAGGACTTTATTTTAAACTGCCCCTGTTGCTCCCACTCCCTCCCCTTTAAAGGTACAGCGTGCAGCATCCCTGAGATGAACCGTGTTCACAGACAATGGTTTGAGGAGATGTAGCTGAGACCATGCGGTGGCTAAGACTGCTGCTTGACTCGTTCATTCAGCCTTTTCTCTTAAGTTCAAAGTCTTGTTGGACTCTTTGAAACTTTAAAGATTGCATATTATACAGTTTTTTAACCATTTCACATTGGTGTCATTTGTCCAACAACATCGTATTCAAAGTGTATTTAACCAGCCTTCGTTCTGAATGTCATCCAGTCTAAAAGTCCCTCTACTGAGCTCTACTGAGAACAGGCTGATTCTGGTTCTGTGTCTGTCCACATCTACTGCAGGCCTACTACACAGCTTGAGATTTTGGTCGGTTTTTATTGAGGCGGCTGGGCTTTCTGTTGTGTTTTGGCTGGAAACAGTGTCAGACCTGGCAACCCCGGAGAAGGCATGGCTTTCTGGTACAATGTGCTAATGTTTACTGTGGATTTATCGCCATGACTCTGTCGGTCCACCAGTTTGAACCAGAATCTGACAGAAAGAGAGGCTCCAGAAGATGGTTAATTAAAAATATTGTGTGTCTGAATAAGTTAGTTCGTTTGGTCGTATGTGTTGTTACAGTTACTAGCAAATCGCTAACGCTAGCTCCTGCTAACTGCCAATTGGCCAGCGGGAGATTGCCGAATAAATTACGTCATTTTCTTCGGCCAGCTACTTCTGTCAAAATTAATTTTGTACAGCTGTGCCAAAGTATCTTGTCGAAGTTTTGTGGTTGGTCGGATTTTTCTTGTTTACTTCCACATTCTGCAGCGACTGGGCAGTGCCGTTTGTATTTACGCTGCGCACACACACGTTCCAGCTTGCTAATGAGTGTATCTGTCATGCTTCAATCCTGTTTAGCATGTAGCCTTGCTACTTTGTGAGCCCCGAAGTTCATTAGCATGTAGCATGTAGCATGGATCAGAGTTTGCATGACACCTCTAATCGCATCACTCACGGCTGTCAGCTTATTACTGAAACAGCTCCATACTGTGTGGTGAAGCCAGGCGGTGACTGAACGGGGGGGGGGGGGGGGGGATTCCTGATGAAAGTGGCATTTGAAATGTTTCCCGGAAAACCTTATTCTGCTTGAGAATTTTACGTCAATCTCCTCTTGCAGGTTCCTACTGTCTTTATTTCCATCTATCGTGAAGTTTATTCCTTCCAGTGTTAAACACAGGTCTTCATCTTTGCTTTTAAAGACACACCTCTGCTGAGATACATTTCTTTTTAAATACCTAAAATAATCCTTCAAGGATTTCTCCAACATTGGATTCTGCTTTTTACTCACATTTTAAGTCATGTGCGACCTTTTTTATTTATTGATTTATTTTAAATGAGTGCTGAACACACACCCCTGCTGAGGCAGACTGCACACTGGGGGAGTGTAAGACCGAGCTGAGCCTGGGGCATTAACACCTGTTCCTTCGCCCCCCCCCCCCACTCCAAAAAAGAAGGCATAGCAAAATCTGTAAATAGCAGCCGGTAATTTCAAGATGACATTTTTAAAATAAAACACACTCCGAGAGAGACGTGATTCTGGAGCAGCAGGCATTGAACCTAATGCGGCCACGTGTCGAGTTCAATGAACCGGCGCCGTTCAATAATGGATTTACTGTCTTCGCAGTAGTTTGATCGCTCTTGCGTGTACCCCGCTTGGCTAGTATTCCTAATGCACCACCAGTGCATGTTGGAAGAGTCGCTGGAAGATCCAGAGCAACAGTGTGGTGAATTACAAGCAACTTACCTCTGTCAAGCTGCAACCGATCCTGATCCTCTGTGAGTCGGGGCGAGAGGAAACCCTGCAGAGCAACAATCTCCCACTTCACTGAGATCAAGTCAGCAGCTTCATCAACAAAGTCCCTCAGAACTGAGGCGACGCACACACACACACACACAGATTCAAGAGTGTTAATGTGGTACAGTGCTTCTTGGACCGTGTGTGTGTGTGTGTGTGTGTGTGTGTGTATGTGTGTTGCCTGTGTAAAGGGGTTTATTTTAAGAGGAGGAGTGGATGGTGTAAAAGATCACATTACAGCACCGCGGCGGAGTCTCAACACGGAGACAATGACACTCACGCACGTGCCGATAATGTAATGGACGTAGGGGAAATGAGCATTAATCACCTCGTGGTTAAACAGGAGCGTTTAAACGTCACGTCAGGCTTATGGTCACTGTCGAGCTGGAGGAGAGGTCCGGGGGCTTTTTTGGGGGGGTTATTTTGAGACTTTGACCGCCACGGTTTCACTACATAGTCCAACTTAAACTAAAACTAACAACGACGGCGTGTAAGATGAGGAGACTGAGACATTTTGGGAGAACTGGACTGAAGATTCACTTGCTGGTTTCGACTTCCAGCGTACAAGACGCTTCAAAATAGATAAGACTGATGATTGGCAGCGAGTCGGTCAACTTGTGGCCACGTGTCAGGAGGCAGAGCAGTGAAGATGAGGAAGATTACCACTTTATCAGACTGCAAAGGCAACCAACTCCACAGAAGGCTGTTGTGTCTACCCCCATGCCGTTAAATCATCAATCCCAGACCTGGAATTCATCAATCCCAGTCTGAAGGCTGTGGTTTCGGTGTGTTGGAGCGAGAGACCGGAGAGGGTTCGTTCCTTCAAGGGAATGGGAGGAAACCCTCTGGGAGCCGCGGCACTGCAGTGCGCAGCATGAGTTCTTACACATCTGTGAAGGCGTGATTAATAATAGACGACGTTCACATATTCTTAAGCAATGTGGACGATATTCTTTTTTCAGGGAAAGCCACACCGTGTCCGTGGATGCCTTGTCCCTGCAAACTGTTTCCTCATCGTTTTTTTAGAAGGTCTTGTGGATTTTTCAGGATTTATTCAGATTTCAAATTAAAAGCCACAAAAAAAAATAAAAAATAAAATCAAGTCATTAAACATTAACTCTTACATTTCAATTAATTCATTTATAGTTTTGCCCTCCGCCTATTTATTTCCATCATCATTTCTTCCATAATAATATTAATATTCTGTATAAAGCCAGAGTAGAAACACATTTCACAAATGCTTCAGACGTCCTTTAAACAAGGGTTAAGATAGTAACTGCAGTTGGGTTTAATTTATGTGTTTTCAAACGTGGAATAGATTAGGGATGGAGGTAAAACAAATATCAAATATAACAAAAAAAAAAAAAAAAAAAAGGACGGGATTCTTGAGAAGCACAACAGTTCACCTTGGTGAGGGTTTTGCTTGGTCAGAGCAGAATATTTCATCAAAATGTACCATCGATTATTATAAACATCTGAGCAACTGTTGCTGTTCCAATAACTGAGTGTTTGACGGGGATGCAGGAGTGTTTGAGTAAATACGTTTCTACTTCTTCCTACTCCTTTTCATTCAGACAAATGTCAATGAAGTGGATTCTGTTGTTTATTTGTTTTTGTTTTATTCCTTTGGTTTTTTTCTTCATTTTTTCTATTGTTACAGTTCACCCGTTTTTGCTGGGGTTTTTTCTCCGCTGCCCGTTTTGTCAAAAAAAAAGGAAAAAATAGAATCAAAAACGGCTGAACTGTATCTGTCCAAACTTTTGAGTTGAATGTGTCTGTGGATGAGTTGCTCCTCTTTATATTGTGATTTTATACAGATTTAAGTCAACATTTATGTGTGCAGGAAAACCATTCTTCACTTTGTCATCTTTATTGATTCATATTTTTTTTTTTTTCAAACCACATATACAGCTGGACACAGTAAATTTAGTGACATCATCATACAGTGATCCAAAATAACAGGGTGTTTTAATCATAGAAGCAAAACCGACTGAAAAAAAGTAACTCCAACTGAAGTAACCCATGTGCCTTTTGATAATGAAATACAACGGGGGGGTTGTTGTCCAATGCTTTTGGAGTCAAACTTATCGACAGGGCCTGTGTGGGCGGGGCTCGCCAGAGAACGCAAGGGGGGGGCGCTAAAATGCCGTGTGGATGTGTGAGACAAGCGTCTCAATCGTGGCTCGGAAACGTCGCGTTCACAGTTTAAACAGAGGAAGTGGCCGCCGTCTCCCTGACCTGGGGGATCGATTTGGCTCTCGAGACTCGGGCACAGTTTCCAGCTGAAGAGTTTAGTCAACCAAAGACCTGAGAGAGACTCTTTACTCGCTCCCGCGAAGCCAAACCTGAGTTAGCCCGTCCGTAACGCTGCAAAAGCCCTGAGTTCTGGCCCATGGGTCAGGCCTCGCGTCACATATGAAGGGGAGTGTGTTTCTGCGTTTCATCTTAGTGTGTGTGTGTGTGTGTGTGTGTGTGTGTGTGTGTGTGTGTGTGTGTGTGTGTGTGTATGTGTGTGTGTGTGTGTGTGTGTGTGTGTGTGTGTGTGTTCAATCTCTACATGCTGCTATGCAAGAAAACAAAAAAATCATTACGTTTTCACCTCGTTGACAGTTTTTCTAGTTGGCGTGCACAGACCCTCAAAGTGTTCAATTTAAAACTGAAATAAATGAATCAATAATCTGTTCACTTGTGCTAATTTATCTCAATTCGAAAACAATCACTTTAAAGGTACAGTATGTAATATTTTAGCCAAAAACAACCTAAAAGCGAAGCTAATGCTTCAACAAATTATCCATTAACCACACGTCAGTGTTGCAATACCACTTTGTGCCACAAGGTGGTTTAATGAGACGAAGAAACAGACACAAACAGAAACCAGCATTTTGGTGAGTGTCCCGAAGTTCTTGATAAAACTATGGGAAACAGTTGCTCACTACTGCCACTCAGTGGGCATAATCCCATCAAGAACAGACAGAATTCATCTGTAAATTAAGACCAAAGACGGCTGCTCTTCAACCTTGGTCCCTAACAGCAGGAAAACCTCAAGGTAGAATGGACCGTTGGCCGGTTCAGTATTTTCAATGAGCCCGTGGTTAAACAGTGACTGAGATATTACTTTAATCTTACATATTGTACCCAGAAAGTAGATTTTCTTTTATCATTATAAAATGGATTCCTCAGGTTTGCCTCAAAAGTAGCAGCCGTTTTAAGCAGAGATTTAAAGGAACTCGTCAAAACGGAGTGTGCTAACAGAAATAAAACCTCACTTTGGAGAAGCACTCAGCTGTGCAAGAACATCTGAAGAACTAACGCAGCCTCTGGGCTCAGTAATCCTCCTTCAAAACCAAGTTACTTCCTCCCCCCCAAAAAAATCCAGCTTGTGGCGTTCATTTGATCACAACGTTGCCAGTCAGACGAATGACAGCTCTACGGCAAAGCTCAACTCATTAGATGTTCAAAAAAGTTTCCATTGTGCAATAAAAACATACATTTTTATTAAAAAAAAAAAAAAAAAAAACTCCCACTGACTGCAGCCATGGGGAAAACTGAACTAAGCTTCGCCAAATTAATCGTCTTGATAGATAAATATAGCGCTCAAGAATTTGATGACGGCGGCTCTGCAACACTGAAAACGGGTTAAAATCTGGAGAACGGGGGAAACTGGAACGCACCACAGGCGATAAGTGAAGCTGTCAAAACAAATTAAATAAAATGTCATAAATCAACAATGAGTTGAAAAAGCAACTTGGGTTTTTTATTTTGTTGGTAAAAATATGTTTTAGTGCTGATCCAGTTCACAGCAGGACACGCTTTAGCTTCTCCCAACTAAACATATTTATTTGAATCCTTATTTTTGAACATTTCTGTTGAAACGATGAACACTTTGAGGCCTGTAGTCGCAGAACACACTTCTTAAATCATTATGGAAAGCTTCCACCTGTTGAGTCTTTGTAAGTGAAAGGAGCATAAAAAGTGAAAGATGAGAAGGCACTCCTAGACACAGGCCCAAGATCAGTTTACTTTTTCCAATAAAGCAAAAACACTACAAAGGTGAGCTGATCTCAGACCTGCCACTAGGGGGCAGCTGGAGTCGTTTGCTGTTGATGTACAGTAAGCGTCATGGCAACCACTTTTAAAATTCAGTCTGGTGATAAATCTCTGGCGACTTCACATCCCTGATTCTCTCAAAAATTATATATATATATATACTGTATATATATATATAGAAAAAAAAAAAGGCTGGAAAACTAAAAAATAAACAAACTCAATAGAAAATTAGGGCTGGAAAACAGACACACTGGACGGACAGTAACACGGCACCGAGACTAGTGGCACTATGAGATGGCAGAGACACAATTATCATACACGTGTCAGAAAAATAATCCCAAGATCTTCACCAAATGCTTCATGGGCGTCAGCGTTAGTAATCCTTTCTCAGTCCACCGGTCTGAAAAGGGCCCGTCCTCGGAGGCCGAATCCCACTTTTTTGGCAGCGGGAGCAGCTTGAGGGAGGGATGAAGAGGAAGAGGAGGAGGACGACAAAGAAGAAGAAGAAGAAGAAGAAGAAGAAGAAGAAGCGGAAGAATGGACAGGGGCGGCACGGGTGGCGAGGGCGGACGGCTGCACCGGAGGCTGGCGTGACAGGAGCTCCTTGAACACGGAGTTCATCTGACGGCTGATCATGTCCTGGGGGGGGAGATGTAAATATTGTCGTCAGCCCAGAGAGGAAGACGGTGATGATGAAGGACCAGAGCCAGTCCAAGTGAGCTGCACATTTCTGCTCTTGATTTTCTTCAGTTCATCTGCACTGAGGCGTGCACGTCATAAAGCCTTGTTAGAGCCCGATATATAACAACGACCCTGAATGAAACAACGACACAGATTGTTATCAAATATGATGTAATTAAACCCAAAATGTAATAACTGGTTGATAACGTAACAGGACCTCGAGTCTAAAACATAAAAACGTTTATTACATTACGGGGCAGGCAAAATATGTTTCCCCTGATATTGTAGTAATTATTAATAATAATAATAATAATAATAATAATAATAATAATAATACTTACATCATAAAGTGAGTCATGGATTTATGGTTTGGACTTTCAAGAACCGGTTCAATTTGAGTAACACTTAAAGAATGAGCCGTAAAAGTTTGGACTGTTTGTTTATATTTATTTACAGTTTATGGTATTTATGTAAGATTGCTGTTGCAATCATGATACATGTGGATCTATAATAAAATATTTGTGTGTGAAGAACACTTTTATAAAATATTATTATATAAATATTCCACTAGCTCTACTTAAAAAAAACAAATAAGGCAACCATTTGCATTATTTATTTATGTTGTTCAAGCGAGATTGTTTTTTGTTTCAACTCCTTTTTTTTTTTTTTTACATAAAAAATAAAATCTAAGTACTGTGAACTTAATATTATCTTTAAATATCTTCAGCCATGTTTTTTTGTGCTGTCTCACATTACTTAAACTATTCATGTTTTGTATTTTGAACAAATATTCTTGATTTCAATACTCGATATATTCGTGTAAAGATAATAACTTCACTCTTTATTGTTGATTTCACATATTCGATTAAGCGAAATGTACTTCCTCTCAAGATTCATTATTCTGAGTGTTTGTAAGTAAACTTGAATGTGCATAAAGTGATTCTGAGATTTGTGTGCGTAGCAAAATGTTTATTTTGTAATCAGATTGGTATCTGCACGGTGACATTTATGTGCAAACTTCTATTTGTTTTCATAAATTTGTATGTGCGTAACAACGTTTATGTGTGCATATTCAGTTCTGTGCATGAAGCAGAATTGCTATTTTGTGATTTCTTACCTTATCTACAGCAGGTCTTTCCGCCTGAACGAACGGAGGTCCGTCTGTCGGCCTGAAGCTGCCCTGTCTCACAGTGTCCAACGTGTGTCTTCTCTCCTGAGACCTGGACGACACAGAGACTCCACCATCACTAAAAGAATGGATAACCATCCTTCTACTTGCTGGATGATCTCCTATGATGAATGTCTGATTGTGAGAGTCTGAATAGTCGTACCCTGAGTTACCATCTCTTTTTTTTTTTTTTTTTTTTAATTTCTCACGTTTGCCTTAGAAAGTGTACTTACTTTACAAAAAATAATTTTATTAAAAAGAAATTACCACAAAAGTGACATATCACAGTCCAATTTCACATGTTACAAGTTAGTGAAACACCAAAATTTGGGAAATTCATTACATAAAGACAAAATGCCAGCAGATGTTTGGTTTTGTGCAATAAGAAGAGTGATTACAGTTTTTCAGTTGTATCAACATCCACCACACATTCGTGAAACTCAAAGAAAACCAGCTTATTCCTCCATTTGTCTACAGTCACTGTCCTGGTTTTGTCTGCTGGGCAAGAATTTGTCCTCAGCTCAGATGTCAGACAAAAAAGACACTGTACAGTACAGCAGGTTATTAATCTCTGCTGTATTTTGAGTTTTCTGTCATGCAACAACAAACGTATAGAAACAAGTACCACGTAAACATTGTGGATCCTTTTATTGGGCTTCTTTTACTGCACAGGTCCATGTAGTAAGTGGAAAAGAGAATACATGTGTCTCCACTTATGCAGATGATATTGCAGTAATAGTAGTAAACCACTGAAGAAGAGCTCCACCATGGTTATTGTGTTTTCACTTCCGATCCGATCCCGATACCTGGACTTTGATATCTGCTGATACCGATACTATTCCGATACCAGAGCTCTGTTTGCTTTAATATTACTATTATCATTATTGTTGACTTTATATGAGGCTGTACTAAACTCCTCTCTACAGGCAAGCATGAAATATACGAATGTATGCATGTATTTTCTCAAAAGGCACCTTGAAGTTAGTATAAGGTCAGTACAGGAAGCAGTACAAACTATTTTGGTTCCATTTGGACAATGTGGGGGTCTGCGTGACGTCATCATCTCATAATGAACTAGTTCTATCTTTAAAACCTCAGAATCACTTTAGTAATCCCTGGAGAAATTATTTAGCAACGCAGCACAAACAGCAGTGCTTCCAGCTCGAACGCAGCTCCAACCATTGGGACTATTTTCAGAGTTTAGCGTGGAGTAGGACGCAGCTTCACGGAGGTGTGAATCGACTGCTATAGCGGAGGAGCTGCTTTTCCTTATTTTGATGCCGCGGTCAGCGCCGTTCTCCTCGGCAAGCTGGCGTGTTAAAACGGTGACGTCTGGCTGCAGAGCGGCGCCTCGCTGTACTACTGCTTTGCAAATATCCACATTGCTGTGATGCTTTGTGGCGTTTTGAGAGTAAAATATTATCCAAACAGCGACATGTTGTCATGAAAAGTTGGCTAGCCACTGTGCTGCTACGCTAGCCTCCGAGCTGGCTGCAAACTGTGGAATGGATTTCCTGACTCATTACTCCTCGTCTCTGGAGCTCCAACACCAATATACAAGTTTTAACAAGGATTTTCCCGGGTGACGACTCCTTTCAGTATTGTGACATGACAGCTAAAACAGCGCGACGCCCACCGGGCAAATTCCAATAGCTCCTACTTTTTATAAAGAAAAAGAAAAAGAAAACTGGAGTTGATGTATTTTAAGATTTACAACATGCAAGGTCATTCTGCCGGATGGATTGGACGCCCCAGTTGGCCAATGAAGGCCGGCGGGTCGTCTGTTTCGACGGCATGCGGTGTTGCTCTTACACTGGCAGGTGCCGTGTGGCCGGGGAGGTCGGCGGCTTTCGGTTGGGGCTCCCCTCGCCTCCTCGCTGTCTCCCCGGCAACGAAGCGCTATCGCTGTTCACCCGCATCCTGCCAGGACACACGCACACAAACACACGCACACAAACACACGCACACGAACACACGCACACAAACACACGCACACGAACACACGCACACAAACACACGGTCAAACGCTGCATTGTGTGTCCTGGCGTGTGTGTGTGAGACAGTGAGCGTCTGTGTACCACCATGTAGAACCCAGTGAACTTGATTGTTTACTGGTGTGTGAACGTGGTCCCGTGTTGCATGTTTGTGTGTATATACCGCGTTGTGTTCTCCATCTGTGGGTCTTCTGCTGACAGGTTTCCAGTGCTGCCGCCGCCACCGCCTCCTCCTCCTCCTCCTCCTCCTCCGCCTCCTCCTCCTTCCTCTCTTTTCCCTCGCTCTGTCCTGAGGGAGCAAGAGAATAGCAGAGAGATATATTAAGTCCGTATCTCACTGTCGACAGCACAACCAGTACAAGTTTGAATATGTGACTTATTGAAACGCCAAAATGCGTGTAGGAGGAAGGAGGAGGAGGGAAACCATGTGTGTCCACAACTAAATGACTTGGAACGTTTTGCCGGCATTAAATAAAACACGAAGAACCTTCTCACGGCGCCACAATTCTACAAAAACACCTTATACTTTAACTGATTTATTTGGATTGATGGTCACACATTTCAGTGGTAAGATATCTTGGAATAATATGTGATTGTACTTCACATGTACAGAAGTGCATGATACCAGGGATACATCTGGAAGAGTATGAACTCGCTGCGCACATAAAGGTGCAGTGAGTCAAATTTAGCTTATATCACCTCAGGGGGCAACAGTGAGCAAATGCTGTAGTGAGTACATAAATTGTCTTCAGTCCATCTTTGTTATCTATTTTTTACATTTCTATATGTATAATACTACATCTTTATTAAAATAATTGTCAAGTGCAGTATTTATTTATCTTTTTAAACTTGTAATCCTGTAGCAATACTTTATTTCAGTTTTGAAAATAAATCCCACTCTGGTCAAGTGTTTATATGTGTTGAAATAGTAATCCTCTTGTAAACAGTGGCGTGCTCACTTTGGGAAACTAAACTGATTTCATCTCACTAATGCTGCGTTCAGGAACGATGAAACAAAGAAAATTTGGATTGTTGTGATTTATTTATTTTTTTCCATAAAGACCTGAAACTCACCCTTCCAGGACGCTGATGTACTTGTGAGGGATTAGACCTTTAACCCCACCCACCTCTCCTCTCCACCAATCACAGGAGGCCTTGCTGTGAAGGATGAGAGGCTCTCCCTGCTTGAAGGAAAGCTCCGCGGGGGATCTCGCCACGTAGTCAAACATGGCCACCGCTTCCCATTCTGCACACACAGGAAGAACCAGTGTAACTGGGAGCATGCAACTGGTTTTCACCAGATTACAAAGGAATCGAGGACATTTTCCCAAATGTCTTTTAAATTCATCTTTATTACACTTTGATCCAACAGTCTCTCTTGGTCTACCTTTTCGCTTTACAAGTGAAGTTGATTGATGGAAAGATTAGTTGGTTGATTAATGGATGGATGGATGGATGGATGGATGGATGGATGGATGGATGGATGGATGGATGGATGGATGGATGGATGGATGGATTGGTTAGTTGGTTGTTAGATCATTTGTTTGGTCAGTCGGTCAATTAATGAATCAATAGTTTAGTTTCTTTATCCAATTCATGGACTGATTGGTTGTTAGTTGATCAGTTTAATGACTGACTGACTGACTGAGGCCACGTTTACACGTATTCGTGTCTCCGGTTGCATCCCAAAAGGGGGCAGGCGGATATTTACATCACAATTCGTGACCTCATGTTTTATCCAGGATTCTGATTGGCTGTCACGGCTTCATGCTTCTCATAACACTGCCCCCTACAGGTTTGGCTGCTCATAGCAGCTCTGAACCAGGTGTGTATGCGGGTCTTTGTCAATAAAGACTTTTTTTGTAAATGTAGAGGGGGAAATATCCCTATTTGTAGAAACAAGGGTATGTGTACGCGTGGCCTGACTGACTGACTGATTGATCAATTGGTTGTTGGTTGATTGACTGGTTGATTGTTGGATCAATAGATTGGTTGGCTGACTGACTGTTGGAGTGTGTGTGTGTGTGTACTGACCGTCCTCACTGGGCAGATGCTCAGCCTCTCCGTCTCCCTCCTCTGTGATTGGTTCACTGCAGGTGAGAAAAGAAGGAAACAAAAGTCGGTGGTCAAGAACAGCTGCACTTCTTGAGAAAGAGGAACTGTCACAAACACAACACACTTTCCCTCTAACCGTCTGCTGAAGCAATTTTAAATGCTGGACAAGTTCTGTCAAACAACAATTAAACCATTGAATTCAGTCAAATGTCAAACATAATGTTACATGAGTGATTAGCAGTGTTGGGGGGGGGGGGGGGGGGGGGGGTGAGCTCCACCATCGGCTCGTGTTTAATTTTAGTGAGCAATCAGCTTAATAGTATTAAGCAGTTTTTGACAAAAGCACAGCAAGCTGCTCAGAAAGGCCTTTGGCTGAGAATGAAACTCCGTTTGAAAAGGATGAGCCAGGAGAAAACGGGCAGAGAGGGAAAGCAGCTTTTTGGACTTGGAGCCATCTCAGGCTGAGTCTTTAACTCTCACATAACCCCTGGAGAAAAAGAAGGAAAAAAACCCACGGATTTTCTGTTCCTACATGTCATCCGAGGACAGAAATAATCCAGACTGTTATTCAGTCATAAGATGACAATATGTATCAAACAGAAACACTTTTCCTCACGTCGACAGAGCATGATTACATTACATTAGGTAGAACTGCATGGATGTATCTCAATTTCCCTGTGTGTGTGTGTGTGTGTGTGTGTGTGTGTGTGTGTGTGTGTGTGTGTGTGTGTGTGTGTGTGTGTGTGTGTGTGTGTGTGTGTGTGTGTGTGTGTGTGTGTGTGTGTGTGTGTGTGTGTTTGCCCTTTACTCTCACCAGTACTCCTGCTCCAGCGTCATGTGCTTCTCGTAGACGGGGCCCGGCTGTTCTGATTGGCCGGGGAAGATGATGTCATGTTGGAGGATCATGGTCTTGACCAGGTCGTTGACCTGCGGTTGCCTGGCAACGGCGTCGTCGGCATCCAAGCCCCTCAGCAGGCTCGGACCGAAGCAAACGGCCAGGTTGTAGGGCTGCATCATGTTCTCGTCGCTGTACTGAGACACGCTGGGGGAAGAAGAAAAATGAAACACTGTGACCTTCTAGTTTGAGAATATATATATTCATACATATCCCACGCTGAGTTTTGGCTCCGACTTACTGATTGAGGAAGGCGAAAAGGTAACGCATCACGATGAGGAGAGGCCGTGGGAAGGTGGAGACAATCGCTTTAATCTGGGCGGCTCTCTCCATGACGCCCTCGATTTCTGCTCGCGACAGGAAGGAGACGCGAAATGAGCCACGTGGCAAAGAGGCCCTATCTACACTTTACACACTGCCCCCTACGGGCCGCATTAAAACACCTTGATTGCGGGTTAACTTTCCACCTGCCTGCAGCCGCTATGAAACCGCATCAAATGCACAAGTCAAAGAAACGCTGTGACAAGGGCTGCAGCGCCTGGGGTGAGGTGGCTGGGTTGATTTGTTACACCACTGATGGGAAATCTGAGAATTTACAGGGAGTAAACAACCTCCAGGCGCGTTGACAATCTTGGTTCGCTGTGCAAATTGTGCTTCAGAGTGTCGGGCCCCAAGAAAAACATAGCAGTCACCAACCGGAATAATAAGGAAAAGCTTACGGTTGCAGCATGTTGCATCAACAACAAGCATAGCATTAGCTATATGAAGGGACTACTGCTACTATAGCTGAACATGCTAGAGCCTTTGGAGTTACTGACATGACAGTTTTAAAGCAGGATGTGAAATCGGAAGGCTAAAGTGAAACGACAGAAAGCAGAAACACACAGAGAAGTACGAGACGGGGGTCTTACGGACACACTCCAGCAGCCCGGAGTAGCTGTCGTAGGGGAAGAGAGGCGGCTCCAGGCCCCTGAAGTAAAGCTTCAGCACCCCGGCCACAGAATCCAGGTCGCACTCGCTGTCCGACAGGGGGTCTTCCCCTGCAGGGGGCAAATGAAGCAGAGCGGGACAAAATGGTCCCAAAGTTGAAGATGAAACATTAGTTCGATGAGTTAGAGGTTTGTTGAGTTTGGCACTAAACCGTGGACGGTTACTAGTACTGCACGCCGGGCGCAGAATAATCATCTCCGTCGCACGGCGTTCAGTTGGATTGTGTGATTATCGGAGCTCGAACACGACAATGTGACTGCAGATGGACGACTCAGCTGCAGTTTGTGCTCCATCACTGTGTCTCACCTCCTGCTGAATATTTCAAGCAAAAGCCTTTTGCAGGCGGTTTTTAGTGGTTTATTTTGGGCGGCAGATAAGAGCCTTTCTCTGGACTGTGATGTGGCGTTGCACGCTCTGCCATTTGTGGTCCGTTATAGCGCTTCACGAGGACAAACTGAGGGACACTTGAGGCATAGCAACCAGCCGCCGACACTGATGACTTTTGTTTAACTTGTGCTTATTATTGACCTTTGGCTAAGCCCCCCCCACCCCCTTAGTTACTGTTGCTAACTTGGACAAGACGTCGCAGCTGACGGCATTTTTACATGACAGCTGTCAGGGTAGAAACTGAATTTTGTGGGCATTGTGGTGGTTTACACCTCCAGGCCACCGTAGTTTTCAGACTACAAAAAAAACCAAAAAACTGTTACCTACTGTACAGGACTTATAGTAACTTCAAATTTGTAGACTTTAATTCAAATTCAATTGTTTTTTTTTTACATATGAATTATTACCTTCCCTAACAAAAGTTGGGGTAGAAGGTTATACTTTTGTCTGGGTGTATTTATTTGGATGTATACTCAGGGATGATTTGTCGTCATCATCCAAGGACCAGTTCATCACATTTTGGGACGTTTCAGAATAAATCTGAAAACACTATGACAAAAGCGTAGCCTCATGGAGGAGATCAAAGATCAGCATCTGTTGCCATGGAGACGCACCCTGCTTGGTGTTTCACGCAGTGACGTTGCTACCTGACAGGCTAGTTAGCATCAATATGAACCAACGGCTAACACGCTAGCAATGCCAACTCGGTTCCGCAAAGGAATGCGGCGTTGGCGAAGGTCTGCGGTCTACCGAGTGTAGCTCTAGTGTTGAAGTAGTTTAACTTGATGATTCTTCCATGCAGTCTGCCATTTTGGCCTCACTGTTACAGAGACAATCGCCTTTTAATAAGCAAACAAGGAAGTGACTGCTGCCTGGGGAACTTGAACCCGCCTTTTCCGAGAGGAGGGTTCCACTTAACTATCTCAGGTCTGTGGTTCTTTAGCCAGCCACAGTTTTGGAACCTGCAGAACACTGAGAGACACTAGTTTGCTTTGCGTTTCGCTGTCGGTGTAAAAAGTGATGCATTGTGTACCTCTTTCAAACGCATCTCTGAGGTGGTTAACTTCCCTCTGTGAGCCAGGAACCCGGAATATTCCTTCATGGTGGAGGCCTGAGACACACACACACACACACACACACACACACACACACACACACACACACACACACACACACACACACACACACACACACACACACACACACACACACACACACACACACACACACACACACACACACACACACACACACACACACACACACACACACACACACACACACAGATTTGCATTATACCACATGTTCCTATATTTCTAATGTCCTACACAAGCACACACCTCCGCCCACTCACTGGCTGTGTCCAAAGCTCGCTCAGCAGCGGCTTAGCGCGCCGCCATAAAAACTGACTCACCGTGAAGGTTTATGAAACGGATGCAGCTTTCAACCACCACGGGGATCTGCTGCCCAGAGCTCTGCGGAGGAAAGACGGTTAGACGAGGCGAGATGAGAGGCGACAGAGACAGAAGGAGAGACCAGATAGAGGCGCCAAGAAAAAGAGGACGGCCGGGCCACAATGGAAGGGAAGACAAAAGAGCAGGGGAACAGAGGAAGAGCCCGAAAAGAGCCGGAGAAAGACACACAATGACCAAAAGACTCAAGTCGTTCACCCACGAACCTATTCAACTTTGTCTCAGTAAAATCAGCTTCAATCGGCTTCCCAAAATGTACTAATGTACAATTAAAAAAGTTGAGTTGCAAGACTGGACAGTAGCCATCGTCCTGCATTTTGTCGTTTCTGAATAGAGTTCACAAAGAAATCGGGACGCATGTTGAAACGGCCGACCTTCAGTTTAAATCTCAGAAATGTGAATTTAAAAACAAAACAAAAACATCTTATTTTACCTTCTACTTCTCTGTGTGGTATGCTAAGCTAAAAATGCTAATCTGTTTGTTTTAAGCATTGCAAACTTACAAATAGTATTAAAAAAAACTCTCAACAGTAAACAAACATCACAGATTTACTTACAAATATCTACTAATAGTGTAAAATTGTATAAAGTGTATTAAAAAATTATTCAACTTCAGTAAATAAAAACAAAAAAACAATTCTAATACACAACACATGTTAGCTTAGCTTGTGTGTTTGGAGAATTTAATTTATAATTATACTGCACCTAAATCTAATTGACCATGATTTCTTCTTGTTTAGAAAGAAAGAATGCTGAGAAATATGAGTGATTTCTTCTCAATCCATTACGTAACACCCAACAGTTTCTTTCATATTAATCTTTTTCTTCTGAACATCGTACCTTTGGCATAAAAAAAATAAAATTTGCATTAATTTAATCTGTGATGAAAAGTATGATAATCTAACTTTTAAAGGAGGGAATGAGGCACTCGCACAATCCCTGCAGCACACTGTTGGACACGGTGTTGGACAATGGAACATTTTAAGGTGGTTATTGATGATTTACAAAATGAATTTCCTGTGTAACACTGGAATGTTGTTTACCACCAAAAATCATGACATTTGAACTTTATATTAAAGCTGCATGATATCAGGTGAACATGAGATAATGTTGATGAAAATCACAATAATAAGTTGTAAGTCGTTGGTGCCATTTACATTTTCCCTAAAGTTTCACACAAACAAAATAACCAGTGATAACGGTCAGTGTGGGTTTTGGTCATTGGCTTTTCCATTCATAAAAGGGTATTAAGAAAAGAAAAGAAATAGTGCTGATGTGATTTTCAATTTAAAATGCAACAACTGAAATTGAAATTCCAACTTATTTTTCTTTGTCAGGGTCAAGAATAGATAAACAACACTTTAAAAAACTGGTTGATTTTAATTTTCTGTTTTTAAAAACAAAAAGTCGTTTGAAGACGGAAACAAAAAAGGGCCCGTTTGTTTCATATTGTGCGACTGGAAGTTCCCGTTTTCAAAGTAAGAGCAGGTATGAAGACGGTGCTGTGTTTCTGGCTAGAGCCACAGAATATATGACTTGGTTTCCCGAGCCCAGAGGAAAATGTCTTTTAACTTTACTCTGATAATACTTTGTTTACAGTACGTAAGTAGATTCTGGTAGGATCTGTACTTTACTTGAGTTTTTACATTTATGACAACTTTCACTTTTACTTTGTTACATTAAGAAGAAAATAAAAACTTTAACTCCACTACATTTGTGCTGGATACCATCGTTACTCGCTACAAAATGAAATGTGAATATAATTGTGTAATATATATAATTGTCTGGTGCCTGTCGCTTTAAATAATAGTGCATTGTGGGACAGATCTGTTTACTTTTGGAAAATTAAATTTTTGTCCTGTTGCGATGCTGTAGATCTATCTATCTATCTATCTATCTATCTATCTATCTATCTATCTATCTATCTATCTATCTATCTATCTATCTATCTATATCCGTGTAAGAGAAAGAGACTTACTGAAGTAGATTTCTAGAAAACTATCTGTACTTTTACTCAAGTATGGCTTTCAACTACTTTTTACAGCACGGCCACAATATGGAAAAAAAATAAATAAAAAACGGGTGCGATTTTGGTTCTGGTGATTTGTTTTCTTTCTTCTTTGTTCTTAAAAACAGAAACTGAAAATCAATAAATAAAGAAAAACACTTCTATTTCAATTCAAAGTTTTTGAATTTTAAAATGAAAATAGAATGACAACTCATCTTTAGTTGTTTTTGTTTTTAAATATCCTTTTCTGAACGGAACATCCAATGACCAAAACATACACTGACACGTCGGTTGTTTGTGTAATGAGTGAACAGCCCACCGGGGGCGCCGCGGTACCTGTGTCCGAGACATTCGCCTTCTTCTTCTGCGCCGAGCAAAGCAGAGCGGGGACACAGAAAATAGAAAGCAGAGATTAGAGGAGCAGGGAGGGTGACAATATGAAGGGAATAAAGATTTAGAGGCAGTAGGAAGAGGTGCACAGAAGCACACACACACACACACACACACACACACACACACACACACACACACACACACACACACACACACACACACACACACACACACACACACACACACACACACACACACACACACACACACACACACACACACACACACAGTAGAGGAGTCGAGAGGAGGCAGCAAAGAGGCCAGTGCATTATTTTAATCCCTTTCATAAGCGAGAGAGAGGAAGCGATAAAGCAAGGGGGAGGTGGGCTGGTGGGCTGAAAGGAGAGGAAGCCAGCAGTAAGCAATGAGAATGGCCGTATACAAGGAGGCAGCAGTGTGTGTGTGTGTGTGTGTGTGTGTGTGTGTGTGTGTGTGTGGGTGGGTGCGGGGGTGGGGGGGTGATTACCAGTGTGTGTTGAGGATAAAGCCCCCAACCCCCAAATCTGCTGCATCAGTGTGACAGAATTCTCAATAAATTTCCTTTCAGAGGGTTGGACAGCAGTGCAGCGAGCACGCAAGTAAAAGTGTGTGTGTGTGTGTGTGTGTGTGTGTGTGTGTGTGTGTGTGTGTGTGTGTGTGTGTGTGTGTGTGTGTGGTGTGATGGTTACCTGTATGTAGGAGACTAACTCTGTGGTGAAGAGTGTGTGGCAGAATTGGGAAACGGGTCTGGACTTCCGTACACGCATTGACCGAGCACATTGCATTCTGGGGGGAGGGGGGGTACAATAAATAAGATGCAAGATTCATTAATGCCGATGAATCCTCGGTCAGCTGAATGTCCCCGAGTCTAATGCTGAAATAACTTCAGATTTTTCCAGTTTTGGATAGAATTTGGTTGATCTTGCTCCTCCCCGCCTTGTCCTCTCTCTCTCTCTCTCTCTCTCTCTCTCTCTCTCTCTCTCTCTCTCTCTCTCTCTCTCTCTCTCTCTCTCTCTCTCTCTCTCTCTCTCTCTCTCTCTCTCTCTCTCTCTCTCTCTCTCTCTCTCTCTCTCTCTCTCTCTCTCTCTCTCTCTCTCTCTCTCTCTCTCTCTCTCACTGAGTTCACTGACGTGCGATCCCATGATTTACCTGGAGGGGTCGCTGTCAACGGCCTCAGCTGGAAGAAACACAGAGAACAAGAAACAGGAAGATTGTTTATGCACTGATTTCACACTCCACAATCAAAGCCTCCAGCAGTGCAAAATCTCAAGCGGTGGTGATTCTCCGTGTCGACGAGCTCGGCACGCACATAGAGCGACACCTAATGGTCGGTGTCAGAAATGCAGTTAGCAAAAGAATAACAAAAATATTAAGTTGGGATCAGTCGAACCGCGGTAAATTGACTAAACTGCTCGAACTGGCCGACTGGCCGCACACACGAAGGAGTAAATCCACTTTCAATCACTGGATCCAGGTGAGTTTGTGCCGCCAAGCTGAAATGTTTACATGCGTTTTGACAGTCCGCTTTTATTCACGCGAACGCAATAAGTGATATGTAAGCAAACTGCAGTGTCCTCGTTGATATGAGGCGATGGGGTGCCACCGCATTAATACAGCAGGAAATAAATATGCAAACTTTCAACTTAAACTATCTGAACATGTTTGTGAAACTTAAAACTTGATGGATCTTATTTTTATTTTGGTCCCTTCTTTTTGGAAGGAAACAAGGACCCATTTTATACAGAGTGCTTGCTTTTTTAAATTCTATTTATTCAATTATTATTGATTTTTGGCTGTAAAATCTTTAATGCTGCTCCCGGGAGCTGTTTTTTTTTTTTTTTTTACCCTCTTCCAATTTGATTTATTGAAATCTTACAGGTTAAATTATACAGTTTCACCAGTCAGTTGTAATAATCTGTGGTTATTTCTTTTCTTTTAATTAAAACAACAACAAATTAAAAATCAAGATTAGTTACAAAAAAAAAAGGTGAAAAAAATAAGTTAAATTGTCTTTAAAAAAAAAGGAAAAAATAAGCTTTTTTTAAGATTTTCTACAAACGGGACGTCTCTGCCCTCAGCTTTACTCAATGGGGTGTGAGTGGGTGTGGCCACCAGGACAGAAACAATATTTCTAAAGATCCTCGTACCTTTCTGTATGGCATCTTGTAGAAGATCGTGTTTGGCTTGAAGTTTGAAGGTGAGAGAACTGCTGGTGAGGAACTCCTTCACTTTCTGAGACAGGAAAGAAGAACAACCTTGACTCAGGCGTCCAAACCAACACAAGGCTGAGCAGACATTGACTGGTGATGAATAAAGACGTTAGTTGATGCTCTGACTGTAAAGTAGTAGGTCTCTGTCTCCTGCTGATTGGCCCGACGCTTGGCGAGGGTGAGTTTCTGGAGGGTGCCTCCTCCTGGGGGCTCGTGCGACAGGCTGCTGGGCACGTCGAGGGATGGGTTGCAGTCGCTGTCGCACATGTTGTCCAGGAGGGCGACGAGCGTGGCTTTAAGCGTTTTACTGACCTGTGAGAGGAGGAAAGCCCGGTTATTTCAGTCCGAGAGCACCGAGTGATCAGTAAATAAATACCTCGCGACGAGAACCTCGCTTCCAAAAGACTAAACTCACCTCCTCCGTTTCCAAGGTGACGGCAGCGAGCCGAGACTGAAGCTGCTGGAACCTGGTTTCCAGTTCATACCTCACCTGGCTCTCCGCACTCACCTCGCACACCTAGAACACGGGACAAAACGTTAGGTTAAACTTTATTCTTGGTGGCAGAGATTCAACACATATTGCCATGCCAACAGGACCACGAGACAAAATGTAATGGGAAACACAAAAGAATAAAGTTTAAACTCCTGACTCATTGAAAAGTGGATATTGAGCCCAGATTGATTCATCAGCACCCAATAAAGTCTGTTGAATAATTGATATTTGGCTAAGCCCCGCCTCTGAAATCAAAACAAACCAATAGAATTGAACTATCAACTGCCTGGACTCGTCGAAAAGCATGAGAGTTGGTGACACTTTTTGCTGTTTTCTGGGCTATTTAAGTCATTTAAGACGCAAAAATGGTCAAACGATGTTCGTGGGGCTCATCCAGCAGCGATACGACGTATCCTGAAAGGATAAACAACTGGGTTTACTCTATCCCATTTCCAAAACCCAAACAAAACAACGGACAAACGTCTCCTGTAGGAGAAGCTCTGTGGCAGACTCAACGCCAAAACTATAAACAAAGTCTACATTTGTTCCAAAGTAAGAGAATGTTTTCTATAATCTTAGCAATCTGGTCATATAATATCAATCACATAATGCAGAGGTGTCAAATACTTTTTACTTCAGGGACCACATACAGCCCAATTTCTTGAGTGAGCCGCACTGGTAAAATAGTGCCATGATAACACTTAAATTAAAATTTTAAAGTCTTTCCTTTGTTGTGGTGCAGAGTATACGTGATGAAAATGGCTATATTTTCACCACAAAAAGCCAATTTCAATAAAACCTTCTGGTGCAAAATACAGTGAAATCTCAAAAAAAACTAACAAGCAAAAAAAACTTTCGTATAGCTGTTGCATTATGGGTGTTTTTTTTTACAAACGTAACCTGACAACATGCCCAACATCTTAGTTGTTGCGTTCGCCGTAAGAAACGTGATGAAAAATCAACGTTTTCTCAGAATTTTCCCTCACATGCTCGGTGGATTGTCCGGCCCGGTTGGATCAACGCCGCCAGCTGATTCACTAGCTAGGTGGCTAAGCGCTGGCTAGCTCCTGTTGCGCTGTGGTTTCTACACTGACAGCCGCCATGTACATGTAAACATGCAGTTAGCAACAGTAACTACGGGGGGGTGGAGGGGCTTACCCAAAGGTCAGTAGTTGAATATTACAATACACAATTTACTACTAATGAATGGCTACAACTCTGAGCCTGGGTGTTTGAGTAGCGCGGCGAACACAGCTGACAAAGGAAGATTCATGACTTAAATTAATCATTATTGAATGAGCCTTTGAATTAACAGAGAAGAAGAAGAAGGGCATTAGCGCTCAGCTCCCTTCAATCCCGGTCAGAGATAAAATAATAGATGTAGCCTTGAGTCTCCAAAGCTACTTAGCCAATAGATGCTGATTCCTCTAAAAGGACATTGTAAACTGTTGGAAAAGAGATTTCATTAGGAAGGAAGAGTGAAAGTATTAGATGCAGCAGAAGGGAGGAGAGGCACCAACACAGACTAATGCTCACGCTGATAGTTCTGGAAACAAAACATATTTTACACCCAAACAAAGGTTCTGATGATCAAGCTAAAGACCAAAGAGTATTCCTACAGACGAACTATCCTGGATAATGAAGTGTGTTATTTAATAGGGTGACCATATTTAGAGAGAGAGAGAGAGAGACAAAAGTCAATTATACCAACCTCAAGATACTTCAATGATACTCAAACTTTACTCGCAGATGCTCTTTCATTTCAATTTCCATCCATCCATCTTCTATACCGTTTATATCGAGGGCAGGATAAACCCTGGACAGACCGCCAGTCCAGAACTAATAAACCTTTAACGCTCATATTTCAACAATAGCTCGGAAGCCAAATCAGGCACAGGGAGAACATGCAGGCTCCATGTAAATAGGCCCAAAAACCCAGGACTACTTGTTTGTCGATCAGTTGAATGATTTTACACATTCGACAACCCATTTGTAACTTAAAATAAGGCTGTAGAACCAATCACACGTCAGTGGCAGCAATAATTAAGATTGTAAATGACGATATGCTGCTGCAGAGCAGAGCGACTGTAACAGGATCCACTGTGTTCATTCTGTGCCGTGAGATCAGGAGTCAAAAGTTCGACGCCTGCTATGGAGTTTGTTTCCCTCATGTTTGCCGACAGTCTGCAGCACGTTGACTCCCAGCTTCCGAGGCAAGACGGTAAACAAGAGGAGATCGATTCAAACAGGGTCAATGCTGGAATCCACACTGATTTCACACAGATCCGCCACACAACCTGATCCAGGTTGAGACCAAACAATTAATGACCTCCTGTCAGCGCCGCACTTTTATCTGATACAGACACATTGAGCAGCTGAATCATTAAAGTAAAGGATGACTCAGCAAATTAGTTTCAACTCATGATGCGGGAATAAAAACACAGGGAATAATAGTTCCAATAATAGTTCATGAAACTTGACGCCGGTCTCTGAACGTGTGACTTCCTGCACGTCACCAGTCTGTTGTCAACGCGGCTCAGCCCTGTCAGACGTAAGATGTACGCGAGTTGCGTGTGCAGTGTGACCAGAGGTGGTGCCGGCCTACCTGGTCCCCCTCGTGCGGGTGGTAGTTGAACCGGAACGGGAGGCAGAAGGCGGAGTCGTGCTGCTGCAGCAGAGCGTCCCGGTCCCCGCCCTGGTCCAGCGAGGTGACGGCCGCCTCCAGCTGCTTCAGCCCCGTCTCCTCCGTCTTCTGGATGCGCCACCTGCTGGCCAGGTAGCACTTCATCACCCTCTCCATGGACAGATGGAAACCAAGGTCACAGCACTGCGGGAGCGAAGAGGACGGAGAGAGTCGTGGAAGAAATGAAAGGTAAGGGATACGTTCGCATCCTTCTGTGAACAAACACAGGCTGATTTATTTCCTGTTTCTTACGTCAATGAGGGTGCTGACGTCCTGCAGGTAGTACTTGTTCATGGCTGCGTTTGCGGCAGCGAGATTCAGCAGGTAGTCATTACGAGCCTTGGTGCACTTCAGCTGGGTCTCCTGCACTCTGCCATGCCTCTGTATGTGCACACGTGAGGAACATAGTTCTATAGCATTTTACCAGAAAAAAACTCATTGAGATTAAAAATCTCTTTTTCATGCGTGTCCTGACCAAGACAGGCAGCAGTATATTAAGGTTTCAGACAAAACAGGTACGTAAAACATATAAGACAATAGTCAACATATTAAAAAACATGCAAATTTACGTCTATTATTCAAAACATCTGCAGACGGGTGTGTCTGTCTCCAAGTCACCAGGGCAACTTTCTAAAAGAGTCCAGTGAAACCAGGTTTTTAAGTTTCCGATTTTTTTTGTAGTTCGTTCCAAGCAGATGTGGCTGAAAACCTGAACGCCTTCTTCCCCAGCTCAGTCCCGACTTTTGGAACAGAAATTAAAACAAGATCCGGCGATCGAACATTATAAGAGTCCGTATTTCTGTGACTGAAGTAGACGAATCAAATATCCCACAAAACAGCATGAAAATACGTTCTCAAAAAAAAACACTGCGGCACTTTCTCTGACGTTTGATGGTGTTTGGAAGTTTTTTCAAGAGGTTCTGAGTTCACCAGCCGAGACACTCGGCTGAGATGAACTCCAGCCTCCTGCGACCCAACCTAATGGACAGAGGTGCAGATGATAATGCACGGATCCATGACGTTAGAACCACGATCAGCATGAATTAGAGGAGTGGTTACTGTGGCTATACGGGCTCCAGTGCTTCAGATATTCCTTCCTTTTGCTACCTACTGATCCCCACCGCGATGCCACCAGGAGCAATATGCTCCCAGTTGGCTCTTCCAAAGGCTGACATTTCTGCAGGGAAGGCTCAAACAATCACAGTTCACAGACTTTCTTTTGACAGATGGACACAGCAGATCGTACGTCCCGCTAAGATCCGGGTCACTGGGATCCGTCCCAGCAGCCAGTCCTGGGGGTTCTTCAGCGAGCGTCTGGCAGTTTGGTAGACAATCTCTGCCTGAAGCACTTTTCAAGAATCAAGACCTTTATTTGTCACGAACACAATGACTGCCTTCAGTTCAGTTTAGATGATGCTGTTCTTATTGAAAAAGGGAAAGTGGATATTTTTAAATCATCTTCATGTTCAGTTTTTAGAGAGCCACTACAGCGGGACTCTCAACACATGCAGACAAAACAACAGGAACAGGAAGTGGTTTGATCAGATGAAACCTCACGTTTAAGACTTCCCGCCCTCTTCTTACTTTTGTCTCTTTGTCTCACACACTGACACACACACACACCTTCTCCATCAGCCTCTCCATCTTCTTCACGGAGCTCCTCCTCTGTCCGACCAGCTGTCCGGGCCCGAGCTCAGCCGATTTGCCAGTGTGCCGCTCCTCCAGCCGCTCGGCCTCCTTCAGCTTCCCCTCGGCGATCAGGCAGTCCGTGTGGTACTGGTTGTACGTTTTCAGAGCCTGATCGTTGAAACAACACAACACGTCAAGTCAAGTCAAGTCAAGACCTATATTTGCCTCAAGCATGAATATACACGGTATGACATGCAGTAAAATGTGTTTAGCACCTGTTCCAGACCTAAATAAATAAATTCATGTACACAAGGCGACAGTAGACAGTCTATTTCTTCATGTTCAGCAGGAGGACAGCCTGAGGAAAGAAGTTCCTAATAAATAAATGGCAATATTGCGTGACAGGATCCGAAACTCACCATCTGCATTTCAGTGGTGACCTTTAGTAACTCGTCCTGCATCTGGATCCCAACCTCTTTGCTCTGCAATGTATGGAAGAGCAACGTCAGGAGAAACTATTCCTTACATGTGCTCATGCGTTGGTAAATCATTTAAAGAATCAACATGAAAAGAAATGTTTCACGTCAAAGATTGCTCACTGGTTTCAAGACAGTTTTACCAATGTTGATGGGAGAAATGTAGCAGAATTGACATTTTATATCACCATTACCAAAACCAAACTTACAGTATATAGATAATCTTCAAATCAACACTTAAAACCTAAATATGTCAATAAAATCAGGAGTACTTATTATCCCAAACCAATCTAAAGATATCTATCATCTGGTTCTGGAGAAATTAGTCTTGTAAGCATTTACCTCTTGTAAGGCTTGTGAAAGTATGTGTTTTTAAAGTTACCCTGCTAGGAATAAATAAATAAATAAATAAATAAATAAATAAATAAATAAATAAATAAATAAATAAATAAATAAATAAATAAATAAATAAATAAATAAATAAATAAATAAATAAATAAATAAATACATACATACATACATACATACATACATACATACATACATACATACATACATACATACATACATACATACATACATACATACATACATACACATTTCCCATAAAAAGAATCACTTCTGCACAGAGAATAAACCAACATACTAAAACAAGACCGTCACCACTCATTTCCACAAATTTCCAGGATCACACCAAAGCGGATATGTTTCCAAACAAACCAGAATTTGTAGATAATGATGAATTTCCTTCAGAACGGTATAACAACATATTAGAGATGTACATCAACAACTAAAACTGGCTTAAAGTTTCCCCGTGTGGATTCTGGGAGAGGAACTTTAAAATCCTGAAACATCGATGCCCATTGGGATGCATTTTATTCTATTTTAATTATTTTATTACATTTTCTGACTTGTGGTGAATAATGTATTTCATCTGATCTTATTTGAATTAATGCAAATAACTTAGTAAAATCCAATAGTCTGAAAGATACCAACATTATGTATACGGCACAAGAATTTGACTTTTGCCGGTGATCTATGCAACTTTTGGTTGATGCTGAACAGTTTGGGTCACAGTTCATTAGAATGTTTCACGATAGTACTAACTGAAATTCAACAGTGGTTTATCACTAATTGTTTCATATTTCGCTGATGGGAAATCTAGTCAACAATGGTATTAAACAATTCATTTACCAAGCTACAGCTACAATTCTTCCAAAGCCACTTGGTTCCTCGGAAGAACTACAAACCATCGAAATTGGATTTCTGATCTCCATCTCGGGCTCACTGACGGTTGTACAGTTCGAACAAAACAAGCTCTTCTTGTTCTTGTAGCTTAATAAGCCACTGAATATGTTTCAAACATTGAGATTGGTGAAATAAATGTGACAACAGAAAACGTTTTGGATGAATCTTATCATGGCTGAGTTGTTTCCCACAGCAGCTAAAGTAGATCAAATGAAGCCGAAGCTTCAGCTGTGTCAGCTTTCCAATGGCTGCATCATCCAGAAAGTGATCAGCTGGGAACTAACGCCTGAGGAAACACATTCATTCTGCTGCGGTTCATTTTCATGTGGAAAACCCTTGTTTCCTGAACAACTTGCTCAGGCATGACTGTCCAAAAACAGTTAATTCCTCTCTGGGACAGGAACGTTCATGGGACGATTGGGGGCCTTTTTGCGACCTGATGCTTTGGTTTTTCTGAGTCTATAGTGGGAAAATGTGGAATTCACACACAGGATGTGTACAACAGCGACATGAAACAACTGACTTTAATCAGCTGAAAGTTTTGTTTGGCTGCTTATCATTTCCCCCTTGATTGCCGATATGACCAGAGAACCGGAGCTCCAGGTGTGTGACAAGCTTACATGCATCGCTGTGCATGTAGCCACGAGGCACAAGCATGGAAACGTTGTTTCCCTTGTCAGTACAGCATAAACTGAAAATGATTTTGTGCTCTAAATGTTTAGCATCTCAGCGTTAAAGTTCCCATATTATACCGTTTTTTTTCCCGTTAACAACCCCGCCTACATTTTTACCGTACTTTCTGTGGTGGGACCGCGCGACAGAGTTGGTCCTGGGTGCGCTTTACCGTACCGTAACCTCCCGCTCCCGCTCTATGATTCGTATAAACGCTGTTGTTCAACCAGTTTGAACCAGAATCTGACCCAGAAGAAGAGAATCCTGAAGATGGTGAGTTAAAAATATTGTGTGTCTGAATATGTCACTGAGTTTGGTCGTGTCGTTGCAGCTAATACCAAGTAGCCAATGCGAGCTCCTGCTAACTGGAAGGGGAACTGTTACAGTTTTTCATATCATACCAAATTCTTTAAGTATATCACTGAGACAGAGCTCCACTACCAGGGGTAGTGGTTATTTCCCCTCATGACATCATGAAGGGAAAGTCTCTAAATAACCTGTATGAGCACACGTTCATCCAAAAGTGGAACAAGCAAGTGAAGGAGATGAAAGACTTTCTTCACTTCTGGTGCCTCATACACAGACTCCGGGGACACATATCACTGTTAGAAAACCATTAGAAAGTGAATTTTGCATAATATGGGACCTTTAAAAGAATTTTCCATCCATCACAGCATCAGCCCATTGTAAGACAGTAGCTATATTTGTGAGGTATCTTTGTTCATCTTATGATTTTTGTGTTTGTGGTCGCTGTCTTTTTGCTCTGTGTGAAACATGCTGTTTGAGCTCCTGTCTGAATCCTCCCTGAAATCGCACCGTCATCTGATTGGACGACTTCCAGAAAGCCTTTGCCAGTTTTCTCAGACTTCTGGATTTCATACTCAGAATGACGTCGCTTACTTGGAAAAACCGAATTGTAGCGTTCCAGGTGACTGAGTCAATGGAAGTCGAAGAACTTTCTGAACGCTGGTGTTGTGCTCTTTCTGAGTAAAACAAAATCATTTAGACGCGTTTCAGTCACAAGAACATCATAACTTCATTGTCAAAAAAAAACAAACTAGAGCACAGTGTTTTTGCAGCATGGCCCAAATTAATTGTTTTGACACAAACCGTGTGGGGAAGGGTTGTTCTAGCAATTTATAAATACGTAACGCGAAATAATGTCCTGCATGTTCATGTTTTTATTGTAGGGAGTTTGGTCTCTGTCATACTTGACAAAGTGGATGTGGAGCAATTCAATCTATCGTTATAAATCCATGACTGAAGTAGAACTTTTGGTATTTTCTTTGAAGTGAAACTTTGATCTTCTACAAGGTCTTCAGTGTCTCATTGCTTTTTTGACAGTTTTTGAGGGTGAGGTGTGGTCGGAAGCGTCCATTTTTTAAATATAAGTTGATTCTTTCTTTGTGTCCTGGTACTTAATGATCCACGGTCCAGTGCGGGTCCACAGACCAGCGGTTGGGCACCTCAGCTGTGGTTAACAAGCAATGCTTCAATAAAAAATAAATAACAAAAATAGACTGCCTGCTTGGTATAAAACCAAAATATCTAGAGCTGCACGATATCGGTGTGAGATCACTTCAACAACATGATTTGCAATAACTACTATCTCACTGTGGTTTATTCTTGATAACTGATAACTTGCACCAGCTATGACCGAACCATGTTTTATTTTCTTAAAAAAAAAAAAAAATCCAGATTCCTGAGGTCCTCAGGAAGAGGAATTCAGAAGAAACAACGTGAAGCAGCTGTTAGTTCCTACCTCCTCACCTGTGGAGCAAACTTCCTGAACACCTGAGGACTGCTGACACTAACTTCCTTTAAATCAGGCTTTCAAATAAACAATAGACTTTACTTATTTTATCACTTTTATCTTAATAAATCTTTTACTTTATTCATTCTCCTTCTTCATCCCCCAAATAAATTTTCGGCAGATTTGGGGAAATACACTTTGAATACGATGCTGTTAAGACCGCTGACACCAATGTCAAATTGCTGACGGGCTCTCTATAGCCGTGACGGTTTCTCATATCATCTCTTCAATATAAAAATATAGAAAAAAAATTATCCAACCGTGGCCTCAGGAAATATCTGATATTATCAATAAAATTAAGCAAAATTTTGGTTTTTGTAATTTTTTCACACCAAAATAAAAGTGAGAGAGGAAAACAAAAATGTGGCTATTTAGTTTTTACCTTTATAAAAAGCCAACATCTTACACTCATTGTTTTTCTTCTTGCTTGTTGTTTGACAGTTAGACAGGATTACAATGACTGGGTGCCATAACGTATCCAGACAGGAGCTCAGAAGGTCTCGCTCCGCATGGCATCGGGCCAAACAACACCTCTTAGCCGCTCCGAGGCGACCGCGGCGGCTTAATTAAGATTCTGCTCACTTTCCAAGCGTGCCAGGGTACAGCAAGCATGTCTGACAAGCAGTAATTTGAACACGATGAGTCTGTGTACTTTATAGAATGAATGAGACTGCAGCTGCCGCCGAGTGATCACGACAAGTACATGCAGGCTTCCACTGTGTGTACCATGCGGAAACTCCAAAGGAGACGCTTTTTTTCTTTTTTTCAATAGAGGCTACGAGCAGCTGGAGTCATTTGAGCGTTGTGTTGCGTTACAAAATTAATCTGACAGCACTGGGACTAAAAAAAGAAATCTATTTTAATGAATTTAAGCATGTTTTTTTTTTTATCAGAGATGATTTCAGTATTAGCGTCACTCGATATTAGTGCAGTGACCCGTTTTTCATGCTCCGCTCAGGCTAATAACAGTCAAACCAAGAGGAACAGACATAAAATCACCTGTACGTGATTTAAATGGGAACTTTGGAATATGAAAGTAAAGACAATTGTTTCTGACAGCCACATATTAGTGTTAGAAGGATACATATCTGATAGCATTCAATGTCTCAAAGCTTTAAGAATTTTGAAGGATGATTTTATGATTCCTAAAGATCCCACATTATGTAGTTTTTCACCTATTTCACATCAGTGTCATTTGTCCAACAACATTATAGTCAAAGTGTATTTCATTAAATCCAGCCTCGGTCCTGAATGTCATCCAGTCTAAAAGTCCCTCTACTGAGCTCTTTTGAGAACAGGCGGTGTCTGTGTCTGTGTCTGTCCACGTCCACTCCACGCCCGTCTTGGGGAGAAGAGCTTTCCAGTGTTTCAGATTAAGTGGTTTCCTAGTTAACTGATGACTCTTTAGAGTCCCTTGATGCAAACAACAGATGATAAAAAACCCGACAGAAATCTGTAGCTGTCCTGCTGAACGCCGTTTAACTGCATTTACAATCAAGCTTTCAAATGTCATATTTTTTGTCACTAGCAATCATTATGGATCCTAAAGGAAGTCGGTCACTGTTTAACAGTTAAACCAGTGAGTCTGAATATGTTACTTAAGCCGTGGTTCCACCTCGCAGTACGTGCCGGGGTGGGGCGGGACGCTATGGTACGACAAAACGCACCCAGACTCAACTCTGTCGCACGGTCCCACTGCAGACAGTACGGTTAAAATGTAGGCGGGGTTGTGAACGATGTGGACGTCCGAGTAAAAGCCTTGAGCCTCCTTTCTCAGTGACACACCTTAAATTTCTCATTGTGAGCTGCAGCGTCCAGATCCCGCTGAATCTCCTCTCCTGTTACTGAGAGGAGCGTCTGCACCTCGTTGAAAGCCCGCGGTGTTGTGGAGCGCAGACGTTTCAATAAACCGAGTTAACAAAACAACCAGTGAGCGCAAAGCGCCGTATGTAAACAACAACAGGAGGGTTTACGGCCAATGAAATATTCAAATATTGCAGGCAAGTCGAGAGTGACGCTCATCACAACCAATCAGCAGACGGCTGCGTTGTCGCTCCTCCTTATGAGACCCTTCCTCACTGCTAGCTACCTCAACGGAGGGGTTAACGTAAAACCGTACCCGGTGGTTACGTTTCTTTTCGTACCATAAACAACTTTTGTCAGTGGGGCCAACAACCCGTCCCGCCCCGTTCTGTCCCGGCACAAACAGCTCGGTTGGACTTTAGTTTAGTCAAATGTGTTGTTCCAGTTACTACCAAGTAGCTAATGCTAGCTCCTGCTAACTGTTATGGATTTCATATTAAACTGAATTAATTCAGTTTAATATGAAAAAATTCAGTATATCAGTAAGGCGGAGCTCCATGACCAGAGGGAGTGGTTATTTCCCTACATGACGTCATGAAGGGAAGATCTCTGACTCGCTTGTATGAACACACATTTAGTAAAAAGTGGAGCAGGTGAGGGAGATGACTTCATTTCTGCGGTCTCATACACAGGCTCCCGGGACATATAGGACCGTTAGACAACTAACAGAACTAATATAAAGTGAGTTTTGCATAACATGGGACTTTTAACTGCCAGACTTGATATATTTAAACCAAAATGAATCACTGTGGGCAGTTGATTCATATGCACTAAAGGTTCAAAATCTTTTGTTTATATTTTACTGTTACGAGATGCTTTTTATTCTTTTTGTTATGATGTCTTTATATTGGTACGAGACCTTCCACAGTGAGTTTGTTCCCGTTTGCTCCTGCATGCACTCACCCGTTTGTGCAGGCGGTGTGTGTCCTCCGTGCTGTGCACCAGCCTCTGCGTGAGCGTGTTGCAGCAGGTGTCGCCCAGCGCCGCGTGTTCCCGGCTCTCCAGACGGGTCTGAGTCAGCAGAACGGACCAGACCTGACACACAGACTGACCCCACTGCTCCTTCCTGCAGAACCACACACACACACACACACACACACACACACACACACACACACACACACACACACACACACACACACATCCTCTTAGAGCACGATCGCAGCCTGTGATTAGAGGAAATAAAAGACGGGACAACCCTTGCTCTCACTTCTTGGTCTTGTGGGTGAATCTCTCGGTGAGTTTGTCCAGGGCACGAGCGTACTCGGCCTCGATGTCGCCGCGGCGCCGCAGGAACTCCGACAGGTCCGAGAGCTGCTGCTGCTTCACCTCCACCTGGGAGTCCAGGATCTTTATCTGGTCTGTGAGCTGGGCCCGTAGGTCTGACGGGTCACATACAGAGAGGGGAGGACAGGTACAATACCTCAGTATTGTAACAAAATATACAGATCGGCCCAACCAGGCACATGTCCAGTCAAATCCTCAGATTACCACATTATGACGCCTCCTTTCAGTGGGAGTGGGAGTGGGAGTGTGTGTGTGTGTGTGTGTGTGTGTGTGTGTGTGTGTGTGTGTGTGTGTGTGTGCCTGCTGCTCCTGTGTCTCCCCTCAATAATCCAATCGTCCTTCCCTGTGTGTCCATCACCCTCATGTGCTGCACCTGTGCTCCTCACCACTTAAACCCCTCTCTCCTTCTGTCTCGCGGTCAGATCGTCTTTGTTCTTGTGACTGGACACCCCGTCTCTCCTGTCCCCCAGTGTATCTCTCGTGTTTAGATCTTCCGAGTTCTTCGGACCTTGGCTTGTGTTTTTGGATCACTCTTTATGGATATCTTTGCCAGTTTTGAATAAACCCAGTAAAACAGAACCTTGCTCTTGGGTCCTGCCTGGAGTCGTGGCAAACAGTGAGTTTGACAACGGAGCCACGTGGCTGTGTTCTGGTTAGTGCTCTCGCTTCTTGCATCTCTTACACATATGAACTTTTCTCGAAGTACTTCAGTTCTGTGTGGAGGGTTCATGTTTTCCCTGTCCCTGTCTAGAGTTTCTTCCCACACTAAGGTTAATTGACTTTTGGCTAAGCCCCGCCCCCAAACACAAACAAACAAATAGCATTCAGCGACCGACAGCACGGACTCGGACAATCATAGCGCTCGGGGGATGGATTGTTCCCCATACACAATCCTCCGGATCAATCAGAATGAAAGCATCATCAGCTTTTACCTCATCAAGTCGTCTTCCTATTGTGCCACAATCATCACACACTTCACGACAATAACAGCCCCATCTGCACTGAATCAATTACAATTCAAGTCTCTCCTGCAGATGACAAGATTTAATAGAAGGCTTTGCTTTGATTGCCATCATTTAGACAGTAATTTGACACGGACGTATGGATTATTGCGCTCGGTTCCATTCGTACCCATTGTCACTTGATATTATCCACATAAGCCTGCATGCACACATAGGTAAGCCAATAAAGCCCGGCGAGACACTTTACTATGACAAACACCACTCTCTCAAATAAGGCTGCGTTTGGTTTTTCACCTCTCCCACTCCATTTCTCTTTTCTATCCACTCACTCACTCACTCTTTCTTCTTCTCCTTCTTCTTTCGCCTCACTCATCCCCCGCTCTCTCCGCCCGCCCCAGCATTCCCCTCTTTACTCTTTTTCTGTGTCTTTGTGTGAGTACACAGCCGGGGGCTGACTGGATGTGAGGAGACAGCATCACTAATACCGACTATAAATATACACCCTCGTAGTACAGTACACAGAGCCCGGCCAGCCACTGCAGCTCACACGCACGCACGCACACACACACACACACACACACACACACACACACACACACACACACACACACACACACACACACACACACACACACACACACACACACACACACACGTGTGAATGTTGTCATGCCAGCATCGATTATGTTTTTAAAAGCTGCTGTTTTACAGGATCTACAAGTTTTTCTGACCGAGAGCGATCGAGCTCTAAAAAGAAGGCTTTTTATAAGCATCTGGCAACACACACATGTTCAGAGAGAGGGAGGAGTGTGTGTGTGTGCGTGTGTGTGTGTGTGTGTGTGTGTGTGTGTGCGTAAGGCTGGATGACTATACAGAGCAACTGCACATATATTAATGCATGAATGCTCTCACGCCGTCTCACAGCATTCATGCGTGCAGGTAAGATCACGTGTGCAAAGCAGAAGGGTGATAAAGGAGACACACACACACACACACACACACACACACACACACACACACACACACACACACACACACACACACACACACACACACACACACACACACGACGGGCTTACCTTTCATCTGCGATTCATACTCGGCCAGACTCCCCTTCTCCCTCCTGAGCTTTCCATGTGATGTCATCATCTTCGATCTCCTGACCCCTGTCCGTCACCGAGACCCGACGTCCTCTCTCAGCCCGCTCGCCCTTCGATGAGCCTCTTGACCTCGCCCGGGCGCACTCTGACCTTTCACCCCTGACCCCTCTTCCTCCCTCCCTCCTTCCCCCTCTACCCTGCTTGCTCTACTAATCTGCGCGGCGCCTCGGCATCAGCGTCGGTCGGCTGCTCTTGACGGGGACGTCACTCTGATCGATGCAGCCATGGAATCCCCCGAGTTGCTGATGTGAACGCCAATCCATAGGTGGACAGGGCCTGAGCGGAGGATGGAGAGAAAAAAAGCCAGTGAGAATATGATGACAGCAAGGGGGGGGGGGGGTTATTAAGACCAGAGAATAGAAGGAGTCGGAGGACAAATGAGGGCAGGGTGACAAGAAAGAAAGGGACAGTGACACCAAGGGAGAGAGATTTAATAGTAGGGATGGCGAGACGGAGGCAGTGGACGGCGAGAGGGCAGAGTGATGAGGATGTGAGTGAGGCAGGATGAAGGGTGGGGGAGGGTGAGAGGTGATGAGTAACGGCGATAATGAAGGGCATTCTGCGCCTCGAGGTCAGTAGCCGGGGATGTCCATAAAGGTAATAGTCAAACAGAAACATGCGAACGCCCTGGGTGATTATTCACACAGAAGGAGTCGTAAATGCTGTCTGGACCCCACCATAAACCCACTCGTCCTGCGGTTTGTCTATTTGTTTCTGATTTTCGCCCGGTTAGATGCACGTTGGAGGG
This sequence comes from Lipophrys pholis, assembly GCF_963383615.2. Lineage (NCBI taxonomy): Eukaryota > Metazoa > Chordata > Actinopteri > Blenniiformes > Blenniidae > Lipophrys > Lipophrys pholis. The sequence continues at coordinate 6,721,468 of NC_137630.1, read as the reverse complement.
CAGCGTCACCGCCTTCACAACAAAGTCTGTTAGCCTGTACGGAAACCAGCTGCTCTGTAAGGAATATGTTTGTCTTTTGTTTTCTGGTTTGAGAATGAGATTCAAAGATCAGAAACAACGTTGATTTCATCAGGGTTGAACGGGAGAAGAACAACATGTCCAGTCCAAATATTTTCATCTTCAATCCTCAGTTTCCTCACCCACTCCCAGCAATACGAAAACAGCTATGGCAACATGAAAAACAAAAACAGACCCTTCAATGACTAATAACATGCAACTCATTTTTCAAAAATCACACCAAGTGGCTGAACCTTTTCCCGTTTTATTTTTTTTTCTTCCATCAGCTCTAAACTCGTGATTGCTTCTAAAGTCTAGAGAGGAATGAAAACACCAGACGAAGTCGTGCGGTGAGAAGACGGCAGTTGAGCTGCCTGCCACATCCTGTGTTTGGCTCGGTGACATGTCTGCAGGCTGCGCTGGGTTCACAGTAGACCGTAATCAAACCACAACTTGAAATATGAGAATGAATGACTTCAGTGGTCCAAGGAAATGAATCGCGTTAAAAGAGAGTGACTTGTCTTATTCGAGCAAAACCTGCAAAGTCCAAACAGCTTTAATAAAAGAGCAAAGGAAGAAATACCTTTTTCAATGAAGTGGCCATTATGTGGTTTTAATGTTCCTTTTATGAATAGTTTCCATCAAAGAACTCCCAAAGAAATCCTCAAAAAACCTCTAGAAACTCTTTGCTGGGCCAGAGCGAAGCACCGATATGTCAAGACCAGTGGGAACGCAGAACCGCCATCTTTCAGACTACAGCCGAGCGTCTTCATTCATTTTGTTTTAATCTGCTACGAAGCAGCCGTGGACTCAGTCTGACCCAGAGATTCCTGGCATTGTGGTCTGCAGCCGAGGTGCAAAATAACTTTGAGGGATCCTCTGGGACCCAGACGGAGACCAGCAGAACCCCCAGCAGCTCCTCAATTAGGAAGTTAAACAAAACAAACAGACTATAGAGCGTCGCTGGGTAAACGGATATGTACGTCGGCAGAAAAACGAATAAACAAAACTGTGTCTTTAAATTGAACTAAAAGATTTTTTGACACAACCGCGTGTGACCCAGGTTTGAACCAGCTGAACCAGCTAAACCAGCGGTCTGCAACCTGCAGAACCAAAAGAGACGTTTCCAAAATGTTCTAATAAATCAAATCTGTCTGGAGCCACAAAACATAATAATCATATAAAATGAAGAAAAACATGTAGAAAAACTGAGACTGCATCATGAAGTGCCCACAGGTACAATTTAGATATATTTTGTCGCATTTTAGCTTTTGCAGCCATTTTAAGTTTTTTTATTTTTTCATTGACTTAAACATTTTATGCATCTCAGCTATTTTAGCCTCTTTAGTTATTTATAGCCAAGGTTTCCTAATGGGTAGAGCAGTTTTAACTATAATAGAATTTTTCTCCCTTTTTTCTTTATTTTTCATTTTTCTCTTTCCTTTCTTGTCTGTTTTAAATTTTTGTTATCCTTCTTTTCTTTTTTCTCTTATTGTGTATTTTACTGCCCTTTCTCTTTTCCCATTTTTCTCTTAAAACAAAAAAAGCTATACTACAAATGTATACAATCTATATATTAGATTAAAACAAAATCTCTATTTACGTTACATATTCTGGAAGTTTCATGGAGCCGCTACGGAGGAGCTGGAGAGTGTTTGTAGTGGGTGGTGAGACCAAATGATTGGCTGCGATACGTACAAGGCATTAATGAGCTCCACTTTTTTCCTGTCCAAACTCAACTTTGACTGAGCTGGAGGAGTTTAAAGCCCCTCCGAGCCGTGGAAGAGCTTCACTGGTGAGGAATCTAACAGCACCTATGGGAAAAAAAACAAATAGGGCGCCTGAATCATCACCTCCCACTTCTCAGCTTGTGACCAAGTTTGGGAATCATCTGGAAAAAAAGCTTGAGCTGTTTATCAGAGGGAAAGGGAGGCCATGGAAAGACACACTGGCTCACATCTAGGCTAAGTTTAAGCGCGTCGGGGATCTGGCAATCCAGAGAGTAAAATTGGGAATTAAAATCAGGCCATCAGCCTAAAACTCTAAAAGCTCAACTGAAGAGGAATCAACAACACGTCAAAGGACGATAAGCGTTTTTGGAAACCAATTACAGAGTTAAAAAAAAAAAAATGCCTCTGCGCTGCTCTTATCTTACTTTTACCTTTTACACAGAAGGCAGTCTTGCACAGAGACGAAGACACAGACATCGCCAACTCGACTTCCCACATCCTGTGTCAGTTTCACAACAAACTTCGCCACTGTGCAAACACCGTTTCTCAATCAGCCTCAAGAAATCGTTAGAAGCTCGGCTTGTAGAAATAACCGAAGTCAGATGTGACCCTGGAAAAAGGCGCACGCATGAAGCTTCATTCATCTTACAGCGGGGAAGGAAAGTGGTCACATGACCCACTTTTTAAATTACAAAAGTTCACTGGTTTCACTCCGTCGTTACTGCGGCTGTGTTCTGGCAGAAGTCAGGTGTTGAAAACCAAGGTTGCACTAACTCTATTTTTAAAGTTACTCTACCAGAGTCAAATAAAATATTTTAAATACACTTCCCATAAAAAAACCAAAACACCAAAACAAGACCATCAACACTCTTTTCCACAAAATTCCAACCTTCGATCAAACCAAAGTCGATATGTAACAAACAAACCGGAATCCAAAGCCATCAAACTGTGGTTATGTTTCGCAAACTGACGTCGTCTTCAGGGAGCCTGCCGCAAGGGCTTCTGGGATATCAAAGATGGCGTCGCAGCAGCTCAAGTGAAAATATCAACATTTGACGTGAAGCCACGAGAAAAGTCTGAAATGTTGTGAAACTGAACTAATGGAAATACGTATTTGTACGGGTGTAATGGGGGATTTCCTTCAGGGAGGCACTGACAACGTATTAATACACCAGCAACTAAACCTGGGTCCGACGTTTTTAAATTTTTCCCTTGTCGATTCTGGTCGAGTAACTTTGATGGAATTAAAGAGTACTGTACTTTCAGCAGATTTTAAAGTACTTTTACTGGATTTAATATACGATGCACAGATTGAATGAGACTTTATATTTTGTTTTACTTGTTACAATGACAATAAAGGTATCCATCCGTCCGTCCGTCCGTCCGTCCGTCCATCCATCCGTCCATCCGTCCATACGTCGATCCATCCATCCATCCATCCATCCATCCGTCCGTCCATCCATCCATCCATCCATACGTTGATCCATCCATCCATCCATCCATACGTCGATCCATCCATCCATCCGTCCATCCATCCGTCCATGCGTCCGTCCGTCCGTCCGTCCGTCCATCCATCCGTCCGTCCGTCCGTCCGTCCGTCCGTCCGTCCATCCGTCCATCCATCGCAGGGGGAAGGAGTTGATCCAGCCAACCATAAACAAAGTCATTATGGTTTTTGGACGGTGAGAGAAAACTGCAGTATCCAGAGGAAACCCGTGCATGTATCGTGACAATGTACAAGCGCCACATAGAATAGACTAAATCAAAAGTCATTTATTTTTTGACATAAATCCAACTTTGTATTTCAAAAATCCATAGAGTATCTATTTCTTTTTCTTTATTGCAATGCAAACTGTTCTACGTGTGTTTATATACATTCAGACTATCTACGTCAAATAGACACATTCCTAAATGTTATACTTAATACCATTAATTTATCGATCCTATCTGACCTAAATTGAGACAAACTGTAAAAGATGATCTATGTTGTGTCTGTATCTGACTACACTCAGTCATAGCTTGCATATCAGAATCAAACCGCTCCATCACTGATGCCAGATTGACGACTGAAGGCTTTCAGAAGCTCCTGCCAAGTGTGCGCCAAAGGGATGAGGATTTTTTTTTTCTAGGCCAGCATGGAAATTAACATCAGTTTAGGTCCCTCCCATGAATGTCTGTGAGAATTTTCAAATGGAGTTTCATGAAATAAAATCTGACTTTCAATTTTGTGAGAGATCATGACTTCACATTTAGCCCCAGGAAGGGATTTGAAGGGACGAATCAGGAAAAAATAAATAAAATCAGGAAAAAAAAAAAAAAAAAAAATTTAATTAATTATATATATATCTATATACATTTAGACTGTATGTATCTCCTCTCCCCTCTTCCACTTAATCATTTCAACACAGACGAGCGTAAAATTCCTCCCCTTCATTTCCATTTAAAGCTAATTCGTCAGCAGATGAGACCATTTCTCATTTTTCTTTTTAAATAACGTTCATACTTTTCTCATGTTCAGAAGTGATTGTTGGCTTATTGCTGGGCGTCCTGTAGTTTTGCAATAAAAAATATTCATGGATGCTGGGCTCTGTAGAGAATAAATATGATAAATCAAAGCGTCTTGGAGGCTTTCTGCCTTGTCCCATCCATCCATCCATCCATCCATCCATCCATCCATCCATCCATCCATCCATCGCAGGGGGATAAAATGTTTTTTTAATAACTTAATAACATGACGTATTAACTTTCTTGTTTTTTTTTCTGTTGTCCGTGTTTGGATCCACTGCCTTACAACATTAAAGTCTGCATTTAAATCTGAGCCCGTCTATGTGAAGTTTGCATGTTCCTGCTTAGGTTTCCTCCGGGTTCTCCAGTTTCCTCCTACAATCCATCAACGTGCATGTTTGGTTGAGCGTTGGCTAAGCCCCGCCCCCCTTGGATACAGTTGCTCACACTGACGAGAACGACATCGACCCCCAGTCTGCAACTTCTATCACCAAAAGAGCCACTTTTGCCAATTTCCACAAAATAAGATTTATCCGGAGCCACAAAGCAGCAAATGATCTGAAATGATTGTCTGGAGCAAATTTTCATGTTTTTTTTTTCATGGATTTTTGCCATTTTATGCATTTTGACTATATTTAACTATTTAGACAGACAGACAGACAGACAGACAGACAGACAGACAGACAGATAGACAGATAGACAGATAGACAGATAGACAGATAGATAGATAGATAGATAGATAGATAGCAACATCAACATACAACAGAATGAAAATGAACCCAAAAATTTAAAAGGGATTCGTGAAATAAAATGCAGAACAAATAGAACCCAATTTTTTGATAGCTGCTGGGCATTTTATAATGGTAAGAACAATTTTAGCAATTTTAAGCTTTTTTTGACTATTTTTAGTGATTTTATCATTTTAGCAGCATTTTTCTGTTTTGAGTTTTTTTAATGAGTATTTTTTTAACTGTTTCATCCCTATTCTGTTATATTTTTGCCTCCTTTAGCTGGTTTAAGCCAGAAGATTAGACAATCTTTGTGGCATGCACAAAATCTAAAAATCAAAGCATCATTTTTAAGTTTCAGGCAGCTGCTGCCGTGGCGCTGATGAGCCACGTGTGGCTCCAGAGCTGCAGGTATCGAAGCTGAAATGGGTGTTGCGCTCGTCCACGATGGGCTATCAACTATTTTTTCCGGAATCAATAGGTTTGTGGTTGCTGACGATATTCTCACCGGTCCACCACGCCGACGTGTCTCGTCTGTGAGAAAGTGGTACTGATACAGGCCACCTGCCCTTCAGGAACAAACACGCTTTCATTTCCTCTCCCGGAAGGCTGTCTGTGATCCAGACGTGTTTCTGCGGCGGCTTCATAGAAACGTGGCGAGCGAATGTGAAAGTCTGAGACGTTGAGAGAATCTCACAAATGAAGTGTGTAAGGGTTGCGAGACCTCCGCAGGACTCCGGAGGCCTTCGTCGGCGTGCGACCTTAATCTGCAGACAAAGCGAATGTAAATGATCTGAGAAAGAGGGAGAGGAGGAGGAGGGGGGATGGGGGGGGGTGGTTATGGGAGATTTAGCGAAAAGACCCATGAAAACGGGCGGCGAGAAGGAGGATGGGGGGGGAGCAGAGCTAAAAGGGCAGCCAGGACAGAAAGACGAAGGTTATAGGGGAGCAGTGTTTCATACTTAAAGTCAAGGTCGCTGGAAATAGGACTTCATGTGGCTTGAATATAAAGTAGATGGAAGACAAGAGAGGATGCATGTGGTGGAGTGTGATAAATGTTTACTGCTATCAGGGGGAATTTCTTTCTGTTTCTTCTCAGTTTTTTTTTTTTTTTGTTAAGCGCGAAGCAGAAGAAATACAAGTGGGATATTGTGTTAGATGTTATGGCTGATAATGGATGGGGATTTCCTGATATTGCTCAGGGCCAGCAACACTCTGTTGTGTTGACCCCGTTACTGCGCACGACTTTATCTTGGGTTAGGTTTTTTTGTTTTGTTTTTTTTCCTGAAAACTCCTCAAATATACAGCTGTGTTGACTACATCCCTGAACCGTGTGAGGCTGGAAGGAAGCCCAACGGCGGCGTACGATCAGTAAGGGATGAGAACATGGGTGTTGGCAGGATTCCCCCGCCCAGATGAGCTCACTTCCTGAGAGACCCACTTCTGGGGGACATTGGGAGGTTTTCAATGGCGTGCTCACGGCGTGCACAGGTGCTGAAGTAACGACTCCCGTGAAACGCCAGACAGGAGCGCGAGAGGATCTTATGCTAATCTGACTGTCCACACACACACACACACACACACACACACACACACACACACACACACACACACACACACACACACACACACACACACACACACACACACACGCCGCTCAGGTGGAGTCAGGTGTGACACTCGGCGGGCTGACAGGACGATTGGAGAGGCTCTCGAAGACACACACACACACACACACACACACACGCACTGGATGCAAGAAAATGGCGAGCCTGGTGCAATTTGTGCCGCAGGAGGCGTGAGTAAGATAAACAACAGTTGGTGAAACTGTTCGGCTAAACGGCTTTAAAAATATATGGCGGCAAAACAAAAAAGAAAACGCACTGATTCACACTGTCTCTGGCCCGCGGCCCATGATATGTTAGTGGAGGTGGAGCACAATGACGGGAGTGAGAAACAGACCGAATCTGTGCTGTGAAAACTGCCAGAATCAGACATCCACGGTCTCATGAGCGCGTATATACAGCCGAGGGAAGTGGTTTTATTACTGACATACCGGGGAAATAAAAGGCTGTATTTGGTCAGCAGAACATTTTTTTATTCATCCTAGTCAACAATACAACTTCATCCGTCCATCCATGTTCTCTATCTACTTTATCTAATTATTCCAGGAGAGCTGGCATTAACTTCTAGGCAATAGATGACCGGTTACTGTCACAAGGCCAAAGGCCCCTGCTTACTCCTTTCTGGAAGCCATAAGAACAAGAAGGAAGTTGGGCTGTGACGTCAGCCAGCTGGAGAGGTCATACTCCGAGGAGAAACTGTCGAACTCTCAGGCCACGCCCCCTCACGGCAGCCACGCGTCTGTGAAGCGGCGTTTAAACTTTTCAACTGCACAGCTTATTTCTCGACTCCAATGTTTTCAGAAATACATTTCGCTGAACTGTTTCATTAATAAAAGAGGAAGTTTGTGTCCGAGCCGCCATGTTGGCTCGGTTTCTAACCGCAGGTTTTAACTGCAGGAGCTGACAGTTTTCAAGTGATGCGTTCAGGGACATCACGTAAAGCCGCCCTCCGGCATGTTAATGAGCTGTGGGGCTTATACAGTAGCGAGGTTACATGCTAAACAGGATTAAAATACGACTGATCGTCATATGGAACACACATGCGCAGCACACGTCAGTGCCAATCCAAATTTCTTCGGCCAAAAGGAGTTGGCCGAAGAAAATTAGGTCATTTTGTTTGGCAGTACCCCGGAGTGCCGAACTTTCTTCTTGTTCTTAGAGAGTATGAATCAGCCTTTAGGCCCTCAGTGACAACACCGTGACCGTTAAAGAAAAGCATTTACACTGCAGCAGAAGACAAATGATGTAGTTAGTTAGCCGGGCCACGAGGGAGCGCTGTTGCTTCTTTTTGTAATGAAATCAAACACACGTGTGCAGACAACAATAAATGTTATCAAAATGGAGAGTCCCCGACATTCGTATGGATAGAAGACGAATCGGATGCTATTCGGGGTGAATCTCAACTATAAAACTACCAACATGGACAATAAAACCTGAACACGGACTGGGAGTCAGGCCACTCCGGAGGCCTCCGTGTTTGTAGAAGGAACTATTTAGATTCACTCAAACCATCACAGCCAACCACAGAGGCTTTGAAGTGTGGACAGCTTGCGTCGCGAATGTGCTCCGAGACGGTGGCGTCGCGGGAAAATACGTAAACATCCTCAGTGTTTTCGTTCAAGAGAATGCTCAGGCCTGAGTTATACGGTCTTTAAAACGTTCAAACTTTCCAAAGAAACTCTGTAAAAGAACATGAACGACGGCGCCTTTCAGCAGAGGAGACCGTCTAGTGCAAGCTGGGTGACTCATATCACAACCCAGAGAGGGAGTAACACAATCTGAACTCAAGTTGTTAGCCGAAACGCACAAGTGTAAACAGTCATCGCTCGTCACCCGCTCAATATAACCACTTCCCTATTATAGATACGCGTACTGAAAATGCCAGTGACCAGAGCGACCTGGAGGTTCTGGAGTCAAAACTCGGGGCCTGTTAAAATGACAAGGGTAAAACCTCCTTTGGCTGTTCAACGGAAATGTGACCATCTTTTTTTTTTTTTTTTTTTTAAAGTTTTTTAAATGTTTGTCTGAACTGTGAAAATTGAACTTTTTCTGATAGTCGGAGTGTACCACATGTGCCCTGTGGTTGTAACCAAAAATGTTTCTACATATTTGGGAGTAGGTCGACAAAAACATCAGTGGGGGGCTCCAGACTCATTTTTGAATTCTCTAACAAAGTGTGCGTACCGTAAACTACACCATCTTCTGCATATGTGGAGACATTTCTTACACATAATGGAGACTTCGTAAGCTTCTAAGACAAACAAAGACAGATAAAAGGAGGTAGACAGTTTACATTGTACTGTTTTCTGTGTGCCTGCACATGTGGTTACATCAATATAAAAAAAAAAACACCGCCAACTAGTGGCCCGGCATGCAAACTGCTGTTTTCACAGATTCTTTGTACGGCGATAATTATTTTAAAAAAGTTTTCTGAGGCAAAAGTGGAAAAGCAACACGGTCTCCAGCAGATTATTCTCGTGTCAACAGAGCCTCGGGCTTCTAAGAAACTTCCTGTGACATCAAAGGTTTTCTTAAATTTGCTCTGAAGGTCAGTTTTGGACAAATCTGCCTTTGTTTGAACTCTGCACTGCTTGCAGCTGATCGTGCTGAGTTATTAAAAAAAAAAATTATCTTCTTTGAATCTTTTCTGAATTGTGACTCTGGGGCGCCCACAACCTTTCCTTAGAAGTCCTTAGAAACCACTCACTGGTTAACCCTTTGAATCCTCAATTATTAAAAAATAATGCATGTTTTTTAATAAACTGTATGTTGTAAGTTCAAGAAATATGTCATTCTTACAAGGAGGAGCTGCTTTTACTGGACAAGAGTTGGTCTTAGAGTAAAAATGGAACGTGGGAAAGGTGTGTAGAAGTTCCTATTGACTCAAGTAAGTAAATCTAACATCAAGAGATATAACACAGATTGAATGACAGCATCTATACGAGTCATAGCGATAAATCCACAGTAAATTTGGCACCTTTACGTCTAAAGTTACACTTTTAAGTCTCACATAAACTTCCAACTTTTCAATGTTTTCATGGCTCTTTGACTACATGCTTTCTACATCCTATGGCTTACATGTACCTCCATTTTCTGTAACTTGTAAATATGTCTCTGTGTCTAAATTAAGGAATGCCATATATACCCTGAACACAGCTTTGTTCACAGCATTAAGAAATCCGAGTACACACAGAAAATTAAAAGTAACTCAAAAATGACTTTTCCAGCACTTGTTCCTAAATCAACAACTTTCTATGCCGTGACTAGTAACTTGTATTCTAGTACTAAATGTGAGTACTTTGCACAACACAGTGGGTTCGAGTAGCTCCGCGCAAGCTGCAGCCTCAGGTTTCATTCAGATAAGCTATGCAGAGTAGTCAAAATCCAAATTCATCTCATGGCTACGGTGTTTCTCATCACGGGCATCCCTCCAATTGTGCCGACTTGTGCGGCAGCAGCCGTGGCAAACAGGAAACCGCATCACATCGCCGTACAATTCAGCTTTTTACCCCCTCGCAACCATCTGTGGAGGATTCGCTCCGTACCTGCAAATCTCAGCAGAAGTTTAGAGCAGCCGCCTAAAGCCTGGCTGGCATCGCAGCCGACACACACACACACACACACACACACACACACACACACACACACACACACACACACACACACACACACACACACACACACACACACACACACACACACACACACACACACACACACACACACACACACACACACTGAAAGGTGGCTCGTCACGTAAAGGAAAGCGAGGCCATTAGTGACTTGCCATTACAGTATATGTACTGAAGAGTGTTTTATTAGTACTTGGCAGCAGCACAGTAAATGCACTATACACGCAGCGTACCTTTTGGACTCTGGCGCGGCAGCTAATTGCTAAAGGAATTTAGCATCAGACGAGGCTGCAGAATAGAAGCCAAAGGAGCCTTACCAGATTGAATGTGGAGGATTCTTTTACAGGTAATGTTTGCAGAACACATACCTGAATGTCTCAGCGTTGGGCTGAATAAAGTGAAGTGAAACAGTCGGACAGTGTGAGAGGGAGGCTCTCGGTTTCTCTGCTCATACTGGATCCTTCATATGGTGGGTCTAGGTTTGGTTTGGTTCAAAACACTCTTCCTCTTTTCCAGGGTAGTATAGTTTATCCAGACATTTGAGTCCACAATTCGGAGCGCTATGAAGACGTTTTAAAAAGGTCAACTGAATGAATGAATTCTATGTTATTCTAGTTTATAATCACATTTCATTGAGAGAATCACCTATATAAGTTTAAACATGAACAACTTACATTTACCAGAAAGAAGAATATTTGTTATCAAATTAAATATTTTTGGAATTATTAAGATTTCACAAAATGTATGTTATATAAAAATCTATAACACAAAATGCAGGTTTTTTTAAGTGATTAAAAATTACCAAGCTATGATAATACCAATATATTAATAGTAATAGGCCCATGCCATTTTAGGTCATCAAAAAGAAGGCAAATAATTTTAATAAAATAAAAAAAGTATCAAAATTGTGTCTCAACGCCCAATCAGGAAGACAAAGGGTGACAAGGTATGGCCGTGGAGGAGTCCAGTGTCCACCTTGAACAAGTCCGATAGAAGCCCCATACAAAGACCGGATAGCCCACAGCAACGGTTCTGGTAATCCATATTCCCTGAGCACCTTCCACAAGACATCTTAGGGGACATGGTCGTAGGCCTTCTCCAAGTCTACAAAACACAAATAGTCTGGACTGGCAACCTCTGCTTGTCCTCGATAATGAAGAGCTGGTCAGGGGTTCCACATCCATGATGGAATATGAAGTGTTCCTCCTGTTTCTGAGGTTCAACTATCGGTCAGAGTCTTTTTTCCAGTATCTCCACATAGACTGTCCCCAGGATGCTGAGAAGTGTGATACCCCAATAATTGACAAGCAATCTCGAGCCCCCGTGTTTGAAGACGGGGGCCACCCCCCGAGTCTGCCAGTCCAAAGGTACTGTTCACAAGGTTGATGCGACACTGTAGAGTCGTATCAACGAGGACAGCCCAGCAATATCCAGGGCCTTGAGCAACTCTGGGCACGTTGCATCGACTCCTGGGGCCTTGCCACCAAGGAATATTTCGACCACCCTGGTGACCTCCATAAGGGAAATGAACGAGGACGCCTCAGAAGCCTCAAGCCCCACCTCTTCAGGTTCAGGAGATCCTCAAAGTGTTCCTTCTCCCGCTGGAGGATCTCCTCATTCGAGGTCAAACGATGCCCGCTCTTGCTGAGCACAGATTGAGAAAAACCCCTCCGACCCTTTCTTAGCCCCCGGATGGTGCCCCTGAACTGAGACCTCCATGGCCTCTCCAAACTCCTCCTACGTCATAGATTTTACTTCCTCAGCCACAACAAACTGCGGCCCCTTTAGCCCGCCGATGCCCGTCTGCTGAGTCCATAGTCCCCAGAGAAAGCCAGGTCGTAAAAACCTTCTTTTTCAGCTTGACGACTTCCCAGATTCCTTCCTTTGGTTGCTGCCAAGAATTTCTCCAGAAAATAGATCAATAGATCAAAACATATTACACACATTTTTGCAACTTGTATATCAAATTAATAATACATTTTTTTATGTTATTATATTCAGATACAAATCATTTTTAAAAATATTGCTGTTAAATCAATTATTATGAAAAGGTGAATAAACAAAATTATGTAATCAAAGCTAATGTTAATATTATTTTCAAATTAAAAGAATGTAATGAAGCATAAACTATATTTTAATAAAACAAATATTTAAAGCCTTGAAACATCAGTATTTTAGTTAGATGATAGATAATATTAGTAATAGATTCAAAATACAAAAATAACCTAGACTTAATTATGAACTAACAATAAAATATGAAGATAATTCGAAATGAAAAAAAAATTACAAATGGCTAATAACTACCAGTAGTAATTAAAATGACAATAAGTACATTAAAAACATTTTATAAATAAAAAAAGATAATGCAAAAAATAATTTTTTATTAAAGCTAAATTGCAAATTCAATTTGGAGGGAAATTATTGGAATACAAAAATTGCATAAAACAATGAATATGTTTAAATAAAAAAAGATAAGGCAGAGATCAAGAATAAAACAAAAAACTGATACTACTACAAGAATTTGATGTACAATTCAATATTTTATGATGAAAATGACATCAATTAGTGTATATATATTTAATATTTTGTGTGTGTTGGTTGATGCGTCCATGTAAACACTGAACATGTATGAAACTGAAGTGAACTGCTTGATTTCCTGTAATGTTACTCAAACAACAGCCACAGCTTACAGACAAACCGCCACACAAGGGAACTGCATTGCCTTGTGCACCTTTGTTGATGTGCAAGTTGAGCTGATGTTCATCAAATACATCACAGTCGCAAGCTTCCTGTCGGCAGGAAGACGCTTCAATGTTTCTCACATTTGTGTATTGAAAGAAAGATGGCGGTACCTCAAGCTTAATCGCACTAGCACTGTATAAGACAAAAAGTTGTCTCGTAAGCCCCTCGAGTTTCATGACTACACTCCAAATAACTGTAAATGGTCAACCGACAGTAAACTGTAAGTCCAAAGTCATCTTTCACAATCGCTGTGCTTCATGAGATTCAGGCCCTGTTTACACGACAACGTTTCACGTGACAACACCTAATCCGCTAAAAAAAAGGAGTGCGTTTACACTGCAGCAGCGGACACAGAGACAACGATGTAGTTAGTATGCCGGGCCACTGGAGGGCGCTGTTGCTTGATTTTGTAATGAAACTACACAGACGTGTGTGCAGAGAACGAAACACTATAAACGTGAAGACAATGGAGAGAACCCGACATCCGCATGGACTGATGATGCATCGGATGCTATCAGGGAGAGTCTCAACTATTAAACTACTGATCTGGACGATAAAACTAGAATATAGACCGCGAGTCGTACCACTACGCGGCCGCCATGTTTGTTTACAACTGAATGAGCAGGAGGGAGGGAGAGATGTGCAGTAACAGGCTCTGTAGCCTCCATCAGTCTCCGCAGGAGGGATTTGCCCCGTGAAAGAATCTTTCCACCTTGGGAGCCGGATTAAAAACTTCGCGGATACAGTGCATCCGCAAACTGGTGCCGTGTAAACGGACCCCCCAAAAGTGAAGAAAGTTTTGCGGATACACTCGAATTCGTTGTCGTGTAAACGGGGCCTCAATGGGACCTCCTGTCAAGTTCAACTAAAAATCAAGAAAAGATCTTTGGTAGAAATGAGCATCGGCTTGCATGAATAATTCACCATGTTTAACACTACAACATGGAATATTTCTGATCTGAACTCTTGCAGTTTTCTTTGCAATAGTGATGAAGATTTTTAAGTTGACAAGCATCGTAATACCACACTGTACCACATGATGGTGTAATGAGTTCCTCTACCACTTTCTCTACCTTTTGTACGAGAACAGAAGAAGCGGAAGCGGCAGGAGAATAACCTGATCTTTGACAAGCGCTGAACGTAGCAACACCCAACGGACAACTGCTGAAACCAAGAGGAACTGTGACTCACTGCTGCCACCCAGAGGACAAGTGTGGAATGACTTCAATCGTTTAAACTGTACCCTTAAACAACACAATTTGAAATACTACCTGAAAACAATTTACAGAATCAGCCAAAGTTAATCATATCTTGCAGCAGAGGTTTGACGGCTGAAAACAATACTTGCAACATAATTTTGCAGTTTTTCGATTTTTTGCTTTAATATATTTTCCTGTCCATTTATTTGTCGGTTGTGGCTTAGTTAGTAGAGCGGATTGTCTTTCAGTTCTAAGGCTGCAGGTTCGATCCCACGTTTGACATTGAGTGGGCGGGACCTACGGTAGGTTTGAATCCCAGCAAGGAGGACATCCAGCTCAAAAACACGTCACGTCTACGGTGCAAAGTGCAAAGACTTGCTGTGGTGGGAACTGTAAAATACAACTAAATGGAGGCATAGTTGATGCTGTTATTTTCTTGGAAGTCGAAGCAAATGACGTCTTGGCATGTTGACGTTTGAGACCCCTGAACCGGATCATCGCAGTAACGCAAACTTTAAACAAACAAAGTGAATTCTGTTTGATTTCAAAATCAAAGTTGTTCCCACTGCTTTCATACACACTCAATCCCTTCCTGCAAAAAATATGTACAGTTACCATATGTGCAGTTATCACTACAAGAGTAGTGTGATTCTCAGATGGATACATCTCTACTGCATTCATATGTGCTTTTGACAACAAGATGGGGGGGGGGGGTTCTTTTTTCTTTGCCAAGGCTGCTCAGTCACATTACCATCACAATCTATGATGTTGCACGGTATAAAAAAAAAAGAGCGCAACAAAGGCAACGCTACTTTGCAGACGAGAGGCTTGTTTATCAGAGGCGCTTTAACAACATAATGTGAATTAGCTGTCAGTACAAGTGTAGATGGGGGGGGGGGGGATTAAGGTTTACACAGCTCTAACAGCACTGGACTGTTGAGTTATATTTATCATGGCTGTAAATCAACCCCCCCATATGGTCAAGGCAGTGTAGCAGGGCTCTACACACACACACACACACACACACACACACACACACACACACACACACACACACACACACACACACACACACACACACACACACACACACACACACACACGCAGGCACGCACACCAGCGTAATTACACAAGCATGTAAACCCACACACACACACAGACACAGCATCAGCAGTGAAAATGGTGCACACGTATTACATAATTCAAACACTCCATTTGTCCACTTACAGAACGCCAAGTGAGACAGTGTCCATTTATATATATGAAAAGCAAACAAACAGCAAACTATATATAAACACACACACACACAGACACACACTCACACTCACACACACTGTCATGCACACCAGACACACACACATGCACAGGTTGTTGTTGTTCTACGAGCAGCATGACAGGCGTACATACCTCACTTTGTGGTCCTCCTCTGTCTCTTTCTGTCTGTTCCTCAGCTTTTCATCCTGTTACAAACACACACACACACACACTCACACATACATACACACACACATGCATACACACACACAGTGAGCAGTGTGCGTTTGAATCTGACAGATTCTCTCAGCTCAGTACTCTCCTCCCTCTCTCTCTCATTTCTGAGGGACACACACTCAAAACACAGCCCTCCCCTTCCTCCTTCCTTTCTTTCTTGCTTCCTCTCTTTCGCTCTCTCTCTCTCTCGCTCTCTCTCTCTCTAAGCCACGCCCCCTCAGCCTCCCCCTCTCCCCTCTCTCCCCTCTCCTCTGGGCGGCTATAAATACCGCTGCTTCTATGAATATACCGTCTTTCTCCCTCAGCATCCCTCTCGCGCAATCTCTCCATCCATCCATCCATCCATGCATGCATGCATCCAATCATGCATCCCCCCCCCTCCCTCCCCCTTCTCCTGCACTGCTCTCCCCCTCCATCCATCCCTCCATCCCCCTCCCTCCTTCGCGCTCTAAATGTTTTTCTGATGACCTTGTATTATTCGCCCGCGACCGCCGCCACCATCACATGACGGCCCTCGCACGCGCATCAGATCAGAGGGAGCGCGTCCGCCTGTAAACACACACGTGCACGTTGCAGCAGCGGCAGCATCCCGCCTCGCGCGCTTCCCGTCGCTTCATCGCGGAGCGACGGCAGTCGGCGACGGACAGCCGCTCACACTCGCACACACACACTGCACAGGGCAGAGCTCATCGCTGCGTGCGCGTGTGGCGAGCGCAGGGTGCGGAAATCGGGGCGGACACGCGCTCACCTCCCAGTTTATCAGGCGCACCTGTTCCACTACTCAGAGACAGTCAATCACATGACCAGTGGATGGCAGCGGGACACAATGGCCGTTTGTCAATTCCAAGTATGGACAAGTACACATAATGAGAAACGGCGTGAAACTGAAGGCCTTTCAGCAATTTCTTCCCATTTCAAAGCCATTTAGTAATATTTTACACAGAGCAGCAAATTACGAAGGTCACAGTAGTTTTCTCAACACAGTAGTAGTAGTAGTAGTAGTAGTAGTAGTAGTAGTATCCGGTCACACTTTCGGTCTTGATGCTCAATTCCAATTTTTTTGTTTTGCTGGATCTGATTTGTTTGCGTGATCATTCACATTACATTTTAAACGCAACCTCTATCAGACTGCCGTGTGAACGTGGTCGGAGCCCGGGCCCCCAGAGCGCAGAAGACACCGCTGACAGAAGTAAATATGGACGGCACGCTGGTCACAATTGTATGAATTAAACAAAGTTGAACGATAAGAGCGTTTGGCTCTCCAATTGGGGGATACCACCATATCTGGAAACACAGGTCAGCTTGTCGATCCATTTTTAAGTGGTTGTTAAATACAAGCCGACAAAATCTATACAACATGACGAGTGACAGAAGAAGGAGAATGAGGAACAGAGAGCACTCGTCAATGACGAGGCAGTTGCATGTAGAAAAATATTCAAATTGGTACCATATATAAGGTCGAGGCCTGGGTCTGGTGTGAAAAAATTGGAATTGCAGCATTCACACGGCCACAAAATAGCTCGGATATGAGTCACTTGTGAGCTGAAAATCTGAATTGGGTCTCATTTCCCTGCAGTGTGAACGAGGCGTCAGGCCACATCCACAAGAGCCAAAACAATCTTTTTTTCTCCCCGGTGTTATTAAAAAAAAACTCCGTGCGCATGTCACTGCGAACACGGCTCATAACAATGTAGTACATATGCCAGGCCTTCGGAGGGCACTGTAACTCACAAAAACACAGAAGAAGACATGGCGAACCTCCTTGTACTCGAGAATTCCAACATATCACCTCATTGAACTCAGCATCAGTCGCTTCTGCAGCACAACCTGGTCGTTTTCTTCTTCCTTGCTTTCTTTGCTCGTCCACACCTCAAGGCCGAGGCGGCATTTCCAATTTTCCTCCCTCTCGGATCCAAGTTTAAAAAACCAAAACATTTTGGGGCTTCTAAAGCGACCCTCCATGTGGATGATCGGCCAAAAACGATGCATTTACATGAAACGGCGTTCTCGTGAGGAGAGGCCCTGAATGACATCGCTACATCAAACACAAAATGTTTTCCCAGGCACATCGCATTTCTTGACAAACTGTGTCTTGGGGATGTCATCCATCTTTTTCCCCATTTCAACCCTCGCTGTGACTGTTTGTTGGAGCCATATTTGTTCTTGACGCCTTCATCAATATCTGTTTCTGGGTAGAAACTTCATATTTACGTCGAAAACATCGCAAACAAGATGCAGAACACACGAGACAACGTTGGACAGATTTGAAAGGGGAAAAAATCTAAAGTTTATTGAAAAGGGGGATCCTTCAGCACCCAGTCAGCTACCGCTGAGAAGCTTCTCCACGGCGCAGGATGGGAGAGGACGGCGAGGACCGGGAGTCCGCAGGAAAACAGGAAAGGCTGCGAAAGCAGGGGGGACAGCCGAAGTTTAACGAAAATCCAAAGGTACAAAAACCAGTATTAATTAGTCGTGGCACAATGCGACAACTTGCGAGCTCTGGGATCATCACTCGGGGAAAACCTCTGAAGCGCGCTGGCACAAACGATTACCCTCGCAGGAGTACGGACTGGCGACGACCAACTGGCAGCTCCAGGCTTTTAAGGGTGGAGCCGCTGATGAGCCACAGGTGAAACGAGTTGTCCTCTCGCACGGCTGCGCCTGCTCTGCTGTCCAAATGCGAGGGGGAGGAAGGAACACTACACACAGAACAGAAACACCACACCCACCAAAACAAACAGAACACAAAACATCAAACTGCCACCCACCGAATCCTGACAAGTTTAGGAAGTAGAAAATGCAATCAGGGCTGCGCGGTGGTGCAGTGGTTAGTACTCTTGTGGGTTTCCTCGGGGTACTCTGGTTTCCTCCTACAGTTCCAAAACATGCATGTGAGGTTAACTGGTGTCTCTTAATTGTCCCTCGGTGTGAATGTGAGTGTTTATCCGTTTCTGTGTGTTTGCACTGTGGTGGACTGGTGACCTGTCCTGATGTATTAGCTCCAGTGCGTATGTATGTATGTATGTATGTATGTATGTATGTATGTATGTATGTATGTATGTATGTATGTATGTATGTGTGGGTGTGTGGGTGGGTGGGTGTAATCTAATAAAGATTACCTATCTTGAATATATTTTTATCAGTAAACCTTTATATATGGACACATGTATGTACTCTTGAATTGTAACATGTTAATAATGTAATAAGAATCAATAATGAAACAATTTATTCAAGTACTGTATTGGAAAAAAGTGATATAATATTGGCTTGATGACAGTTAAAATGGCATACATACATACATACATACATACATACATACATACATACATACATACATACATACATACATACATACATACATACATCTTGACAACAAAGATATTCTCACAAGATCCCGTTTGTTCACTCGATCCCGCCAGATGTCGATCTGTCGATGTCGATCAGTTTCACAACATTTCAGACTCTTCTCGTGGCTTGAATTCTCCTTCTTTGAGAAAGTCTGGCTTTATTTTGGGCTAAATCGGTCAAATGTTGATATTTTTGCTTGAGCTGCCGTGACGCCATCTTTAGTATACCAGAAACCCTTGTGGCAGGTTTCTGAAGAGGACGTCGGTTAGTGAAACATAAACACAGTTTCATCGCTACAAATTCCGGTTTGTTTGTAAATAATGACTTTGGTGTGATCGATGTGGGAAACTACGAGTTGGAAATTTGTGAAAATGAGTGTTGACGGTCTTGTTTTCATGTATTAGGTTATTCTCGACCTTTTATGGGAAGAATATTTCAAAGATTTCTTTCTGAAAAAGTCATTTTAGTAGATCTTTGTCCCGGTGTTTTACTGGCTTGAGATGATAATGCTCAACTTCTTTTTAGACGTGTTCCAGGAGCCAGCTGACGACTGGGTCCTGAGGCAGTGCCGTGTGACGCAGGCTCTTTCTGGAACAACCCGCTGCGCGAATGCTTGAACCATCAGACACAAACCATGTCTGCTTCTCATTTTTCTGCTGTCTTTTGATGCAGTCTCATCATGTGTCCTCACACCCCTGATGGAGGGGAGAGCTGGGTCCTATGTCACCAACTGCCCCCATCTGACAGTCCTGTGGTCTTCGTCTTCAAAATCCTGATTTCACAGACTCGCCTGCCATCTTCTTCCTCGTCCTGTGTTTCCCAGCAGCGAGTCAGTCCTTCCAGGCACCGCTTGTGTTTTTGGAGGGCGTGCAGTATTTGGCCTTTAGTTGTGCCTCAGCCCAGTGAATTGTTACTTTAGCTTGTTTTCCACTTCACTAATTCGCCCCCTTCTGGGCCCCAGGCACATTTGAGGACTGCCAACTGCCTCCAGTAATTGGACCAATTCACCCACCATCACTTCTGTCTCCATAGCCGAGCCAGCTTCAACTTGGTCATATGGTGACTTTGTCATCTCGTGTCATGAAGCCGCCGCCTTCGTCATGACACGATGGCGATGGCCACGTGATACAGTGAATAGACCGCGGTCGTCTTGATGACGGTGTCACTGTTTTTTCTTGGTGGCCCGGGTGAGTAAATGTCATCAAGTGGGGCTTCAAAGTTAACATGATGACAGTGATTTGATCTTCCCAGTGAACGTCTTGAACATTTAAAATGTAAGACGAATCGTTGTGTTGAGTCTTTTGACTCAAAAAATCAGCGAGGCGGCCAGAGCTGAGACCGGAAACTACCTCCACGACTGTATTTGTGCTTTTATTATGCTGATGTACGCCTGTGTTACGTCTTTTATGTAGGAGCGGCAATCAATCTGAAAATACAGTGGATTTTAGTTTTGAGTCATCTTGTTGGAAAAAAAAACAACTGATCAAACTGCGCCGTGGACACCCACCGAGCTTCATCGGTATGATGAAGAAAGGTGATTTAAGTCATACGGATGTTCATAGTTTATAGTATTTCACAGTGGACCTTCTGGGATTTTCACATAAAACCATCAGGATGGTTTACAGAGAATGGAGGGAAAACTAAATATCCAGGTGACAGTGTACCGTGGGGGTTGGAAGTGTGGTGGTCGGCTCGCTCTTATTATATGAAACACACAGCAGGACGCAGAGACATCTCGAGACGTCTAGAACAGTCTATACTAAAATGTACGGTCTACACCGTCAGTCGCTTCATAACAACACTTCCTGGTTACATCTCTTAAACTGCAGAAGTGGAATATGAAGATATTTTACTCAAGAACATGTGAACGTGCTCGTCGAAAAAATCTACTCAAGTAAAAGTAAAAAGTAGCTCATATGAAATATACTCGGTGTGAAATTTACCTCGTTACTTTTTTTGACCTCGGGAGAATGGCTTCTCCTGAGGAGCGCAAGTAAGTAAACGGGATATAAATCTGGAAGTAGTGAAAAGAACAACCCTACAAATTAAATTGTAATGAAAGTCGAGAGAGCGGTACCCAAGGGTTCTGATTTTCCCGTCAATCTTCCGTTGGGGTACCCGGCACTACAGAACACTTCCCATTTTTTAGGAGCAGAACGCAGCCGTTCTGCCGATTGGTCAGTGATTTGGTCGCTCTCGACAACACCGCCGTCTTCAGCTGCACGCCCCTTTAAACTACACAACGCTTCGTTCGGCACGCTGCTTTTTTCACGCACTACGGATTTTTCGACCAACTTGAAATGTCCAACGACTATGTATCGTGAACTACTGCTTCGGTTCCGCCTCGTTCCGTCCCGTCACATTCTGTGCAGTGGGACCGAGGCTTTCGTCTAGTTGGTTAGTTGGTTTAGTTTACTAAAGTTTAGTAATTATTATCTTGCAACTGTGAGTGAAAAGCCTTGTGTGTTTAATCATGTCTTGCCACGGTGTTCCTTTTTTGGGTATGTCAAAATAAAAGCCTCTTCCATTAACTGTTGTCATAAGAGTAAGATCTTACACACAAGTAAAGGTCTCCCATGTTGCTTGACACATAAGTATATCTAGAGCGTAATGCTCTTAATCCATTAATCTATTGATCAGATTTGTCATCAGTAACAGATAGCTACCTATTACTCAAAAAAAATACTCAAGTTCAGTAATTCTAGTAAATGTAATTCATTACTTTCCACCTCTGCTCAACTGACCACCAAAACTGGTCAACAGAGAATTGAGAAAACCTTAGAAGGCTTGATGAGTCTCCATCCCTGGTGTATTAAGACCATGAAAGCTTGGATCCATCCTGCCTCGTATCAAACAGCTCAGGCAAATATTCCGTCGCTTTATGAATCCTCGCCTCCAAAAGGCTTGGTTGAAAATGGTGTCAGCTGATTAAACATTCATTGTGTGAATCTTTCTGTATGGAGAGTCATTGGCTTTGCTTTCTAACTGAATAGTCCCTGTTGTTCATGTGATTTGATTTTTTTTTTTTGCATGGTCAGATTGAATTAATTACAAAAGTAGTGGCAGCTGGCCAATAGAGGGCTTATATATATTGTTATATTATATGCTATATATAATGTGTGTGTGTGTGTTTATTGGAGCAGCCTGGGGCGATGTGAAAGCCGCCCTGAGGAGGCGGGGTTTAGTAGCGAGCTCACCAATGACTAATTAACATCGGAGTGACTGACATGAAATTAAACCAATCAGTGTCATTTCCTGCGGGGCAATGGTTAAATCGCCCCGACTCGGTGGCTTAAAGTCAGTTCTGGTTTGCTCTCCTTGTTTCTACGAGATGTTGAGATGAAGACGACAAGCAGCGAGTCTTTGACTATTAACTCTGTCGCGTCTCTTCTAATTTACCGGTTTGAAAGAAGAGATTTGGTCAGGTTCAACGTTCTCCAGTATAGTTATTTTTAAATTCACACAAACAGAAATGTGTTCAGAATTTTGCAAATGTGTCCAGGTTTGTTAATGTTTACATATGTCAAGATATGCTCATATTTATTAATGACTGAAAATCTAAGGGCTTAAAAAGCTGTTTATTTTGCACTTTTTTTGTTAATTTTTTTTAAGTTTCTTTCAAAGCAACTGCCTTTTCAATTAAACCAGACCCAAAACACATCCATTTTCTAAAAAGGACGAATAAAGCATCTGCTTGTATTTGTTTACAAGTATGTTAATAAAACAGTCTTAATAAGTGCTCTCTACTCACTAGCTGTTTAAAACTACAATATATTTCGTCACTGGGGGCCTCTCTCAATATAGAAAATGCAAGATTGTTGTAATGTGGTTTATAAACGCACTGTATTTAAATTAAGTTAACACTGGATAAAATTGAATAATTAATGAAGAGCCCCACCTAAGAAATTTATCACCGGACGCCACTGTACAAAGCTTATACTCTCCAAAAACAGCATTCATCCATTTATACTGCTTTATCCTGTACAGTCACGGGGTGCAGTGCCATTTGCACCTCCAGGAAATCTACACAGTCACCAATCATCCTCAAACTGGTGTATTTGGACAAAGGAGACAAAGATGCTTGAAGAAAACCCACAGACACTATCATAGTGATAACTGCAGTTCCACAGACGACTCTCACGTGCAGCACCCCAAAACTGAATTATGTTCCCACGGCTCTAATATTATTGCACTGCAGGGTGCATGTAAGCGTTCCCCCATCAGCGTCTTTCTCAAACCTCTCCGTGTAACCATTTGATGTCAATTTGTCTTAAGTGTGCACAAAAAAAAAACCAAAACACCCCATCATTGATTGCCTGAGCCCAAACCTGCGCTTTTTGTTGCCGCGCAGCGACGCGCACATTAATGTATTGGGATTGATTCATCTGCAACAACAAAAGCATAAAACAGTGGGTGGATCTGTGCACTTTCAGTACAGTACGTATCAAAACCACTCAGCTCTCACTTTTTGTGCCGGTAATATCGTCTGAGAATGGGCTTCCTAACATCTGGTGCGGGCGCGTTATGCACACCCAGGGTGCAGTTAAACCGAATCAAATCTGCGCCCTCGGGCTATAGAGCGTGTCACGGACGTAATTAATCTGTGGATTGCACCAGCGCCGCCGTACAATAACTTTTTAAATGAGGGCGAAAAAAAATTAATAAAAAATAAAAAATAGATGGACAAAGAAACGTGGCGGTTTGAAAAGAAGACGTGCCTCTGCTGTTGGCGCCTCTCTTTGTGGCAGGTATAGAAAACCACAGGGTGTCTATGTAAAGTCCATAAAAGCTTAGCGCAGCTCTGCCTCGTATACGACCACGTGGGGAGGGGGGGGGGGGGGGATAGGCAGACGTACTGTACGCTCCTATTCCTAGAGTCAATCACAGGAAAATCCTTGTCTTTTCATACACAAACCGGTGGCACTGTGGTCCAGGGTGTTGAACTGTTTAGACTTGATTATTTCCAAACATTTCTGATTTAGCGGTGAGGGACGATGCTGTGTCTGACCTTCACTTTGCTTCATTTGAAGTCTCCTTCTCTGTCTCATAGCTACTGTCAGCTCGTTTGTCATAAACATCATTGATGGCATGCATCTGACGCTCCCTCTGACTCAGATCAATGAACTTTATATCTCCAAGAGAAATTGTGCCGCCGACATGCCGACTCTTAAACCCGCTGAGTCAGTTTATCAATAGAATTAAAGGCTGGATGTGTTACAACATTTTACAACGCAACCCACACATAACAGAAGTAATTGTTTTTTGGAAATAAAGAGGAAAGGTTCAAGGTCATCTTGACTCCATGTCACTCAGGAAAACACATCAAGGCAGAATCTTGGGTGTAGTTATAGACTTTTATGGAATTATATTTTTTACCACAAATCTGAGCACATAGTGTAAAATTTAAAGCACAGCAAGAAAAAAACAACAAAATAACTATGTTGTTGTAGAGTAAAAAAATTATCTGAAACAATTTGACCAGCTTGATCCATCTGGGCACTTTTCAGATTTTATGCTTGAATGTGATTTATCCCTTTAAAGAGGACATATTAAACAGCTTTTCAAAACTTTCACGTGGTCTCGTTGGTCCAAAAACGTTGAATTCAAAGTTTATTGCCCCAAAGCCCAACCCTAATGATTAAGCTGGTAGAATGTCCGTCAAAGCGAATAAACTCGGGATCGTATACATAAACCGAACGCATAATATGAGAATAAAGTGTATATTTGTCGCTTAAAAAGTGATCAAAACAAAGCTAAAGCCACAAACTATCTTTTAATCCAGCATTTTCCACCGGCAATAGACCGGAGATCCGCCGTGTTTTTCTTTCCAGCCCGGAGGAAAGTCGGCAGTCACGTGACCTGACGTCGTGGCCATAGGAAAGGCTGAGGAACTGAAACGTAACCTCACTACTTCAGAGGGCGTTTTGTGAGATGACGACGTATGTGTGCAGTGGACCCACGTAGGTATTGCACAATTTGGTGTGAGACGGGGTTGCAAATCAGGCTTCTCCTTTATTTTCCCCCATTTGAACATTGGATCATAGGAGCTGCATTCAGAATCTGCTGTGTCTGTGTGAGCTGGACTGGCTCCGCCCGCACATGCCCAGCTTGGGAAGAGGAAGTACTTCCTCTCGTGGTGCCATGTGCCGGAGCAGAGCTGCCTGATTGTGGGAGGAGTCAAAGGGAGGGTCTACCTTGATTGGGATTGGCTAAACCCCTGATGACACTATATAGGGTTTCATTTCTGATTGGCTGGTCGGAGCAACACACTTTTTATAAACTGAAACAAGCCAGGAAGAGAGAGGACAGACTGTCTTCACTTCTGGGACGTCAGTCCAGGTATGGGGACGATTATTACTGTTGGAAAATAATTAGAAAGTGAATTTAGCATGATATGACCCCTTTAATACAGAGTATTCCCCTAAAAGAAAACACTGTGGCAGATATTTGAACGTCACCTTTGAAATGAGCAGTTTCAGAGATCTAAATGTAATTAACTACATAAAAACAGTTTCCTCAGAATTTTGGCAAAACAAATCTTTTCACAGTCAAACCGTCACGGGATGCTTCTTCTTTTTTATCAGCGTTGTGTGAGTCAGTGTGGAAGCCTCTGGTTAGAATTTAAAGCGTCACCATCAAATCATTCCAATATAAACATTAAAAAAAAAAAAAAAAAGGTTTTGATCACAGCGGCATATAAATGAAAGTGAATTAAATGTATTTATTTTTTGCGCTGACATAAAAACAGCAACGTGACGCTTCAAAGGAGTCCGAACGACGGGGGAAATCTTTGTCGTGATGGAAAGTGTGAACAACTATTTCCATAATGTTTGGCCCAAAACTGTTTGATGCACAGTTTGCAATTATGAGTCACGAGCTGAGAGTCAGCATGACTGTGTGTGTGTGTGTGTGTGTGTGTGTGTGTGTGTGTGTGTGTGTGTGTGTGTGTGTGTGTGTGTGTGTGTAGGATTAAGTGTGCGACTGATTGCACAGTCAAACTGCACCAACAGTGTTTCAAAGCCGCTGCCCCCCCCGGTCCTCTATCATCGCCAGAGCGGCCCGCAGGTCCTCGCTCGAGCGCTTGTGGCCTTGCAGAGCGTGCGTCAGAGCCTTGTACACCTTGTGCGCGGGGACCAGGTTCAGGCGCAGGATGGCGTCGAGCAGCTGGGAGCGAGCGTTGCCGATGAACGTGTGCGACAGGAAGGACCCGAGGCCTCCTCCGGACCTCAGGGTGTAGAGCGGGACCCTGACCGTCCCCAGGACCTGCAGGAGGACAGAAGCCGGGCGGTGAGGACCGGAGCGCGGCGCCCATTCAAACTGCCTGTTCTCCATGACGCCAGTACCTCCAGTCCGTGGTCCGCCGCGGCGGATACGGCGGCGAGCTCCGCCTCCTTGATCTGCTCCTCCGTTATCTTCTTCACATAGAAGTGAAGGATGAGGGAGGAGGAGGAGGAGGGGGAGGAGGAGGAAGGAGGGCCATAGCTAGCATTAACGTGATCTTCCTCAGATACAGGTATGGCCATGCCCACCTCCTCCAACAGCTCCCTGGTAAGCCCCGCCTCCAGCGTCTCCTTCGAGGGCTCAACGATTCTGAAACGAGGGCGGTGCAGGAGGGAGGTCAGAGGTCAACACGTCACAACACTGAAGTAGAAACACGACTCCAGCAGGACGGCGCTGCTGAGGCTGCCGGCGACGTGGCGACGCCCGGCGAATGGACAGCCGGACGGCTTCTAAAGGCGGAAACTAGTTTAGCTGTAGCGGCGAGCGACCGGTGGCTCTGCAGCCCCACAAAACTCTCCGCATATAACCGTTTTCTAACGCTTTTAATCCATTTGATCGCCAGACTCATTTTCAGTAAGAATAATAGTACCGCCTATAAATAAAACAGCCACCTACAAGTAGAGCTCGCTGACTCAGCACTTTCCTTTAACTGTTGTATTTTCTTCCCACATTCTTCCCTCTACTTAAGTAAAGACCATATACTAGCGTTTATAGATATATATACAGCCACAGGCTCGAATCGGGTGTTAATTACAAAAGAATCATTCACCTCACACACCCGTCCAGTAGCTACGCTGAATCTGCAGTAGTAATACACTACATACGTACAGCAGATATTATAGGCATCGATTTATATTTTTGTCCGTGGGTGCACCAATAATATGAATCACCCTACCATCATATAAAATCACATAGTTATAAACAAACTAAAGCCTTCTAAGAGTCGGATTTATGTAAAGTCATCGGTGCTCGAGTCGTAGAATTCTCAGGATTCGATTCCCGGCCGAGGCAATACTTTGTTTTTTCTTCCAAGAATTCATTCAAATATCTTTGTTTCATTTTTGTTTATTCTATTTTTTCTATTATTTTGATGGGCTGGCCGCCGGCGGGTGCTCGAGCTGGGATAGTTTCCGAGCAACGCTGTGGAAAGTCCCTTCCACCAGTACATCTGTGGATCAAATACTACGACGAGCGGCGTTGGGAGGGATGCTTCGTATGACTCAGACGACTCAGACACCCGGTTCACTTTGACGGACGACTCGAGTCAGTGAACTACTTTTATTCCCATGAAAACATCCCCTTCTTTTATTTTGAAATTTTATACTTCTACATTCCAATTTTTTTTTTTTTTTTTTCATTTCACTGTAACTCAGAGCTGCTTGGAGATACTCTGTTGAGAAAATTCAACTATGCCTAGAGGAAAGAGTAGATGAGTATTTGTCTTCACTCTGCTCTTTCTTACAGATACCGTGTACGACGTGGGAGGAGTAAACCAGCTCACTCCGAATCCTACTGGACACAGTCGCCATGAAAGAACGCGACACAGCTGCCAGCTCTGACCACCGCTCCCATTCGCTGACAAAGACTTCCTTTGTTTTTTACAAAATGTCACCATGAGTTTGGAGAAGTGTCTCGGTGCCCCGTTACGCAACTCCCTCGTGCTGGCGAACGATGCGGCGGAAACTCTGGCGGCGACTGAAGCAAAATCGCAGAGAGAGAGAGAGAGAGAGAGAGGTAGAGAGAGAGAGAGGCCTTTTAGAAGGTGGCGTGTGAAGGCGGGATCTGAGCCGGGAAACGCTGATCTGTGACGTGAGCGTAACCTGTGCAAGGAGGAGACGAAAGCAGGTTGAAAGACTCACCCGCCAGGGAAACCCAGCAGGCCGTCAAAGCGAATCTGCATCTGTGGGAAGTGACAGAATCTGTGACACACACACACACACACACACACACACACACACACACACACACACACACACACACACACACACACACACACACACACACACACACACACACACACTGGTGCAAACACACAGTCAGCAGAATGCATGCCTCCACACACACACTCACCAGTACGACATGTTTGATGGGGAATCTCCCAAAGAGTTGAGCCTTTGTGTCGCAGTAGAGCATCACATGGCAGGCGTGCCTGGAGTTCGCGCACGCCAGCGCCTCCTCCCTCGACAGATGTCCGCTCGCCATCTACGGGCCTGCACGCGACACACACACACACAGAAATAAGGAGGCAGCTCAGCACACTCAGCAGCTGCCCTCGAGCCACGGCCAAACAACAGTCCGACTTGTCCTTTCTGTTTACGTTTCCTCCCTCAAACTAAACTGTGACCTCCTGACCAATCTGAAGGCCTGGCAGGACTCACATGGGGGACGCAGGCAGGAAGCTCCAAGGGAGAGGTGTGGTCAGAAGGGCTTTGGCTCCCTCTGCTGGTGTGGAGGAGGTGTGGCCCTGGACTGAACTTCTTTATAGTTTTTTTTTTCTTCCATGTGCTAAAACACAATTTTGCAAACTTAATACAATTGACAAAACCACACACCCAAACTGCAAAATACCTCATACATCCTGCAAAATAAATCACTGCAACCGAAACTACATGCAGAATTATCCAAATCAAACTTCTGTCCCAAGTGGCACACACCTCATTCATATTACCTGATGTTTGTCTAACCAACTACACACTGTTGGGCTTAATGTAAAGCACTCTCATCTTTAGTTTGTAATACTAAAACAGTTCAAATTTTAGAAACTTCTTCAGATTGTTCACATGCGCAGAATGTTTGCAGATACACACATGCTGTTAATACATTTTTTTTTTCAAATTTTCCACCAAACATGCCAGTGCATACCTCCCACCGCCATGCTGAGAATCACTCAATATGGTGTTTTCCAGTACACTGGGAAACCATGTTCCACGTACTGTATTGCAGTCAATATTGGACTTACATCCACATCCACGTCTGAGTTCTTTGTTTCTTTGAGAGTTTCTCTCATAAGTCACATTGTAAAGTAGTTTCATTCTGATTTGTTTTCACTTGAGAATCAGAGCCAATGGACCGACTGACTTGTTCGATGTTGTTGAACATGGTGTTGTCTTAGATGATGTGGCTTCAATTTCTTTTAGTCTGATTTCATTATTTTCCTAAACCAAATTTGCAATGGCAGTTATGTGTGTGTGTGTGTGTGTGTGTGTGTGTGTGTGTGTGTGTGTGTGTGTGTGTGCGCGCGCGTGCATCTTTCCACGTGTAAATAAAATTAAAATACTGTTAATTTAAAATCAGTTTGTGAATATAAATGTCCTGTTTTGATTTTGTCGTTTTTTTAGATACATAATCTCACTTCACACAAATATTTCTATATATATATAGTTTCTTTGTACACGAGGATTAGGACTTTATCTCATATAGCAATCATAAATATAATTGTATGCAAAAGAATGCAAGCAGCAGTTGGGGTTTTCTTTCTCTCCATGTTAAACATTTGATTAACATTTCTCTTGACAGCAAACAATTTGTTGTAAACTATTAATAAACATTTTAATTTTATTCTCCTCAGGAAAACAAAGGAAAGGAAGATACTAAATTGTAGCTGTAGAATTATGTGTACATTCATGCATGTCATGTATTGTCTATTTAATTATGTATACATGTACATATGTAGATTATTGTGATTTATCATCATGTACTTATCAGTACTAACATTTTGAGGGTTTTTTTCTCTTATGGATGTTAACAGAGGGTAAGCATTTTTCAATGTCCTTGGTTTTTTTTTTTATGAAGGAAAATTATATATATATAAAGAAAATTGGATGGTAACTTATGACATTACATAAAATACATGTCATTTGAAGCTACAAAGTCCTGCCCGACGTGTCTAGAAATACATTGTATAAAGAGGTTTAACATCATGTCTGTAAAAGGGAGTCATTAAATCACTCAGAAAGGTATTCTTCTTCTTCTTCTTCTTCTTCTTCTTCTGAGTTTGGCCTGTTATTCAGTTGTCTACAGTCAAATTCAACATAAAAGTGGATTTGTATTTGTATTTTTTTGATTTAATAAAAAATAAATAAAATACAGAAACTGTGTTGCTGCTGATGAAAACACACAAACCGTATGAGACGAGGCTTCATTCTGCCTCCAAAGCGTTTGTACCTGTACAGGTGAGTCTGCTGTATCATTCTCACTCAGCACTTTCACTGCGGGGCCACATTGACATTTTCTCTTCCGCTTCGGTGACGTTCGGAGCGCTGATTGGCTACTCGGTTGGCCTCATCCAATAGGAAGCCTAAACAGACCCAATCGAACCAATCACCGTGGGCTTCTGCTCTGATTGGGCGGGGCTTACAGAGGCTCCTATGTTTTCTCCCGGTGTGAGCGCATATAAGTCACAGGTCGCCTCCTTCTCGTCCCTCCGTGTGTTAGAAGCTTTTAACCTGCAGCCCAGGGGCGACCGACTGCCTCGTTCAATAAACTCCAGCCTGCGTCTCTGAAGACGATTCACGCGAAGCACGAGTCGCTGTCTGTGGAAGCCTGTCAGCTCGAACGAGTCCACCGTGGGACGCAGCTGTAACTACCTGAGGTGAGTCTATTCGTTCATTACAAAACCTCCAAACATCTTTTAGTCCTCCTGGTGATAATGTTGTCTCTGTTGTGAGTCTCAAAATGAGCACTGTGTGAGTACTTCTGTGTTATTCCTCTTGAGAGAGCTGGAAGTTGCTGTATTTCAGTAGTAATAGGTTCCTGTAAACTCTCAGGTTAGTTTCTGTTTTGAACCACTGGTTTGACTGAAGCTTTTGTCTCCTGCAGTTTAAACGCTGTAAATGTGTGGATTTGAGTTGATAATACACTCATACTCCAGAAGATGGCTTCTGTTCAGGATTGAAGCAGATTCGTTCAGGTATTGGAGGAAAGGGAGAAGTTAAACAAAGTCCAGTCAAGAAGCCTCACAAACACAAACATATCTGGACTGTGGAGGGCAGTTCTAATGCAGTGACCGCACGAGACACCTTGGGTCAGAGGAACCGAATCAGGCTCCTCTTTTTACACGAGACAGTTTTGCATTTGATAATAATCCAAGTCCAGAGTCAATGATCCACTTGTTGAATTAAATCCAAAGTCGCAGCAGCGTCCATCAGGAGGTTTTGGAGCGTGTGCTGAGCGGAGTCACAAAGTTAATGACGTGCAATTCAGCCCAGACTTTGCTTTGGTTTTCACATCGCAGGCGACCCAGGATGGCCCAGGGGATACCGGACGAGGTGATGATGAACACCGCTCTGATCAGAGACTTGGCAGATGTGGCGAAGGATGCGGCGCTTCTCCACGGCATCTTGATGAGGATCCAGGAGAGCCCCAACTCCTCAGAGGTACTCCTACAGCAACGCATGCTGGAACGGCGGTCAAAATGTGCAAAGCTGATGACCTTCTGGCTGTGAGGTCAGAGTACCACCCACTACACTGCCGAGCCACTGGAAGAGTTGTGATGACATGAAAGAAGTAGAGACTAAAAATATTACTTATTTTGTCGAGAGACTCGTTTTTTTTTAGAAGTGATTTGATCGCAAGTGTAACAGAGATGAGTTAAAACAATAAAAATAAGCCTCAGAGCCAAAACCATCAAGTGTAACCGTTTAACTCAACAGTGATCCATGTTCTTCACCGCTGAGGTGGACCCAATTGATTTCAAATTAAAAGTACCATACATGAGGAGATTGACTTTAAATGCCTATGCATTAACAGCATTAGGAAGTCTGGCATTGAACAAAAATCACTACTTGGTGTGACTCAAAGTGTGTGTGTGGAGAATTATCCTCATTAGTTAACGCACATGTCAGTTGTATCAACCGAGACACTGGGAAGCTTTTTGCAAGCGCCCTGGACACGGGAACTAAATATGCAAATAAATAAAAAATTTAATGTCGATAACTTTCCACTTTAAAGGTCCCATATTCTAAAGTCTTTTTTAACAATTTCACGTCGGTGTCAGAGGACCAACAACCTCATATTCAAAGTGTATTTCATCAAATACAGTCCTGAATGTCATCTTCTTGGTTTTTGTCTCGTTCCTCCTCTGAAACTCTTCAAACTGCACCAACCTGCTTGAAAATTGCTGCATAAATAACATTCGACTGATCAAACCTCTGATTAAAGATCATATATTATACAGTTTTTCAACAATTTCACTTCGGTGCCATTTGTCCAACAACATTGTATTAAAGGGTTTTCCCTAAATCCAGCCTCGGTCCTGAATGTCATCCAGTCTAAAAGTCCCTCTACAGAGAACAGGGTGTTTCTGTGTCGGTCCACGTCTCCTCAAGGCCCGTCTCGGGGAGAAGAGCTTTCCGGTGTTTCAGATGAACTGGTTTCCCTGTTAACTGGTGACCCTTGTTGCTGCTGATAACGGAAGTTAAAAACCCGACAGAAATCCGTAGGTGTCCTGACGAACGACGTTTAACAGCATTTACAATGAAGTTTCCAAGTGTCGTACCTTTTTAATATATGCTGTTACGAGCAACAACGATTGAAGCTAAAGGAAATTGGTCACCATTTAACAGGGACACCAGTTGACTCGAAACACTGGTACTCTGTGCTAATGTTTACGGTGGAATTATCGCTATGACTCATATAAACGCTGTCTTTGAACCAGAATGTGACTGAAGGAGAGAATCCTGAAGATGGGGAGTTAAAAATATTGTGTGTTTGAATATGTTACTTAGTTTGGTTGTATGTGTCGTTAAAGCTACTACCAAGTAGCTAACGCTAGCTCCTGTAAGGGTAACTTATGGTTTTTCATATTATACTGAATTTATTCAGCGTATCAGTGAGGCAGAGCTCCACTACTAGAGGGAGTGGTTATTTCCCTGCATGATGTCATGAAGGGAAAATCTCTGAATCACCTGTATGAGCACACATTTGCTAAAAAGTGGAGCAAGAAAATGAGGGAGATGACAGACTTGCTTCACTTCTGCGGCCTCATACACAGACTATGAGGACACATTTTACTCTTCTTTAAAATCGTTATAAAATGAATTTAGCATAAATGTGATTACAATATGGGACTTTTAATCATTGCTCATTGAGACTGACACACAGACTATAACTCAGGTTTTAAAATCCTCCTCTGAGCGTCGCCCTCAGGTTCCCGTCAGTCTGAGAGAGTAAAGCAACACGTTTGAAGTTATGGCCGACTACCTTTCAGTCCTTCACACACGCTGCTGCACACCAAACAGCCATGTCAGGAATTTGTTGGGCTCCAGCCGCAGGATTCAGGGAACGTTTGGCCTCGAATGTGAATTTTCATTCCTCGCATTCTCCCGTCCATTGTTTGGTTTGTTGATGAATAGATGTTTTTTTTTGTTTTTTGTTTTTTTTTTAATGTCAGCATTCTCTTCTCGTAACGTTGCACACGTTGTTTTTCAGCTGGTGACCTTCGCTCCATTCACGCTCTTCCCCTCGCCCGTGCCCCGGTCCATCTTCCTCCAGGCCCTGGCGGTGCAGACTCACTACAACACGCTGGTGGACCGGATCTGTCAGGACGTGGACTTCCTGCAGGAGGCTTTAGCCAGGCGAGTTGTAGCGACAACCAACACTGTGCGAAAACCTTCCGCCCGAGGCTCTGCTCTCATGTTCTCAACAAACCTGTTATTATGCAGCCAGAGGTCAAAAAAAATAAAAAAAACACACAGTGCAAACTTCTGTAATACAACTTAACCTCTAGTTTGAACCGTTTTGATTAATGAAATGCTGCTGGTGGAAACTGCAGCTGTCCATGTGAGAGAAAAACACAATGAGCCACAGTTTAGATTTAGAAAAACAGCACTGGTATTTGGAAAAACAAAACGTACAAAGAAAGTAACGTCTGCTCACATTATCGTGGTTTTACCGGCTGTCCCTTTTAACATGAAGCTGGGAACACAACAAAGACGGTTGATTGAGCGCAAATAGAAATGAATATCGAGATCTGCAGGTCGTGTTTACTTCATCCCAACGAGTGACCTTTGGCTTGGCCCCGCCCCCAAATGCAAACAAGCCAATAGCATTCAACTACCAACTGGCCGGACTCAGACCAACATTCTCCTCTCCGTAGAGAAGCATTGGAGTATTACTAGTATTATTATAATAATAATAACGGTGGCATTTGGTTGACAGCACCATCGCAGTGGATGATTTCACGGCGAGGCTGTTCAGGATCCACCAGCAGATCCTCAAAGAAGGAAAATCTCAGGTACGTCTTTCCAACTGCTTTTAAGATTGAGTGAAGAATTTGACGACGGGAGTAAAAGAACACCTAGTTAAGTTGCAGCCTCAGTATTCCAATCCAATCCAATCCAATGTATTTATAAAGCACTATTAAAAACAACTCAGTTGACCAAAGTGCTGTACAACAATATAAAAATACAATTATAAATACAACAATACAGTGGCAGCACAGAATACACTTTGAGCAGTAAAAGTCAACTTCAACACTGGTTAAAAGCCAAAGAGAACATGCGTGTTTTAAGATGTGATTTAAAAACATGAAGGGAGTCAGCCTGTCTAATGAACAGAGGAAGCTCATTCCACAGTTTGGGACCAACCACAGAAAACGCTCGGTCTCCTCTGAGTTTGCGATGCGTCTGGGGGACCGAAAGCAACGCTTGATCAGCTGACCTGAGTGAACGTGCTGGGGAGTACGACACAAGCAGGTCGGACAGGTAACGAGGGGCAAGGTCATTAAGACATTTAAAAACAAATAACAGAATTTTAAAATCAATTCTAAATTGCACTGGGAGCCAGTGCAGAGAAGAGAGGACGGGTGAAAATATGATCATATTTTTGTGAGCCAGTCAAGAGGCGCGCTGCAGCGTTCTGAACCAGCTGCAGGCGGGTCAGTAAGGACTGGCTGATGCCGGTGTACAGGGCGTTGCAATAGTCCAGCCAGTTGCAATAGTCCACCAGTATTCAGTGACGGTTGAGGAGGGAACTGTGCGTACTATTGTAGCTGTGTTGTGTTTCTGCCGGCGGAATCCAGGATGAGGAGAAGCACCAGCAGGGCTGCTCCAAATTCATGGTCAATTTATTTGCAATATGCCGCATTTTCTGGACTCTCGGTCACACTTTTTTTTTAAGTTGTGTAGCTGGTTGTGTTACTTCTAATTAAGAAGTGACTCGTATATCAAAATAGAATGGTACGTTGACAGCAGGATAATTATTGTTGTTCTCTTGAGTTGTCCTTTAACGTCGCGGCTGACGGCTGTAATACAACAACGACACAAGTTGGCGCGGTATTCTGTGCCGACGGCTGTGTACTCCAGCTAAATGGGTTTATTGGTGAGCTGCACCTCGTCCTATATACTGTACATAGCATAACACTGCAGAAAATAGCAGTCAAACTGTGTTTTTGTACAGAACAGGGCTCTGCAGCCGCGACGACCAAAACACACGCTTGTGTGATTTTCCACCAAATCAAATTTACATGTTCAACTTTAAAAACAAGGTGGACACAGCTTCTGAAGTTTCATGTTTGCAGCAATTAAAAAAAAAAAAAAAAAAAAGTACAAAAACTATCTTATGTTGTGTTTGTGAAGTTTCAATTACAATCAAGGATGGTAAACATTTCAGCTGGTTTTGTGCCTGATTTCTGTGGTTTATATTGTTTTAAGTTTGACATTTTAGAATCGAATAGAAATGTTTTATTGATCCCAGAGGGAAACTCCTTCAATAATGAATAAAGCTGAATATCAAATAAGACGGGGTGAAAATGGGAAAAAGCCATAAATATTGGCATGTTCAAGGTTTAACTGTGACTAAAATCAGCACTAGGAGGATGGAATTAATTAAATCACAGCAAACAGTATTTACAGGGAGGAGTTATAGAGTCTTATTGCCACAGGAAGGAGGGAAGGACATCATTTTATCTGTTTTCTGAGTTCTTTTATTCTATTTTTAAGCTTCTTTTTCCATTTTAGAAATTTTCATTTATTTTAAAGTTGTTGTTTTTTTTAATCCAAGAGATAAACGTCAATTTGAAAATGACTGGCTTGTAAATAAAATAAAAATAAGATGAGAATTTTGTTAAGGTATGATTTAGAGAAAGCGCCTGGGAGCCGCGGGTTGCAGGCCCCTGGTATAGCGCTTCCCTCCCATCAAAACAATAAAATGTAGCGCGCATTGCAAAGACGCAGAATTAAAAAAAAATATTAAAAACTATAACTGCGATACAGAAAACTACAGCTGCATAAAATATACAAACGCAGAAATACAAGTTTCTCAGCTGGACTATTAATAATCCAGATGAATTTGTCTCCTCTTCATCCTGTTTACGTCCTGTTAGCTTTCGGTTTCTCCACTTGTCGGTTTGCTCAGTGTCGAGTTGATTAGTACGAAGAACATTTGTCCCGAACACAAAAACAAAGATTTCCTGTTGCATGAAACAAAAGTAATCCGTACTAGTTGTCCTTCTCCCCGTCAGTCCGTTACGTTGGGACTCAACCGCTCTGACTACATGCTGGACCAGGGAGAGGACGGGACGCCGTCTCTCAAGCAAATTGAGATCAACACATTCGCTGCCAGTTTCGGAGGCCTTTCGTCGCGCACGCCCGACGTACACAGGTAAATGATGCACTAACTTATGAAGACGCTCCTCTTTAACCAGGTTAAAGCTCGAGCTTCTGCAGACGGTTTCCCTGGCGTGGCAGTGTGTTCTGGGTTTGAGGCCACGAGGATTTAAAAAAAAAAATAACAAGCAGCGATGGAAACCAGACATGGTCACAAAGTGAAGATGGACAACCCACAGTCCTCAGACTGGTGTGCTTCCTGGTTAATCCTCAGACACGTTCTGAAAGTGGCCGGCAGACTGGAGGAGAGCCAGCGCGTCCCGGACAACAATCCTGCAGCCGGTCTGGCCAGAGCCATCGCCACGGCCTGGGAGCTCTACAGATCAGACAGGTGACGCCCACATCGAGCCATTAAATCCACATCCGCTCCACACATGACGGCAGCAAATGTAAAGACACTTTATTTTGTTATTACACTTGCCTCGGTGTCGTTACAGGGCGGTTGTCATGTTCCTGGTGGAGGAAACCCAAAGGAACGTCTTTGACCAGCGGTACATTGAGAATGAGCTGTGGAAGAGGTACGCCTGTGTTCAGGGAAATCAAAGCCCCAGTGGAGACGTCCTGGTTTCTAGTTGTGGCGTTGAGTTTGTGTGGTCACCGCTTCATCCACGGGAGACATTTCTCCAGGTTTTGTTTGGGTTTTGGAAATGGGATTACCTCGAATCACTGACATGAGCCCCAGGAACATCGTTTGAACATTAAATGACTTAATCAGCCTAGAAAACAACAAAAATGTCACCAGAATGTTTGTCCAAGTCCGGGTAGCTGAACGCTAGTGCTTCATTTGTGTTTGGGGGCGGGGCTTAGCCAAAGGTCAACTGTATTTTACAAAGAAAACTGCTCGTATATAATCTCAAATTACTGTTTATTATACTTTAACAATTGAAACATGAGGTTCAAAATTAAAGCTTTAGATCCTGTGCTCTGATAGATTTCAAACTTGGTAAATAAAACACTGATACTTTTGATCAGTATTTTAGACAGTAATGTTAGAGAAATAAATCATTGTGTCATTAATGACACGAGTGAAACAAATAAAGTATTACAGGGTGACTTCTGTAAAAAATAAAATAATTTAAAAACAAGGTACAGAGTGTAGTCTCTAAAATACTGACCCTGGTGTAATAAAACCTGGATGATGCCCTGAGCCTGATCACGCCTCATCAAGACCAACATGGTAGCACATAGTGACGTTGTGAATGATGGACAATGGAAATATAGACAGAAATATATCCACTATGTCAGGCTGCACAATGTAGTAAGAATGTTGTTGGTGATTACTGTGTGTGTGTGTGTGTGTGTGTGTGTGTGTGTGTGTGTGTGTGTGTGTGTGTGTGTGTGTGTGTGTGTGTGTGTGTGTGTGTGTGTGTGTGTGTGTGTGTGTGTGTGTGTGTGTGTGTGTGTGTGTGTGTGTGTGTGTGTGTGTGTGTGTGTGTGTGTGTGTGTGTGTGTGTGTGTGTGTGTGTGTGTGTGTGTGTGTGTGTGTGTGTGTGTGTGTGTGTGTGTGTGTGTGTGTGTGTGTGTGTGTGTAAAATGTTTACATTAACAAACATCATTTTGTACGTCACAGTTTTGCCGTGTCACTAATAACGTGACGACTTATTTTCTCTGCTTTTCAGAAACATTCACACAATCAGACGACGGTTCGACGACGTCTATCAAACTGGATCTCTTGACGAGGACAAGAGGCTTTTTGTGTGAGTCTGCTCTCCGCTGCCTCCTCCTCCGTTTAAAGCTGCAGGCGGATGTGACCTGGACGTACGTCTGCCAACCTTTTTGTTTCAGGGATGGAAGAGAAGTGGCCGTGGTTTACTTCAGGAACGGTTACATGCCTCAGAACTACACCTCTGAGCAGGTGAGGACACACTGACGGAGTAACCATAGCGACGGTTTAGGAGCTGCACACATGGCCAGTGATGCCGGTAACGCGGTACTCTCATATGCCCAAACGAACACACACACACAATGCATGCAATCTCTGCACGCTCATCTGACCCGCCCCCTTCTCCACTCTCAGCCAATCACACAAAAGAATCGGAACCAACAACAATAATCACTAAACCATATCATTGCAACAAGAACACAACTGCAGAGATGTTCCACTATTTTTGTCAGTAAAAAGATGTATTGGCAGGAAGTCGTCGTCTCCCCCCCCCCCCCGGTTCCCTTCCCGCTTCAGAAGAGGCAGTCAGGAGCAGACAGGAGTCCCAGGTTGTTGGACATGTTGCTGTTGGAGGAACACAACAGAACTTTCAGCCACAGGAATAAAGAAAACCTGCCGGAGGTTCTAAACTTCCACCACAACAATTTAGAGGTGAATGTTCTCCGCAGACGTGGGAAGCTCGTCTGATGATTGAGCGCTCGTTGGCCGCCAAGTGTCCAGACATCAGCGCTCACCTGGCCGGAACCAAGAAGGTCCAGCAGGAGCTGGCCAGACCGGGAGTCCTGGAGCGGTTCTTCCCCGACCAGCCGGAGGCGGCGGAGCAGGTCCGAGCCACGTTCGCCGGCCTCTACACTCTGGACATGGTGGGAAAACGGACACGAGTACCAACGTTGTTGTTTTGGTTCTGGACTTTCTGCTCTGAATTGTGTCCAGAAACGGTGAAAGTAGCAGGAAGAGGCGTGAGTCTTTATCTTGGTTTGTTCTCCTCAGGGCCCCGAAGGGGATCGAACGGTGGCGATGGCTCTGGCGGCTCCAGACCGGTTTGTCCTGAAGCCCCAGAGAGAGGGAGGAGGTACGGAGAGCATCCGGGTCAGACGGACCATAATATAGCTTTTTGTCATTTAGAGTCAAAACGGAATATATGATTTAAAAAAAAAAAAAAAAAAGTCCTAAAACCTGAACTCTACAATCTGAACTCTCATCAGTCTTTAAATCAGTTTTTGGTTTCTAGTGTCTGGACTCATCTAAACGCAGTGGAGTCGTCACCACGTCAATAGAAAATGAATCTCTAGTCGTTTTTTTTTTTTTTTTTTTTCCCTTCAAATAAGAAATATTGCACAGCTGAAGAGCTGAAACCAGTTTTTTCTTCTCGTGCTGAATTTAACAAATTAACAAGCTACTGAATGAATTTTTAACGGGTCAGAATCTAACAGAACGATATCGTGCAGTTTTCTCCACCTGAGAAAAACCACCGCCACCACAGGAGGTTTACAGGTTATTATTCACTCTGTTGGACCTTTTACCATCAAACACACAGTTTCAGCCTAAATCCTCCATTGTACTCAGACGATAGAAGTGGACGTCCACTGAAGACTCTTGAAACAGGAAGACATGTCACTCCTGCCTTCAGGTAACAACATCTACGGGTCGGAGCTGTGCCGGGTCCTGGAGGGACTGAAGCAGAGCTCCGAGCGGACGGCCTACATCCTGATGGACAAAATCCAGCCGGCTGCGCTGCAGAACTACTTGCTGAGAAGAGACGCTCCTCTTAAAGTCAGCAGCTGCCTGAGTGAGCTGGGGGTCTTTGGAGCTTACGTAAGGTAAGAAATCATCTGTGTGTTGCTGCTTCACGTCTGTGTTCGGACCGTCGCTTCTCACCTGAGGCGGAAAGTTCAAGTTTACCTTAAGACCCAACAAGCAGCTTTCACTCGGTGTGTATAAAGAGCCGCTTTATTCACTTTGAATCGAGTTTAACTGGAGCCGCAAGACACATTTAACCTTTAACATGAGGCCAACCGCTTCTAAAGTTCTGACGTACAGGAGGCACGTCGCTGTGCACCGACAGGATTTAACTGTTGACGCAGGTTAATGAGCGACAACCTGCCGAACGCGGCCAGCGGACCGCTTCTCCTGGCAAATTTCAAGACGAACACAAGATTTTATGGCCTCCCCCTTCCCTGTGACTCGGACACGTTTTTAACTACACCCCTCAATGAGCGGACAGTCCTCAAGCTTCACGTTACACCAGGGGAGTCAAACATCAGGCCCGTGGGCCAAAACCGGCCGCAACAGGCGCCAATCCAGAACCACAAACCACCGAGTGAGCTGGTTATAGAGGATTTAGAGGATTGTTTTTTATTTTATTTGGACATTTCACTGTATTTTTCACCAGAATGTTTAAATAAATTTGACCTAAATGTCGCGATTGTTATTATTTTACAGGACTAATTGTTTGATCTTGTAAAATTATAGACAATTCCATCACGTGAACTGTGGCCACAACAAAACCAAACTTTCAAGAGTAAATTCAAAGGTTATCATGGCAATATTTTAAGTAAAATTTTATTTTGTATTTTTGTCTACATCTTTGTGTGTGTGTATATATATATATTGTATACAGCTTTATATTGGTTCAGTTAGGTGCTTATAAATAAGTATGTTTCTTCCATAACATATTTGGTTTGTTAAACATCAACTCGTCCTACAATTTATCACAATATAGTATTTAGTCGTACACAGTGTAGTATCTAGTAATTCATTAGAATACACCATTTGAAGTCTAGTTTTTGAGGGGAGGCGCCCAATTAGTACGGTTTGTTCTTCATGTGCCATCCGTCTATCAGGCGGTGCTCCTCTATTGGGAACTACACCATGTAGAACTTTGGAGAAGTCACAGAACAGACTCTATGAAACACTGAAGACCCCTCCACGGTCACACGCGGAATGAAACTGGCCTTCAGAATAATATTCACAGTTCATGTCGAAGTTCTGGTCGAAGTGGATCTCAGGATCAAGGTCATTTTCTATTTCATAGAGCTTATGGTCTTGAAAGTCAGAGGACTTAAAATCAACCATATTTCTAGCAAAATAAATATGTGACGTCCCCCCATTGTTCCAGCTTGTGATTCATTAGTTTTTAACGTCCCTGGCTGTCATCACTCTGGCCTCTTCTGCTTTGTCGGATCATCATTTTAAAGTTTCTTGTCCAAGTGTCTTGAATCTGCTTTACCTTTTTCAGGATTCTATCTTCATTTACTTAACCCCATGGTTTGTGGTGATGGCCAAATAAAGCTTTGTGCGCCACTGTCTTTATTTTCTGAAGCCACTAGATGGCGCTGTCTGTTCAACAAACGTTTGAAGACGCGCTCTATAGCCAGTCTTTCAGCTTCTATGGCGCTCTTGACTCCACTAAGAGCGCCATCTGGTGGAGTCAGAAAATATAGAAAGTGGCTCATGAACCTTCATTTTTCCACCACTCGTGGTTTGTCTCAAGTCCAGATATCATAATGTCCTTTATCCTTGTGTTCTGATCCACATCATCCATTCTTCAATTCTTTTTTTTTTTTGTTGGTCTTTTTCTTTGAGCACAGCCTTCAGCTGTTTCACTTCTATTCCCTCTCTGTTGCTTTGCCACCTTAAGGCCGGCACACGCTACAGCATAATCGGGCAGACCTTAGGCCCCGTTTACACGACCACGAATTCGAGTGTATCCGCAAATCTTTCTTCACTTTTGGGGGGTCCATTTACACGACACCAGTTTGAAGATGCACTGTTTCAGCAAAGTTTTTAATCCGGCTCCCAAGGTGGAAAGATTCTTTCATGGCCACTATTCCCTCCTGCAGAGACTGATGGAGGCTACAGAGCCTGTTACTGCACATCTCTCCCCCTCCCTCCTGCTCCTTCAGTTGTAAACAAACATGGCAACCGCGTAGTGGTACGACCCGCGGTCTATATTCTAGTTTTATCGTCCAGATCTGTAGTTTAATAGTTGAGACTCTCCCTGATAGCGTCCGATGCATCATCAGTCCATGCGGATGTCGGGTTCTCTCCATTTTCTTCACGTTTACAGTGTTTTGTTCTCTGCACACGTCTGTGTAGTTTCATTCCAAAATCAAGCAACAGCGCCCTCCAGTGGCCCGGCATACTAACTACATCGTTGTCTCTGTGTCCGCTGCTGCAGTGGAAACGCACTCCTTTTGTTTAGCGGATTAGGTGTTGCAGGTGTACCCAGGGCCTTAGTCCCGATCTCTCCTCCCAATCATCGGGAGCACAGGCCTGATTGTCGGGTCTGATTCTCCTGTGG
Organism: Lipophrys pholis; assembly: GCF_963383615.2. Classification (NCBI taxonomy): domain Eukaryota; kingdom Metazoa; phylum Chordata; class Actinopteri; order Blenniiformes; family Blenniidae; genus Lipophrys; species Lipophrys pholis. Next base: position 6,678,560 of record NC_137630.1, on the reverse strand, counting down.
TGTGTTGAGAGCGACTTTGTCGGGTCTGATCTGCTCGGAAGGAGAGATCGGCGATAATTAACTGGAGGAATCCTGTAGTGTGTGTGTGTGTTGTGTGTGTGTTGTGTGTGTGTTGTGTGTGTGTGTGTGTGTGTGTGTGTTCTGCTGGAGAGGAGCCGGGCAGCAGGGTGTGTGACGTCACGAGCACCGGGATGAAAACCAACCAGGCTGAAAGCATCACTGCTGCTGCAGCCAAAACCAGAAAGTTCCAGACGTGTGAATTCCTGACTTCATGTGATTTAGACCATATTAATTCATTGGACACTATCAGCAGACCTGCAAGGCACCGATCGCTGTTTCACTTTATTGTTCCTCACTGCTCTTCTTTAACTTTCAACTCAGTTTGTTTTGAGGCTGTTTTCCCCGTGTGGATGCATGTTTCTGTAGTTCTGTCAGGCGTGAGCATTATTATTATTAACCTCAGTATTACAGAACAACCCCCGTGGAACAAATCAAGAACAAAAACATCCTTCAAAGCCACAGTGACGAGGATTTTGCACTCCAAGTACACCACGTGGGCGGTGCAATCCGTGCACCAATCAGGATATTGTATAAACAGGCAGGCCATTTTCCAAGAGTTCTGATTGGTCGGTAGACGGCGCCTTCGTTCTCTGCTCCGGAGTTAAACATCAGAGTGTTTGGGTGATTTCTCCCAGTAAGAAGTGAATCTGCTTCGCAGGACTGAAATCCCAGAGTTAATCCCAAAGTTTTCTCCATGAAAGAAAATCCTGAGTCGTCACATCAACCCCAGGTTGATCTGTAGAAACGTGTTTGTTTGCATCTCGATGCTGCGTTTTACACTGATGTCACGTTTGACTATGCGAGATTTGGAATATTGAGCGTGAAGAACATAGACCTATACACATAGTATCAGGCTCTGCACCATAGACTTCTATAAGTGTGTGTGTGGAATCTTGATGGGTGAAGATTTTAAAAATCCTGTAGTGTGTGCCAGGCTTCTATACTTTTCTGAAAAGGCTCATGGAGCCACTACAGAAGGACTAAAGAGCCGCAGACCCCTGGTATACATGCGCCACGTGAACTAATTCCACTTCATCTCCAGCTTCAAGTCTTCAGTTTTACATTGAAGAAGGTGTGTATCAGTTTGTTTATCCTCCTTCAGCCTGTGTTTGTCGTCCGTTTCCCCTCAGGAAAGGTGACTCCATGGTGATGAACGAGTGTGTGGGCCACCTGCTGAGGACCAAGAGTTCAGAGCACGAGGACGGCGGCGTGGCTGCTGGAGTGGCGGTGCTGGACAACCCTCTGCTGGTCTGAGACGCTGGAAACTGTCTGATACGTGTGTGTCATTATTCAATGACGGCCTTAAAATCCTGCTGTCACAACAAACATCTTCGTATTTCTACAGTATTTTCTCATTCACAGATTTTATATGTGTACGTTTATAGTTTTATGATGTTCAGGCTGGATGGCTGCTATGACACACACACACACACACACACACACAGCCCAGTTAAAATGATTGAAGGGGACCTAACATGTATAATGAAGAACTTGTTAAATCGGTGAAGTTCAAACAAATAAATCCAGGATGTCTTTGTTTTTTTTAATGTGAAGCCTCGAGTGTCACAACAGAAACGTGGACATGCTGCCATCTTGTGGTGCTCATGAGAAACTACAACACAAAAATTTTCAAAAGCAGCAGATTACTGAATTCTTTTTTTTATTTTAGACTTTGCAGGAATGACTCAGCTCCACTTCATCCTTCAGAAATTCCTCTGACCTTCCAACACATGAATAATGAGACTCACTGTTCTTATTGTAGGTAAAGGTTTTATTTCCCATCTTGATTGTATGACCCAGGGCTGCAGTGATAAATGTATTTCTGACCCTCTAAAGTTGTCATCATGGTCAAATGGAGTCTTAAACACTGAAAATTAAAACTGAGTGAATTCAAACAGCATCTCTGCTCGTCCTCTCTCTCTTTTTATCATTTGGTAAAAAAAGTCCATTTAAACAGGGAGAAACCTGCAGAACCAGACTGAGGTGGAGACTTTCTGCTGTTCCGGTTTGGGGTGAGGGGACAGAAGGAGAGAAAAGCAGAGGACAGACGGAGAGCAACAAGTAAACGGACCTAAATCCACTCACTGCAGACTGACGGAGGGAAAATGATCCAGGGTGTCCTGAACCAGCCCCTTCATTGAAAAGAAAAGTCTCCAGACGAACTGTAAAAGTCGAGACTGTCGGCCTCCTCAACTGAAACTGGGAGCAGGTTCCACATGGGAAGAGCCTGAAAGCTGAACGCTCCTGTAGATCCCTCCAGGAAGCGGCACTCTGAGAACCAAGTGTTCTTCTGGGCTGATCTGAGACGAACGGCTCTTAGAGATACGGTGCGAGAGAGAAAAGCACAGTCACCACTTCTGTACTTGGTTTATGAGACCGCAAGTCGCTTCTGTTGGCCCGACCTGAGAGCTCTGCGTGGGGCATAAGGGTGAAGGAGGGTGGGAATATGAAAAGGTGTTTGGTGATATAACACTTTAAAAGTTTGCGTCAGTGTTTTAAGAGGAACACGAGAAGCGATGGGAGGCCAGGACAGGGGTGACGTGGGATCTCCGCTTTGGTCCTGTTGGAAGACGAGCAGCTCGTTGGGAGTGTTTGAAGGACTGACTTCAACAGATAAATATGGTATTACCTTGCATTTTCAGAGAAAATCGACCAATTTAGAAAATAAACCGGATCTAAACAAGCTGCAGAAACATTGAGGTCCTGTTTACGGAACCGCCTTTCAAGTTACGGAAGCGTTTTGTATTCACGTAAAAAATTTTTAAATGTACGCGTTTTTTCTGAATTAATTAGATCATTATCTCATAATGATGATTACAAAAATTAGAACAAATAATTCGGCTCTTTATTTCTGAATTTAATATAATGGTTTTCTGAAAAAATAAAAATCTGTTCTGTTTTTCTGAATTGATGAGATAATTATCTCATCAATTCAGTAAAACAGAGTCCGTTTTTATTTTTTCATGTGAATGCAATCCACTTCCGTATCAAGTGAACATGACGTCCGTTTATACAGAATTGCTGAACACAACGCAGTTAACATGCCAGACCACTGGTTGGCGCTGTTTGTTGTTTTTGTAATGAAACCACACGCGAGGCAGAGAACAATATAAACATTAGCAATGGAAAGTACACGGACATTGTAGTGGACAGACGGACAGTTGGATTGTTATTACAGTGACTGTCAACTATAAAACCACCAGGAGTCCCAGGAGAACATGGACCGGGACACTCTGGAGGACACTCTGTTCTGATTGTCCAACAAAACACAAGTAAAGTTTTCCATTTTCACATGATGAAAGTTTTTTTTTTTCTTTTCTTTTTCAAAATCACTACATTCTCTGCAACTCTGGAGCTTTTCTGGAGACTTGACTGGATTAACGATCCCCGGAAGAAGACGGTCACGTAATGGCAGCAGCGTTGCAGTTACACTCTTTGTGACACTAGATGGCAGCAGAGTCGAAGGTATTTTCCTCAGGGAGTTCAGCTGAGCTGAGTTGAAACCAGGTGACAGTTCATGTGGGTTCATGTCCAGTGCAGCTTCTGTGTGGATCCATCGTCATCCTGGCTAATGCGTCTCTGAGTTAATAATGCTGCACACATGCCCAGGCCTGTTCCTGTAGCTTTAACCAATGCCGAGTCTTTGTTTACTTCCTCAGCGTAGATCAACTGGGCTGTTTTAAAGCTGTTCGGACAGAAAATACCCTCTGTGGGTGGACTATGATGACGCTAATGACGCAACAATTCAAATGGCGCTCTTCATCGTCAGCACATCTTCAGCATGATACTCTTAATGGTCAGAAAAACATTTAGTTTCCAGCTGGAACGTTGTGTAAATCACGTTTAGCACTAGTTTTATTTGTTTATTTATTTTAATATCAATGAGCTTGTGACTGATTCCCATCGTTAAATTAGTTAAAATAAACATTAGCAGCTTTAAATAAACTTCCGCACGTCTCTGTGAGTCTAATTCTGATGATTTATCCTTCATCTGATCATACAGACAATCAGTTTGTTTCAAAATTACATCTTTTACTATTTTAAACATCTTCAAAATGTTCATGTCATGGAAAGAAAGCACTGAGAGAGCAGGCCTCCCATGGTGCACAGATATTTACATACATATTATAGATCTTTTTCAGGGGTCTACAAACATTTTCCAAAAAAAGAGTCTATTTTTTTTTGTCTGTTTCCACCAAAGAAAATTCATCTGGAGCCACAAAACAGATTTAATCATATAAGATCATTCAGCTTATGGTGTTTTGTTAAATTCATGATGTTTCATGTAGAACAATTTGCTGTTTTAGCTCTTGTAGCCCCTTTTAGCTGTTTTAACCTTTTATTTTATTATTTGTTTTTACATTCTTGAAAGTTTCAAAAATGTTGAATACTTTTCTTTGAGCCAATCCACCATCTTACACTTTTTTATCAGTTTACAGCGTCGTGGATGAACCCTCAGGCCGTCCGCTAGGAGCAGTTTGGGGTTCAGTGTCTTGCTAAATAACACACTGACATGTGGAGATGGGAATTGAACTGGCCACCTTCTGATTGGGAGACGAGCGCACAACCAAACAAGCTACCGCCCCAGTTTGTTGGTCTGCTGAATGTGGTCAAAATCCATCCCCGGGTTTTCTGCCCATGGGGGCTCCTGTAGTTTGTCTCAGTAGCGTCTCTACTTCCCAGCAATCCCTCGCCTGGATCTCGTTTCGAAGGGATTGCAAAATGGAAATCTGAGATATTAGTTAGAAGTGCCCTCGGTCGGAGTCGTTTTCAGACAGTTGGCCCGAGCTGTTGTTTCCAGACCCAAAGTCTTCGGCGCTGACGCCGTCCAGCTGAAGTGTTGGGGGTCGTCTGGGAGAGACACAGGTCTGTGTCAGCAGGCAGAATCTCCCACAGGAAGCTCTCAGCAGAACTGGTTCCACTGCAGAAAACACAGGAACGCAGGGAGGGTGGACGCAAGGTTACGAGCGGACACTTTGTCTCTGGCTGGAGGTCTTCCTCCTTCCTGAGTTCGGTGTAGCAGTGTGACGCGGACGGAGGACAGGTGGAGGTAAAAGGTCCCCATCATGTTTTCTCTTTAAACCCCCCCCCCCCCCCCCCCCTGTTCCCGCCGCGCCGCACAAACACTCTTTGCGTAATAAGCCAGTTACACAAGCGCTGGCCTAGTTAGCCGCTGACCTCTCTCCTTCTCTCCCTCAAGTGTGAGTGGATTAGGTGGTGCAGGCGGTGCAGGCGGTGCCGGACGCTGGCGTACAGACAGGAAGTGGGTCACGGCAGCGTGGAAGTGGGTCAGAGTCACCCTGCTCTGCCATCGCTCCGGTTCTGCGAGGATGGGATGTCTTAATCAAAAGCAGCTGCTGCTCGTGTGTGCGTGTGTGTGTGTGTGCGTGCGTGCGTGCGTGCGTGTGTGTGTGTGTGTGCGTGCGTGCGTGCGTGTGTGTGTGTGTGTGTGTGTCTGTGTGTGGGGCAGTATGTTCAGTTTACGCTGAGATGACACACAGTTTGTACTACTCCATTCCTGACCTCGTGTTTTTATGTCTTATTAACAAGAATAGCTGGAAGTAAAGCACCGCGCCCCCCCCCCCCGCCCACACACACACACACACACACACACACACATACCCGCCCACACACACACACACACACACACACACACACACACACACACACACACCCACACTCACCGCTCTCACTCTGACCACAGCTCACAGTTTCCTATCAGCGCTGTGTCGGCGCTGACTCTCTTCCCCGAGTGCCGGAAACCAAAGGCTCACCTTCGTCACTGCCGCCGTCCAGGAAAGTCGGACCTCAAATAAACTAAAGGGCGTCATCAGCTTCAGTGCACCTTGTGGCGGCTGTGGCTCGGTTGGTGGACGGGGGGGGGGGGGGGTCGTCTCTCAATTGGAGGGTTGCGGGTTCAATACTGTCAAAGTGTCCTTGAGCAGGACCCACACTGCCTTGACAGCGTGAGGAGTTGTCCTGATTACACAGTTAAAACGTTTGACTTTGCTTGCTGGGTGTGTATCCTGCCCCCGTCACCTCCAGCTCCTACGACCCTGGACTGGATGAAGTGATATGAAAGATGGACGATACTCTGGGTTTCTTCTAGAATCAACGTAAGAAACAAACTAGGAGTTCTTTGACTTTGTGTTGCTAAAAGTGAATTTACAAAACAATAAAAAAAAACGTCTTGACATGAACAGTTACATCATTTGATTTTCACGATGAAGATGAACAGAAGAGGTTAAAATAACTCCAATAAGAGACTGAGACGCCACGCTGGGTTAAAAAAAAAAAAAGAAGCTGTAAATTAATAGCAAACGTCAGGTTTTCCCCTCATTTCTATTTTCCCCTCTGATCCCAAATCCTCTGCGATTGAAAAGTAAAACAATGACTCCTAAAAATAGATCGGAGCAGATTTGTACTGAAGGGCTGCTTCGAAGCTCCTCTTTCTATTTGACTTTTGACTTTTGACATGCGACCCTGCCGAGTAAGAGGTGCTGGCAGATAAGTGTCACTTCGCAGGAAGTGGAATCCACACACGACTCGGCGTTCCGACCCGAGCACAAGACAACGACTTCTGATATCGGGACACCGTGAACACACGTCGTCTGTCTCCGTGGCGGTAACCCTCGTCTTTGGCGGAAGACGTTGGTCTTGTGTCGTACAGTGAGGGGCGCTCCAGGACGGCTGTGGCTGAGATCTTCTGCTTTGCCTCGACCCCTCAGTGCGGCGGCTGCTACAACCAACAGAAAGAATTACATTGATCACGATACTCCTGGTTCCACAAAATGATCCTGAGGAAATATGGAGGTAAATAAAAAGCCAGACCTTGTTCTCTGTGTACGTCCAAACCCAGATTCCGTCCATATTCCCGTCTGCCTGGAGAGACGGCGCGATGTTATGACACCACCAGTGACCATGTGGAGGGTTTGGGTCCGTCCACACCAGCCAGAAGGATCTTTTCTACTCCCTGGTGTTCTTAAGAAATATTCCGTCCACACGTCACACACAGCGATGTGGCACACATGCCAGGCCTTTAGGTGGCGCTGTAACTCCCTAAATACACCAACAATGCAGAAGAAGACACTGACAATTCTCCGCCTCAGGAGCTTCTGCAGCTCGACGTCCGCCATTGTTGTTGTTACGTGATCTAGTGGAGAATACGCGTTGGGGGGGGGGGGGGGGGGGGGGGTGACATCGTCGTTCTCCGCAGACGTGCGTCTGGCCCATCCAAAGCCAAGCCGGCGTTTAAAAATGTCCCCACCCTGGAACCTGTTTAAAAAGAAAGAAAAAAATTAAATCGGGCCCCTAATTCGCCGCGCCGAGTGGATGATTGGTTAGAAACGTGTGCGTTTAAATAAAACTGAGTTCTCGTGTTGACCGGCCCCCCCCAAAGGCAAATCCAATCAACATCCGTCCCTCCTGCCGTCAACATTGTCCTCATCAGCGACTCTCTTCTTCTACAAAAATAACTCTTTCTTCATCTCCGCTGTATCTGTATGTGTGTTGATTGCGCGTGGCGCCCTCTGGTGAGTTGAATGCCAAACGCTCATTCCAACTCGTTGGACACGTGAAATTAAAAAGGTGTCGATGTTTACATCACTCAAAGCCACAGACCTGTTTGGGTGGAGCAGAGATAAGTCTTAACAGATGAACAGATCAACAAAGTGAAGCTGACGCTGTTTACCTCCGGCAGTGACATGAACGCAATTGACCTTTGGCTAAGCCCCGCCCCCGAACGTAAGCCAACCAGAAGCATTGGACTTGCTCTGCCGTCCAGCTCCTGCTGCTGTGTGGTTTCTATGGTGACAGCTGCCATGTCAACATGCAGCCTTGCTGCGACGGCTTGTCGGCGTTAACAGCGGTGGGTGAGGGGGGCGGGGCTTAGCCAAAAGGTCAATTGTTCTATCAGAAGCAACTGAAGAATTAGAATTAATACTCTCGGCTTTGTGGGAGGAATCTGAGACGGTAAACTGACGACAGCACGTCTAAAGCTCCTCGACCCGAATCCACACGGGAAACATGACAAACACAGGAGCCGGTTTTAGTTGTTGATGTTTCTCTCTAATACCTTGTTCATACCGTTCTGAAGGAAAATCCTCATTACACTCATACAAACAGGTATTTTCAGCATTTATAGTTCTCAAAATACTTCAATCTTAACATCACGGAAACGCCCCAAGATCCCGGTTGTAAACTCGATCTCACCAGATCCTGATTTGCATCAAGTTCAGTTCCACAACACTCCAGACGTTTCTCGTGGCCTGACGACTTTGGCTTTTATTTTGTGCTGAATCTGTCAACTGTTGATGTTTTCGCTTGAGCCGCCGCGACGCCGTCTTTGATATCCCAGAAACCCTTGCTGCAGGTTTCCCTGAAGATGACGTCAGTTTGCTGGCTTCTGGTTTGTTTGTACACTTATTGACTTTGGTGAGATCGATTTAGGAAAATGCAGCTCGGAACTTAATGGAAATTTAGCTTAATGTTCTTGTTTTTGTGTTTATGCTGTGCAGAAGGGAGAGCTTTTATGGGAAGTGTATTTCTGAAGATTTATTTATTTTTGGTCGACTAACTTTAATCACACAATCCACCACATTATCATCGACAGCCACACAACAATGACCATGCGAGGTGTTCCACACGCCACTGGACAGGGCAAGACGGGGAATCAAACACCATCACTTCTACCAACTGAGGCACATCCGTCCATTTTTAGACCTTCTTCATGCACCAACGTCAAAAAGCATTCGATGACATTTTGTCTCACTGGTCTATGAACGCTGGAATAAAACACTCCTGACATTTTCAACACACACACACACACACACACACACACACACACACACACACACACACACACACACACACACACACACACACACACACACACACACACGCACACACACAAACTGGACAGAGTCAAGGTCAGTTCCTGTTTTTGTACCTTTCTCCGTTCTTCGATACTGTAAACTGCAGACTGCATGATCCCCCGTTTCCTCTGCCATTACCGACTGATTACCAAGCGATGGAAAGTTCACGGGGGACAGTCGGGGGAGTTTTATGTAACTGATGGTCCAGCAGCCACCGACAGGCTCTCCCGACTCAGCAGTTCCTATCAGCCCGGCTGGAGCCGGGGAATTATTTCTCTCTCTGCTGGAAAGTAAGCCAATTACTGCGGGGAAGAAAAAATAAATATAAAATACGTGTCTGAAACGTGCCGACTCATGGAGCTCGGCTCGTACGATCCAACCGTCTGCAGGCTGAGCCGTGGCTAATTATTTTTGGATTTACAAACTGTAACTGCATTTCAAAGGTTAAGCCGCTGTGCGTTCAGACTGGAGGAGCTCTTGAGTCGTTGAACGAAATCTGAGCAGAGCGTCCATGCCACAGAGTAAAAGTTCCAGTTCCAGACGTCACGTTGTCGTACTGGAAACAAGGCGATGCGGTATGTCAGGACTTTTACAAAGAAATGTAAAGACTGAGTGTCAGGGGCCAAAGCAGCTGCAGTGGTGTGATGACTCAGCAAAACAGAAACAATAACAAAGACTTTACATGTCATTTTTCCATAAAAAGGTTCCTTACAGGTAGATATATTGAATTATAGTTACTGGGGATACTCATGATTCTTTTCACAATACCAGACAGAGAAACAGATGATTTCATTGGGTCCTTGTCCGACTTAATAAACTTCGTGCTGCATCATGTTGCCTGTACGCTGTTTCGCTCTTGTCCGTTATTTTCTCACCATTTTCATGTTGCGACTTCGGAAAGACAAAAATGCTGCCACCCCTCTGATTTCAACCTGGAGGGACTTTCCTTTATTTCCAAATCCCCCGGAGCCACAAACAGAACTTTGCCGTCGTCTGCACCGATCGTCTCACGCTCTCGGTTCGCCGTGTGGCGCCGGACGACGAACACGTAGCCACGTGTGGACGCTCATCAAGGGAGTGAAGCGTCTTTGCTTATGAGTATTTTTTTTTTTATTTCACCGATTGAATTCGTCACACTCTTGTGTTGATCTCGAACCGTCTCGCCATGCGTCTTTACGTCTCCAGTAGTCAGTGTGCTACTCTTTGCCTCTACGGCGGCCACCAAGAGACGCGGCAAGAGAAATCATCAATAAATCACAAAACAGAATAATACAGAATAGAAAAAAAATGTCTTATGCAAGGAAGAATGAAAATAAGCATGAAATATAGAAAAAAGATTGATGAGGCCTCGTATGAATATAACATGAAAACGGTGTAATGAGGACGGTTGCTCAGCGGGCGGACGCCGCGCAGCCTTGAGCTGCTCTCATCAGGAGAATGTGCTTGTTTTGTTATCGAAAGGCCTTGTTTGCAGCGTTCGGCATCCTGACAGCCCCCGGGTAGAAACCGTCTCTGAGCTTGTTAGTGCCGCCCCGCCCGGGGGCAACAGGGGTAAAGGTGGCGGGGGTCTCTGTGGGCAGCACATCTGCGGCAGAGGCTCCTGTCTGCCAGGGCTTCTGGCCTTGTAAAGACAAGAGGAAATATATATATATATATATATATATATATATATATATATATATATATATATATATATATATATATATATATATATATATGCTGCCGAACAGGACAAGGGAAAATGAAATGAATGAACGAATGAATGAATGAATGAATGAATGAATGAATGAATGAATGAATGAATGAATGAATGAATGAATGAATGAATTTTATATATATTATATATATATATATATATATATATATATATATATATATATATATATATATATATATATATATATATATATATATATATATATATATATATATATAACATTAAAAATATATATAAAATTATAATATATAAAATTCATTCATTCATTCGTTCATTCGTTCATTCATTTGTTCATTCATTCATTCATTTCATTTTTCCTTGTCCTGTTCGGCAGCTTAGGCAAACAATATTATGTGACTGAGAGCCAGAAACAGAAAGAGGAGATTTAAAACTTAACGTTTCAAAAGGAGTGAGGGAAAATGTACTGAAGTTTAGAACCCCGAGATAGTAGAATCAAAGAATCACTGTATGAAAACTGAAAAAAAACAAGTTAAATTATGAATCAAAACGGGAAGCAAGTAGCCAGAGATATTCCTCTATACATCCAAAACTCTTTTAACAGACTCAACATGCACAACAATGAGATAAAAGTGATTCAAAGTACTTTCAAATACACCAAGAATGTGTTTTAGTAATCATGATTGATCATACACATTAATAGTAAATCACAAGCCTTGTATATGAATCAGAATATCGGAATTGCAGCCATCTTTTGAGGCTCGTTTTGTGTTTTCAATAAATATATATTAATTAAAAAGTGCAACTGCTGGAGAGAGAAACATTTTTTAATAAAGGAACTGTATTATTTATAAAACGATGGTGATGTGGTGGGAATATTCATGTCGGTCTCGAATTAAACTGAAAGAATAACTAATCTAAAACAGTCGTATGGTCACTATATCACTTAATAAATCACCAGTGTTGTTCAAACAGTGTTGGTGGCTGTGATGCTAATAGAAGAAAGTCCCAATCTTGATTTGGTACAATGATATTTAATTTAATTTATATAAAAAGGCAGATTAAATAGTTTAATTACACACACACACACACACACACACACACACACACACACACACACACACACACACACACACACACACACATATATATATAGATATATATATATATATATATATATATATATATATATATATATATATATATATATATATATATAAATGTTTTTATTTTTTTTGCCCTTGTCCTGTTCAGCAGCTTGGGCAAACAATATGATGTGGTTGAGAGCCTTCTGGAGTCAGAACAGTTTTTGCTCTTGCAACAGGAAGAGACCTGGAGTTTCCTCCTGTTGCTGCCTTTATTAGAAGTTGGCATGGCTGCTGTACACTTTGTATTATTGGTTTTATAGATTATGTGAAAAGGAAGTTCATTTAAAACTCATCCGCTTCCTGTTAGTTCATCAGTTTTCACCTCTTCAGCCCTCAAACGTTGGCAATCCTTCAGTTATTGGTTTATCTCACTCACCCGCTATTATTCCATGTTTATAGGTTAATGCCACGTGGAAAAAGAATTGGAAAGATTGTAATATTGCCCCTAAACTCGTGTGTAATCTGATCCGCTCTGAGGATTGAGTCTGACACAGGCACAAGCTGAGTGTTCACATTCCCCTGTTTGATCCGGACCAGAGTCTCTTCAGGGAAGAATCGTTACGTTTGGGTGACGTGAAAACTCCCACGAACTCTGAACCGGCGCTAACAAGAGATCTCGGTCTCCGTTCGTTTACAAACGATCTGACGAACGGGCGGCGCGGGAGGACGTGATGTAGTGTGCAATGCATTCTGGGTAGTAAACAAACAAAGACGTGCGTGGCAAGTTTATGTGCAGTGGGCGATGGAGAGTGAAGTCTGCCATTACTCTACTGGTGGAAAGAGTACTATTCTGCTCAAGTAAAAGTACAATTACTTTGATCAAAAATTGTAAAATTAGTCAAGTTAAAGTAAAAACTAGCTCATATAAAATGTACTCGGAATAAAAGTGAGTTCTTGACAGCAGGAGAATAGTGTCTCCTGAGTAGCACATGGAAGTCAAAGGGATGTAAATGGACCTCGGATTCTCTGAACAACCAGCTCACGCTGCATCATAACGCCGTTGTCTTTCTTGCGTTAGCGCTTCGTTTAATATGTCCGACTCAGTCTCCATCTTTATTGTAACATTAGCGGCAGTTACTTCTCCTACCCATCATTCACTGCAGTATTTCCTGGGCACATATTTTTAATCTAAAGAGGTCATATTATGCAAGATTCACTTTCTACTGGTTTTCCAGCAGTAATAATCATCCCCATACTTGGAACGACGCCCCAGAAGTGAAGAAAGTCTGTCCTCTCTCTCCCTGGCTTGTTTCAGTTTTTAAAAAGTGTGTTGCTCCAACCAGCCAATCAGAACTCAAATTCAAAACGCTGTAGTACATATGCTAGGCCTATAGGTGGCGCTGTAACACTGACACAGAAATACACCACAAACTGAGAAGTCGACATCTGGCCTTATGAAACCAAATAGCACCGGTAGCTTCAGCAGCTGGATCCGGAGGATGTAGTCGGCCATCGTTGTCGTAGTTAAGAGACGTTGTGGAGAGGTTCGCGGGGTTATCGGGTTCGAGAGGCGGAGCCACGAGTTTTGAGCTAACGTGTGTCTTGTCCACCCACACGTCAACGCCGAGGCGGCGTTTTAAAATTTTCTCTCCACTGGAACATTTTCATGCTCCTCAAACGCCGCGTCGTGTGGATGATCGGCTGAAAACGATGCGGTTTCCATGAAACGACGTTGTCGTGTGGGCGGGGCCTCAATTACCTGCAGCCTGCAGACACAAGACACTCCCCGGCTCTCCTCCTGATCTCTGGTGATTTCAACCACACTTGTCCTTCCGCCGCCCAATCTGGCAACACCGATCTTCTCCCCGAGTCGGGCCTGGATTAGGCCTGGACCGACACAGACACAGAATCAGCCTGTTCTCAGTAGAGCTCAGTAGAGGGACTTTTAGACTGGATGAGATTCAGGACCAAGGCGGGATTTAGGGAAAAACACTTTAGTACAATGTTGTTGGATAAATTACACTAGGTGAAATTGTTGAAAAACTGTATGATATATGATCTTTAATCAGAGGTTTGATCAGTCGAATGTTATTTATGCAGCGGGTTGGTGCAGTTTGAAGACTTTCAGAGGAGGAATGAGACAAAAACAAAGAAGGAAGATGACAGACTATATAAGACAATGATGGAAAAAGGTAATTTATCAAGAAAATAGAGTGATTATAAAAAAATTGTGTAACTAGAAAAATATCCCAGATAAAAGTAAAACTAAGTTAACATAATGAATCCTTTCTGTGTGGCAGGATTTCTTGCAAATACCACTTTATATTGGACAGGAGTAAGACTCAGTGGTGCATCAGGAAATCTTTCACATAAATCCAGCTGGTTTTCACCAACTTTACTGATTTCTAAAGAACTCGGTAGTTTTTATTGGAGTTTTATTGGATTATTGTGATTCCTGCATCGCCGCCTCATCGTGTGCTGCTTTGCCAGTTGAAATAGCTCATAAAGCCCGAACTGAGGCAGGATTACATTCCTGCGTCCTCGTGCCGATCCCTCCCCTCCTTGCGGGCATCATGACACACCGAGTTGTAACACAGTAAAACCTGTTTACTGCACCGGCTTGTCTTCCAACGCCACGGCGTCAATCACCAGCCGTCGATCAGTCTCTGCCTGTTGACAGTCCATGGCAGCGTGTTTGAGGAAGGCTGCTGGCAGCTCCTCCCTGCAGAAGCTCTTTGTTGCCACATCACTGTTCTTTATTGGGTTTTCAGGAATGAGGAAGTGTGCGAGGCGGCATCTTTTACGGGAAGGCGGCCAGTGGGAGGGAGGGGCGAGTGGGAATGCACGTGGGCGGAGAGGTTGTGACACGTATTTACTAAAGGCTGACCGGAAGAACTGGACGAGGGGGAGGCCGAGAGTCCAGGCGGACAAGTTTGAATCGCATCCCTCAGCACACGCACACACACACACACACACACACACACACACACACACACACACACACACACACACACACACACACACACACACACACACACACACACACACACACACACACACACACACGCACACACGCACGCACAGCAGCGAGGGTGGCGGTCTGTTACGACTCGCAGCCTCTTGGCACATCTGTGATTGTTGTGAAAGGAGTTTTTTGCATTTTGCCAAAAGGAGAGATTGTTCAGAAGACGGACTTCTTGTATCCTGAGGCAATATTACAGCATGTTCTCTGTCACAACGCCGTCAAACGTTCCAGTTTCAGGCAGTCACAATCGGACAGAACGAGCAGTGCAGAGCAGTGAATGGACTCACTCAAACCAAATACGGTACAGATGACGTCTTTGATGTGCCAAAGTACAAAACGTGGCGTAAACTCCGTCTATTACCTCTATTCATTCATTTAAGTGTGTGGAATAAGGAGTCCCGGGCGCGTCGAACAAAACACTGGGAGGAGTTTATACGAATAGATCTTGTTTCTCACTTCAACTGCGAACCAGTTTAGCCTTAAACCGAGAAGCTTCTGGGTATTGAGGCGATAATCTCGTAACTTTATTTTGAAGAAGCATCTTCTGTTATTTTTAATGAATTTGCTTTGTTTAGATAGCTGTCAGGTACCGCCCCTCTGGATTCCCTTTTTGTTGCCGCTGCCTGTTCCTTTAGTTTTCACTTTCTCAGAGCCGGCTTGTAACAGTGGACTTGAGCTGAGATAGATGTTTTCCGTGTTGCACGCAATCCCATACTGTATTTCTAATTGATTTAGTTCCTTTTTTTTTTCTTTTTTTTTGCCAGCAACACTCTGATGCATCTAATAACTTCTTCCACCAACACAACGTCATAGTGACCTGTTTCATTTTCTTGCAAATTTAAGCAAACAAGCCTGGAGACAATGCTGTTTTAAGCAGATTCAATTCAATTCAACTTTATTTATATAGCATCACATACAACACTGTCATTTTTATGTGCTTTTAACAGAGAGAAGCCCCAACAAACCAAACAGATCACTGTAAACAGAGTCCAAGCTGGAGTCCAATTAACCTCTGGCTAAGCCCCGCCCCCCCTCCCTAGTTACTGTTGCTAACTCGAACAAGCCGTTGGTAGTTGGATGCGATTGGTTGACTTTCATATATAATGCAATGGGTCAAATTCTAACAGATTATCTGAAAATAATGAGAATTAGAGCTTCTTATTTGACTAAATGACTGTGGACTCGGTTACTCAGTCAAAATGTCTGCATTTGATGATTTCCACTTTAAAACGCATCATATTTAGGGGTTAATTGCGGTTGATGTTTGATTCAAATGTGTTGAATGGACCTTCTTCCTTGCGTTACCGCTCAAACTGATCTCACGCCAACCGGCTGTGTCTGATGCACACGTGTCGACGCCGGTTTCGTGTTTTTTTTCTTCAAGCGCGTGAAGCGCAGGTGTATTTATAGGCCCGGAGCTGGCGCTGCTGTGTGAGTTCCCCTCGGTCACTGGGAGCTGAGGAGACAAGAGCAGGCTGACCTTTTCCCTTAAAGGACGCGGCGGCAGCCGGCACCATGTGTTATGTGGTGAGTCAGCTCGGGAGGAATGCGGCACTCCCCCGGCATCTCCTGGAAACCTCGCTCAGGTTCTCACAGGGAGATGGAGGCAGGCGCTGTGGGAGGAATGACCTTCTGACTGGAGCTGCTCGCCCTTCTTTCTCTCCTTAATCTCCTCTGATCTATCAACGGCCTCCACGCTTGTGAAAAGCCTCCTTTTAGCAATCCTTGTTACTCACCCGGACCACGAGACACCTTCGGCAAACAGTGTGTGTACCTTTCACAGACAGGCGCTTTTTCCTGTAACTCCAGCAATCGCGTAACAGGAACTGGTTTCACGAGATGAAATCTGAGTCTTATCTTTGCTTCCGACCCCCTTTGTTTATTGACAGTCGGTCCAATGGTTTGCAAATGCGAACAAAAACAGGGCGCAATGACTTGCAAAATTCATAAATGAATACTTCATTGATGATAGACCACAGATCCCATATTAGATGATTATCATCTGAATTAGTGTGATTTCATAAGAACTTCATGAAATGTTTTCTGTTGTTTCTTTGCATTTTTCCAAACTTTTCTTGGAAAGGATATGATTAAACGTCAGTGCCCGACCTGCTGTAAGGTGACGCTTGCAGACCAAGTTATAGATGCTAATGCTAACATGCTAACACAAGGCTTGAAGGTTGATTTTTTTTTTTCATAAGGTCATGAGACCTCTGGGACTGATCTACTGAAGGTATAAACTCACCTGCAAATGCATTGTAATATTAATATACATTACATTAACATACATAAATATTCTACATTGGACATTTAAATTTTTTAATTTACTTAGATATAGATTATTTTGGTATCGTTTGCACTGTTATTCTTGTCTCTTATTTTGTTTCTGTATTTAGAACAAATTCCTCATGTTGTGTAAACTGTACCTGGCATTAAATCCGTTTCTGATTCTGATTATTGTGTGCACACACACGTATGGAAGCAAAGTCTCAAAATAACACACACTATCCATTTAGTCTACGTCTGTGTTCATGGATTTACTACAAATGTCTCTTGTTCCTCAGTTGGCTCACCACCACTTTTATTTGTGGACTTTATTATTCGATATTTTTTGTATTCAGCTGCCTCCCATGCACATTTTCAAATGTTTGTTGATGTCATTTAATGTTTGAACATACCAGCACATCTAAAGCTCATTAACCGACACGGTACATCTCATTTAATCTGTACACAAAGCAAAAGTTTGTCGCTTTTCTCTCTAACTTTCTGGACTTGTTGTCCTGAAACTTCCCGTCTGATACACTTTGACTGGTTTAAGACACACAACACTCTAATAAACAGATTTTCAGGATTAATCCACTGAAGATTTCCTGAGCTGACTTTTATTTGTGGACTTTATTATACAATATTGTGTCTTTTGTGTCCCTTCTTTCAGTCTGTTGCTCGTTCTTCTCCCAAATCTTTACCCTACAACCGATCTGCCGTCCAATTCCACTGTCGGATTTTCCTTGTACTGATCCAATATCTCCACGGTCACCTCCGAGCCAAGGAGCACCGGATCGTTCTCGTGTAGTACGTCTACTTGAAGACTCCCGTTTGTACGTTATGCCGCTTGTATGTCTTGATGGGAGCATGTAATCTATACGATGTCAGTATATCAAGTGCTACAGGGTACTTTTGTGTGTTTTCTGGAAATTCAGAGTCTCTGCATTGGAATTGGAGGACGTTGGAATTCTGTCTTACACTTGGACAGATATGGTTTTGAGCAAGAAAGCAAATCCACATATCTTCCAAAATGTTGACTTCCTCCTTTAAGTGATTGGACATTTATAGAGGCTTGAGAGAGTCCAGCGAGCGCAGCAGCAGAACCCTTTTTTGGCGATTTTGTCCGGAACCATTCTTTGGAGCTTCCCCGACCTCCCCTTCCCATAACCTTTGGGATTGGAGGAGCCGCCGCCTCCCCCTCCTGTAGCCTATCAGCTGCTCGGGGAATTAGCCGGAGAGAAAGTCAGGGTCAGCGCTGGCTCAGACGAGTTCCTCCCAGTACCCTGGAAACCCAACAGGCATCCTGGAGACAAACACAGAGCCGCTGAGCTACCCCTGTGAGTTCCTGGACTCCCACAGTTCCCAGCCGGGCCTGGGAAAAATACTCATTGAAAATGTTTTAACCGAGGCAAATAAAGAGAAGAGGCTGCTCAAGTGTGTTTGATGAGAGAACTCACCAACTCCTCATTTCTTCCCAAGTGTCTTGTTTCCTTCTGGCACATCGAGAAAGAGAGGCTGAATCCATCTTCTGGTCATCCTGGCACTGATCCAGATGAATCCTTTTCCATCACAAAACACAAAACTTTCAATTTCCACTGATCTGGCTGAAGCATCTTTCTCCCTGAAGCTCATTCACTTTGTCCCATGAGAGGTAACCTCATTATCATCTGTAAATCCATGACTCTTTACTGGCTCCCCGCAACTTTCACACGATGATGTGTGAAGAAAATATATACGTCCCAACTAGAAAAGGTGAAAGTGCTTTAAATGGTTCGAACCTAAAACAAACATTACAGCTAATGGAGTCGAAGCACCTGAAATAATAATTAAAACATCTAAGATGGCTAAGACAGATGAAATGTGTTTAATACAACAATAAACTGTTAGTAGTTCTTAGCTGTAATACTACAGTTTGGGTAAATAATGTTATACTCTACGTTTATCAGCTGGATTATCTAAAAATAAATGTTTTGTATTCATCATGGTTGAAATGGTCTAAGTTTTTCATTAACATCTATTGTATTCATAGTATTTTCAACACTTCCATTACTTTTCAGTCTTCCCATCAGAATTATACTTTTCCATTAGTATCTGGTGTGTACTTCTAATAGCATGTTGTATTTCATATTAATAGTGTCCTTTAGCATCTATTGACTTTTTAACATTAGTGTCTACTGTATTTCCATTACTTCTAATAGCTTCAAATGCATTTTGACAGTTTCGATAACCATCCTTTTATACGTTGAGTTTTACTATTATTTATTGTGGAATATTTCTATTCCCATACTTTTAGTGTTTCCATTGGAATAAATTGTATTTCTGGTACTTCTACTATTGTCTATTAGCAGATACTGAATTTAGAGCATTTTTCTGAGTCTCTTATAGCCCAAATTATTTATTTGAAACAATGAGATATATTTACAAGGTTGTCAAAATGTATGCCTTACGCAGATTAATCCATCATCATGATTAAAGTTTTAAAAAAATTGATTTACGTTTAATTTTTCCTTCAGCCTTTATTGTATGCGTCCATTGGCATTTCTCATATTTAAAGAATGTACAACAGTATTTATTATATGATTTCTTTTTTCACATTAACATGTAGCGTACTTCTAGTATTCCCATTACTTTGAGCATCCTCATTATTCCCATTAGTATTTCCAGTATTTCCATCAACGGTCGCCACCCCTCCTCCCCCCGTGGGATCTGTTGACAGAGAGCGAGAGTGCCTTTTTTTTTAACGTGAGTCATTCACAAAAATGTCAGAAACAAAGGCGGCGACATCAACGCCTTCGTGTGGCTACAAGCAGAGTGAGAACGACCGGCGGCTGTCTTCCCATGTGAATCAGAGCAAACGGGCAATTCTGAGGCTGAAGCGTCGTTCCTAACGAGGCGATGAACGGCGGCGCCGCGGGGAAAAAAACCAACAACAACAAAAAAAAAGAAACGTGTTTGAATTCATTCATTGGACGTTCTTCTGCTCCCCGTGTGCAGCGGATGTGACCGCGTAGAAAACATTTCTCACTGGGACTGTAAATAAACACTGACGCAGTTACTACAACTCCTCCAGTTCTCAGTTTAACGACTGAACATGCAGTTTTTGTCAGCGTTGATTTGCTGCAGGAGGGAGGGGCTCACTGGGTAATGCCCTGTAGGGATACGAGCAGCACTGCAACGCGTTAAAGCCTTTAAAACTAGTTTCCAAAAGTTCCCTTTCTTTCATTACAGATGAACAACTTTTTTGGTGTTTTCTCATACACGCCTTAAAGATTTAGGCGATGAAGAAATCATTTAAATCAGTTAAATCCAACAATGTTCTCGTCATCTAACTTCCAAGCAGTCAGACAAATACAAGTTTTAAGTTAAAACCTTCCAAACGTTTTGTCAAATTCCTCTTTTGGAGCTGCTGTGAACAGTAGCTGTGAATACATGGACAGCAAGTATTCAGATTACAATCAAAATCATGCCCACTCTTTTTAATTCAGATTAGGGTTGGAAAAGTTGGTGAAGCTGGTTTCTGATCTGATCAGAGTCTGTGTGACGCCCCGTGCAGGATGTTTTGGAAGAACTCTGAGGATATCCTCGGTGCATAAATCTGATCACTTCATTCAGTTTTTATGTAAACGGGACCATGTGAGGTCAACCGACAAGTTTGAATTCTGCATAGAAAAGAGCAGGAATCCTTTTCTCGGGGCGATTTCTTTCCCCACGAATTTCCTCGACGAAATCCTGGAGAAAAGCAGAGAGACTGTCACCATGATGAAGAAAACCAGAGGGCTAATAGTGAGCTAATAGTGAGCTAATAGTGAGCTAATAGTGAGCTAATAGTGAGCTAAAAGCACGATGACCAGAGCTGAGGAACAAATTCACAGAAGGTTCTGGAATGGCTGGAATATCAACGGACATCTGGACACCATCAAAAATGTCACATTTAATACACTTTTTTTTTTTCTAATGTAATGATATTAGCATATTTCTAATCCTCTCGGTTTAGCTTTGAGGCTAATGCTAATTCACGCTCAGCATTAGAGGCCGCTACACACTGTGCAACTTTCGGTTCCGCCAGACAAAAGATAGCAATCGTAGGAGAATCGTGGCGAACTCTTTGGTCTTGGTTCTGAATCTGGTGACCAAAGACAAGCGGCGATAATATCCAGACAGTGTCCGACATTTGAGGCGCTGCTGCCGCGGCTTGTTTGTTACGTTTACATGTAGCGTGTTTTGCTGGGAAGTGAAAGAGCAGTAAATTGTCCACGTAAAACGCTAGTAGATGCTAACAAGCACTTACTTCAAGCTTGGCTGCCACTCAGCTTGAGCTTTCCTCGTGCAATCTGCAAACTTCACATCGTCACCAAAAGTTTTTTAGATTGTTGTCGCGCAGTGTGGCTAGCTGTGAACACATAAGATCGTTAAAATCGTAGTGTGTAGCAGGCTTAGCTAGCTATGAGTAACCTCGCAATTGTCACTACTTATTACTTATACTTATTGAATATTTAAACTTGTGTCTTGTTTATATTCAACGTAAAACAGATACGTGCGCTTCTCACAGTGTATCCGTCGCTGCATTTATTCTTCTAAAACATAAGGAACAATTACCAAGAAGAGGAGGAATTAGCACTTGGTTGTTGCACTAATGTTGATTGTGAAAAGAGGCCCAATCTTAAGCAGCGAGAAATATTTCAAGATGTTTTTGTACAATTCTGCCACTTCTACACTCAACCCTGCCCCCTAAAGGTTTATGGTGGTACTACTGATGAGGCTTCATGTGCATCTGTATCTGACATTAGAAATAATCCTATGATGTCTTTGTTATTCTAACACTTTGCATCATCTCGCGGGCCAGATTGAACCATGTTTAACAAGCCCTGACGTAGAGGGTGTTTAAATTTCACAATAGGTAACATGAATTTTCACATAATTGCTAATATGTGGGAAACTAAACAAACACAACTTACATAAAAAGGTTTTATTATTATTATTCCTCATTTAAAAGTTGCTAAATAGTAAGTCGTAGTTTCAAGGAGGCTTCCCTCTTGTGTGTTTCTCGGTGTGATGACGGTTTTACCCGCCGTCCCCTCGCCTGCAGCTCGGCGAGTGATTCAATCCTCGGTGAGAAGATGGAAACTGTGAGCCGCTGATCTGTGGAAACTTTTCTTTTTTTTTTTCAACCTGGCAACAGACAAATACTCCTTAAAGTCTAAATTTGATTGAGCGCAGCGGCCAAGACAGCCCGACAGTCTGGTGCCCGAACCCCCACAAACACACACACACACACACACACACACACACACACACACACACACACACACACACACACACACACACACACACACACACACACACACACACGGTCTGGATCGGCTCTCAGACAAACAGTGAAGAAAGAAAAGGAGCCGCAGCCAAGAGGTGACATCAGGAGGAACGTGTTGCTCCATGAGGAGGCAGTTCATCCCGACCTTCAGAGGAGCCTCACACTGTGTGTGTGTGTGTGTGTGTGTGTGTGTGTGTGTGTGTGTGTGTGTGTGTGTGTGTGTGTGTGTGTGTGTGTGTGTGTGTGTGTGTGTGTGTGTGTGTGTGTGTTTAAAGAAACTACGCTTGGCAGTATGTTCAGTTGGAATTTATCAGTGAGATTTAATCAACTGTCTGGGTTTCTATATTTCTGATGAAAGACCTGTCACTCCTAAGCTATTACTTACGAGATACCAGCACCTGAATAATAGGAAAACGGCCAATAATAAAACTCCAGTTAACACATGAAGTAATGTGAAAATGTGTCCCAAATGGTGGGTTACACTTTATGAAAGTAATGTGAGCATAAAGGTGTCTTTAAATCGATTTGGAGAAACCAACATTTAAATCCTGACACTATAAGTCAAAATAAAATGGCCCAGGTCCCAGAAAAGGGACCATCCAGCCTGTGAGATGAAATAACCCAAGAAAAACTGTTATTGTAATTTTCTCTTAATAGTATTTCTAATGAATTTACTATATATATATACATGCTTGTGGGAAATGTGATTTGATACAAACAACATTATTTCTGACACCTTTGCTCTATCATCAGTATAAACTGACACACAGATTAAGATTTTCCAGTGAAGTCTTATTATCTTTGTAGCGCGACAAAAAAACAAAGGAAATACAGTAATAAACTTTGGTATTGACGCTCACATCGGTAACATGGGAGAGCCGATTGACCCTGACAAGGTTGAGTTAAGCCATCGTGTTGACATGTGTTAGATTTACATCCTGGAACTCTCTGGACTTTCCTGGTGGTGACTTCCTGTTTGACAGCATTCAGATGAATGTCTCCTCACTTCCCAGTTGGTCATGAATGCACCATTTTGTCCCGGTACAAAAAAAATAACCTGCCAAATGTTTTGTGTGAAAGACGACTCCGGCCCAGGACCAGGTTAGCTCGGCTAATGCTAACTTCATTGCTGCATCACAGCTGAAGCCTCAGCAGGTGTTATAGACATTATTGTCATGAGTGAAAACAGGTGCTTGGCCTAAATTCTCCAATAATTATCTGACGCTCGAATCAGTTTAAACAGGAGGGGGATTGTTTGATTATATATTACTTTTAAATTATATTTAGATGATAGATTTCTATGTGTAACATCTGAAAATAACATGTATAAGTCACATGGCGTATAAGATACAAAATTCCGCTCTTTCATAATGGACTGTTTGCTTGCTCTGACAGTCAGATATAGTAATAATAGAGCTTTTCTTTGGTACTGTAGCATCATTCTGTTGTCGTTTAGTGACATCTAATGGTCCCAGATGGTATCTACCAGTATAATATATATCGATACATAAGGTAATTCTTAATATAAGTAGCAAGAGCAGCCAAACACGTAAAAAGAAATTTCAAATGTAGTCTAGAAAATGTGGTTGTACATGTGAGTAGAAAATGTTGTTTACACATTAATCATGTGCATTCAATACTTTGTTTTATTAATCACCCACCGTCTGACATTATATATTTCACGTGTGTTTCTCAACCTCGTACTTTACAAGCGTGCACGTGGTAACTTGTCGTCTGTGTGTGTGTGTGTGTGTGTGTGTGTGTGTGTGTGTGTGTGTGTGTGTGTGTGTGTGTGTGTGTGTGTGTGTGTGTGTGTGTGTGTGCACCTGCAGTGGCAGAGAGGAGGGGAAGTTTTCGACAACAGTTCTGAGGCTAACAGTTGGAAGCGCGGCCGGGGGGGAGGAGGGTGATTACGCAACGGCTTTCTGTTTCTTTCTCATGAGGTGCGACTTACGGGAACAGGACCGACCTGAGCCAATCAGCCGCCGGCTCGCGGGGCGATGGGAGGGGCTCCAGTGGAGAGGAACACATCGTGGCCCCCCCTCACTGGGCTTCCATCGCAACATATGACACACACTCATTTTCACACATCAGACCCATGAGTGGAGATGAGTTATCGGCGCGTGTTTTCCACAGAACGTCAAACATGAACGCTGCGGCGACATGTCAGTCCCCAGATATATCTCACCACGGCCTGTTGTTGTAGTGAGTCAGGGCTGAACCAACTGAAGCGCCGGGTGGAGGAGGAAGACTGTGACTCACTGACCCTCCATGCAAATACCCGACTCTGTGTTTGGAGATGATTTGCGTGATTGGTCATCGCACTAAAGAATAAGAGGAAACAGCTCGATATGAAAAGGTCTAAAAAAAAAGGGGGGGGGGGGGGGGCTGAGGATTTGCATCTGTACAAGATTTCTAATGTAACAAAAAATAAATAAATAGATTTTCATTTCATTGCAGTTTTTATTATTATATCTATATTCTTTTTGCATTTTTCCTGGTTTGGCCACTTTAATTGTTTTAGCATTTTTACACAACTTTAAAGATGCTTTAATCGTTCAGGTTTTTTTTTGTGGTTTTTTTCAGTTTTAGGAACTCTCGCTGTGTTGTATAACAATCTATAGGATTTTAGGGAGTTTTAGCCTTTTTTGCTGATTAGCACTTTCAGTTGTCAAATTCTCTCCACATATTGATTATAAAACAGCAGCATTGGCAATCAAACCAAACGAGTCTGTCCATGTTCAATAAACAAGTGTTCTTACCAGATTATTGATTGATTGATTGATTGATTGATTGAGTGAGTGATTGAGTGATAGATTATTTATTTATTTGTGATTATTCAGTATTAGTCCACAGACATTT
This sequence comes from Lipophrys pholis, assembly GCF_963383615.2. Lineage (NCBI taxonomy): Eukaryota > Metazoa > Chordata > Actinopteri > Blenniiformes > Blenniidae > Lipophrys > Lipophrys pholis. The sequence continues at coordinate 6,653,401 of NC_137630.1, read as the reverse complement.
CTTGGAAGCCAGTGCTCTTTCTCTTCTTGGATCCGATTTTTTTGAACCAGAAACAACTGCACCACTTTTATTTATTTTTTTTTTTTTGCTAAATCTGCAGTTTTCAACCAGGAGTGGAAAAGCTTGTTGACCGTTGATTATTTTCTTCTTTCTTGTGTGTATTTTACAATGCGAATTTGAGATAATCACATCAAATAGGATTTGTTATGAACACAATCGTCTCCATCTGACTGGTGTTTATATGTTGATAAACATTTAGTGTCGCTCTAATATTTGTACTAACTGGTATCTGACCAATTATCCTTCCTTCTTATATAACGCGTTTCAACGGCGTGAGCTGTCCCAAAGCGCTTCATTATCGTTAATCACATTCACCCATTGACACACACACACACACACATTCACACACCAATGGAGGCCATGCGAGGCGCTGTCACTCCGATGGAAACCTTCCGATTGGGAGACGACGGCTCTACCAAGCCAACCCTCCAAATTGTGGCCCATGACTTATGGTCACCATGTTTTCCTCCCACATTCGAATAACAATTTAAATAGAGAAAAAATATTCGTATAAATAAACAACTAAAAGTAGATTTTGCATGAAAAGAAGAAGAAAAATTCTCTTTTGCAAACAAATCTTTACAATTTGACTGATCAGGATCATTAACACAAGGAGCCTTTCCTCTCTATATTCTTAGATATAAGATGGTTTGTGTCGACTTCTTGTACAATAGAAGTGACAACGACTCCCAGTATTTGTAAATACCCCCCCCCCCCCCCCCCCCCCCAGCCCCCTTTGCCTGTGAAACTGAACGTGCACGTCCCAGCTGACCTGCTTTCCGAGGGCTGAGAGAAAACCAGAGCTGACAGGCAGAATGCGATGTGGCCTTTGGTTCTCAGAACGAGAGGGGAAATGAATGGCGGTGTCATTCGTAGAAACTTGTGGGTTTTTGCTGCGCTGCAGAGTCTTCAGGGAAACGATGTGTTGTCTCACAGAGTCCCCGAAGAAAAAAAAAAAAAGAAGAAGAAAAAAAAAACCCCTGTGTCAGATCAAAAAGATTCCTGATCACTGACGCTATGTTTTCAATCCGTTTTGGAGACGACATTTTATTTTTAGTGCTTCCTTTGTGGACATTTGCCCTTTGTTGTCGGATTCAAAAATAGATGCAGAAAGCCACATTTAGACACACTTGCACACCTTTTTATTTATGGAGCCCAGTTTTGGACGTTCGGTGTGACGTGCAGTCAAAACTTTGTTCAAAGACGTGCAAATCATTTAAGACGTCAAAACGTAGGAAGGTTCTATTTTGCAAAGTTTAACGATGAGAAACTAGTTGCATGCCGGGTGCAGCGGAGTGATAAGCGCCTTGTTTCCAGTAAATGGACTTCACTTATAAAGCACGTCTTCATTGCTCAGGGACACTGCGGTGCACTGGCTCGTACTCTCAACTCAGCCAAAAGGTTGTTGGTTTGAGTCCATTTGCTTTATATTCATGCATTTGAAGCTGATTGATGACTGTGAATTGTTAGTAGGTGTAAATATCAGTGTATTGTGAGCAATGCAGAGTTCAGAATCTTGGTCAATCACAGTGTCATAAAAACGTCCTTATAATCGAGCAGTTAACGAGAACGGACACTCGGTAGAGCGCATACCTTCGCCAACGCCACATTTGTCGCCATGGAAACCGATGGATTACAAGGTTATTTGAGCCACCACACCACTCCTTCCATCATTTGTCCTCGTTGTTTGAATTGCTTCATGTTATCACTGTTTGACACTGTTACACACACATTTTACAATTTACCTGTGACCTCCCCCTGACCTTTGACCCCCAACCACTGACCAGGGTAATGACATCACTGCATCATGTGACATATCAGAGGATAAAGAATTAAAAACTGAACATTTTGACATTGGTTTGGCATCAATCGGACTAAAATTGACCACGTTGTGATGAAAATAATTTGTTTTGTGACCGAGACCTTGACCTTTGAACCAATCGCTCTGGAACCATCCTTGGATAAAGACTAATGATCCCCAAAAAAATGTCATTAAATTCGGCTAAATAATTTTTACGAAAAGTTGGTAACATACATACAGTACATACATACATACCAAACAAATAAAGAAATACATGTGGACAAAAGCCCCAACCTTTGTTGTCAAAGGTCAATAAGTTCAACCCAACACATGAGTAACCATTAGTGAATTCGGTGGGAAGGAAAAACTCTCTTTTACCAGTAAGAAACCTGCAGAACCAGACTCAGAGGTGAAGATGTTCTGCTGTTCCGGTTGGGGTGAGGGGAATCGAGGGAGAGAAAACAAACAGACTGTGGGAAGGGATTAAAATCCTGGTTCGGATAAAGGGGTGCAGCTTCTCCATTCAGTTGAGCAGAGTGAGAGAACACACAGACGAATAGGCTAATAGTGAAACAAAGAGTGAGAAATGAAAGAAGCTCAGTGTTGCTCTCTCAGCAGTCTTAATCTATGGCAGCAATTAATTTACAAAGTGTCATTAAAAACACGAACCATGATTTTATACGTATATGACTACCTGGGTGTCCTGTACTAGAACAGTCAACTATAAGAGTTCACATCTTTAATAGAAAAAAATAATTATTTAAAGTGGCAATGAATCAATCTTCTATCTCTTCTCTGTCTCCTGCAACTTTTTGAAAGAATTGTACAACAGTGTTTGATGCTGTGAGCCTGTCCTCCAGGTACAAATGTACCATGAAGCAGATGTACACAGTGTACCGATGTGCTCAAAGTGTCAACACTGTTTAGCGTAAGTTATGTACTCTGATAATGATCTTACAGCACCACGCGAGGAGGCGGGGAGTGCACTGATGTCGTTGGATTTGAAGACAAATCCAGAGCTGCGAGGGGAAACGTGAGCGACGGCGATTTATTTTCCAGAGAAAACGAAGGCCTGAGTCCGTTCAGAGGACAGTGACCTTTTACTGTGAAACTCCACTGCGGGGCAAGAGGAAGTGGAAGCAGGTCAAAAAAAAATGAGGAGGGATCATTCTCTGGGGATCACGAGGGTTTATAGTACGTTTCACTCCAGTTTGTGAAGAACCTATTGAAATAGTTCAGTAAAGGGTCAAAGTCCATTTGGGGTCATTGTGGCAGCGAGAGGGTAAATCCTCCTCCCTTCATGGCTTCTTTGTTCCCTCACAGAACCGTGTACTCAAACTGGGATGTGCTGATCCAAACTGCTTCGCTCTCATTGGAGGACCCAAATGGGAGATCGGTTGGAGGTTCGAATCCCGAATCCTATTCCAGTCATTGTCGTTGTGTCCTTGGGCAAGGCATTTTACCCACATTGCCTCGTATGAATGTTGGTGGCGGTCAGAGGGCGCGAACTGGCAGCCACGCCTCTGTCCGCAGCCCCAGGGCTACGACGTAGCTCGCCACCGCCGGTGTGAATGAACAATGGTTTCTGTATGCGTTTTGAGTCACCTTGACAGAAGTGCTACATAAATCCAAGCCGCTCTTATTATGTGGACACGCACAGTCATGGACATGGACGGTGACTTCTTTCAGACGTTCCTGAACGCCCCTCTGCTCACAAGCTAGCAAACCACTCCGTTCCAGCCGCCATCAATCCAATCAGAGTCTCAGCTGGTCAGCGTTTATCGTCTTCACCTGACAGACTCTCACTGGAGCTGACGGGAGAAAACCACGTTCCCAACCTCCGTGTAATTCGCTGTTGTGTAAATCTTCCTCGGCCGCGCCGTCTCGAGGAAGATTAGCGACGGGGCCGCTAGTCCCCCCCCCCCCCCCCCCCCCGGGAACATCACAACTGATTAAACCTACAACTCTTATCTATCCAGGAGAACAGGTCTGTGATGGGCCGCTGCCTGCTGGTCTTTATCAGAACCTCCCACGTGGAGATAAACACCCAGCGGAGCATCTGCAGCCTGTTTGAGGGTTTTGAAGCCAAGAAGACAAGCAGTCCGTCCAGCTGCAGAGCGACAAAGAACCATTTACTCACACATTATTACTGAGGAGTACTGCTGCGTGAATACCCTGAGATTTTACCGTAAATATGAATCCCGTTGTAAAAACATGGATAAGAAGTGATTTAAAAGCTGAGACAAACCAACATAAACCATATTTAGTACAAGGCTGAATTCCATCCCTTGTGCCAAAATATAAAAGTAAAACATACACGTTATAGAACTATAAAAAAATAACAATATAGCAAAACAAAGTGACGATAAAATATTGTTTCCTGAGTTAAACCTACCATAAGGTTCTATTATTTCTTAATTATGCACTGTGATAAATGAACAAGTGAAAACAGCCATGCTTTTTTTTTTAGCCTAGCTTATGTACCTTATGAGGTAGTATAAACAGTAGTTTTCCTGTACAAACTCAACAAGCATTATTTTATACGTGAGTTTCAGGTGTACTGGCAATATTTCTTGAAAATCTCCATCAGGAGCAATGATGGGAAGTGATTTTAAATAAATCTATTTGTGCTGAGATTGTAATATCATCTGATTGGATTCAAATTTAAACTGTTACCTCACATGCATAGAACTTTATGATATACTTGTATTGTATAAGAGTATCCTGTTCGGGGGAGGGGGGTTTATTTAAGTTCCTTTCAACAATCAACTTTCAACAATGTCATTCTTAACTTTTCACTATAGATCAGGGGTTGTTGTTTTTTTTTTTGCATTTTAATCATCATTCTATTGAAGCTTAGCCTCCATTGTCTTTGTCCATCAAACAACTATTGACAGAACTCCACCCAGAAGGATCTGAGGCCTGCCTCATTTATCATCAGTGTGTACCAGCATTCCCACGTAAAGTATAGAATTTATCAACTTGTGCTCATACTTAGGAATGTGTGTAAATATAATCGAGCTGTAGAAGAGTGAAACTACAAAAAGAAACTACAAATAGAATGCATTCAGAGTGTCACAGCTCAACAGGATCAAACAGCACATAGGTCGCCTGTTTCCGTCAATTAAAATTGCTGAATTAGCGATTCCGTCTCGTTAGAAACAGGCATTTTGAATGTGGTGTGGTGTCACGTGGGAGGCTGGGGTTCAATTCCCAGCCAAAATGCAGCTTTGTTTATTTATTTTGATTGGCAATGAAATGATTTATGCCGTGAGTTAGGCCCTATAATGGAGAGCGGGACACAAGAAGAAACCGAAGCCATCCAGCTCCTGTCCACTCGGGGAGTTTTGGCGCCAAGTTTAACATCAAACTACTTTTTTTTTTCTTTCCTTCTCACTATTTCTGGCGATCTCTCCTCTGACCCAACAGAATTAACTGCGATGGTTACCTCAGCAATACCTTATCCCGCGGATAAACCGACATTCAACGTACATATCAATATTTTCTGGTTTAGTTTAACCTCGCTGACGAGTACCTCGAGTTCGGTTTCAGGAAAAGTTCCTCTTTTTCATGACAACGAAAGGTGAAATAAAAATATTTGTAAAGAGGCGTGTTGTTGCCATTGGAGGCGTTTCTGAAGGAAAATGACCTTGACAAGTGCACAGTGTGGAATTCCGCAACACTGATGACGTACCGTTGCCTCTGTGACTCATGTACACGCGTTTAACAGGGATTTTTTCGTACTTACGCACACCGCGTACTAAATTTAAACCCTATGATACAATTCAGAACCTTTTCTTTGCACTGATGAGGAGTCAGCTGGGGTAGCCCTCGAGCGTGACAATTCACTCTGTGTTCACGATCGCAAGCCGAACGTGGCAAAGCAGCCATAAACCATGATGCTCCCTCTGCCATGCGGATAATGTTGCCATCTCTGCTATTCATCAATGCAGCTCAATTTCTTGATTTGAATTGCGGTATACCAACTTTCTGACCCGAATTAGCGTTCTTCGGGAACTTTAAGTCAGCTTTTCCACTTTTTCCAACCATCTTGTAATCGACGAATGCAGGAAACTAGAAGTTTCACTATCTGCTGAAGACGCAGACGGCTGAAAGTCATTGTTTACTTCCTCTTTACCCACATACAAGCACCTTGCCCCGTTTCGTTGCCATCTGCCTCCAACCAGCCGACGATCTCTCCATCTCGAGTCGCACAGGAAGCTGCACAACCCAGCCAATCCCCAAGCAGGGGGTTAAAATAGCGCTCCTCTCACTCGAAACAGCACAGCAGAGTCAAGTCAGGTCATAGTTAAAAAAATATTTATTGAAATCGTATAAAAATAGCTTCTAACTTAATTTACAATTCTAAATTTAAACGGGTGAAAACACAAACAGAAGAATCCGAGCTGCGAGCACGCAGCCTGGAGAGTCTCAGTCGCGCAGGCACATTCAGACATCAGACATTCAGAATTCACTCAGACAAGCGTAACAAAACCAGTTACCATCAGTAGACATTGTTTTTCTTTTACATACATTACAATGGAAGTGCTTTCAGGAACTATTTACACAGTATTTACATCAACATACACAAACATACACACATTCTTCTGCTCTGCTTAAAAAAAAAAAAAAAAAAAAATATTCAAGCCATAAATATGGTTAAAAAAAAGAAAAAAAAGTATTTTAAATAATCTGTGGGCCCTTCAGTGACTGTGGAATGAAATATATAAGTATATATTCTTATATTTATGTGTACAGCCAAAATTCTCTCATAAATAAATAAATAAATCGTGAGGAGTCACAGCAATAATAAATATCTTTTTTACAATTCTCGTCCCCACTGAATTTTAAGACCTGCGTGAGGCACTGTTGACACGTTCAAACTAAAAAAAAAAGAGCAGAGGAAGTTGTATCTCGGTATGGTTTTGCATTGTGGCGTGCGTGCAGGCGGGAGCGGGTGCTTTGTTTTGTTTACGGGGGAGAAAGGAAGCAGAGCGTAGAGGTGGATGCTGTAGTAAAGATAAAGAGGAGTGAGGTAAGTCCAGTGTTTCGTTGTCGTGACGCCGTCCGTTTGCACAGGTTTTGCCGGAGCCATGAGGTCGTCTGGTTGCTAATGATAGTAGTGGTTGTAAATGACATGGGCTTCACTGATCTGGGCCCATGAGAGAAGAACAGCGAGGGAACAACGATATAAAGCCTTGTAGAGAGTCGAAGAAGAGCCTTTCACTGATTCAAGTATTTCAGGCGTCCTCTCCCTCCCCCAACCATCGCAGAAGGCACTTTTTGTTTGTGAAGAATCTCTCGCTTCGGCTCAGAAGAGCTGAAGTGCAGCCGCCCTCCCGCCGTGTCGATCACAGTCCAGCGCGGAGGAGGACGCTGCGACGCCGTCGACGGCTGGAGGAAAGCGTAACTCAAGTAGTTGGGGTGGCGAGGGTGGAGAGAGAGAGAGGGAGTAGCGACGGGGCGTCTCGACCACTGCAGGGATGTGCATCTCCTGACCTCTCCCCCTCTTGATTCAAGTCGGTCACGCGAGTCTTTTTGATATAGTCCGTCGTGTCGGTGCCCTGTCCGAGGCGGGATGGCCCCCGACGTCACCGGGCCACGCCCACCGGTGAGGGTGTGAAGGCCGTGGGCTCGTGGCTGATGCTGTGCAGCCGGATCTCTGTGGTGCTCTTCTCCATCTGCGCAGTGAGCGGGACCACCGAGGACGACGAGCTCTGCATCCACGAGTGGTTGACGATGTCCTCGAAGGACGGGCGGTCGGCCGGACGCAGCGAGAGGCACCACTTGATCAGCTGCTGGCACTCTGCGGGAGGAGCGGGGAAACAATTACTCCTCCGACCACAAAACCAACAGGAGCACGGAGAGAGAAAAATAAGGCTCTGCGACCGACGCTCACCTGTGGAGATTCTCCTCCTGAAGAGGACCTGCCCCCTTGTGATCTCCTCGTCGTGCTCGAAGGGGATATCACCGCACACCATGTCATACAGCAGGACGCCCAGCGACCACACCGTGGCAGAGCGCCCGTGATAGCGGTGGTACTTAATCCACTCTGGTGGGCTGTACACTCGTGTGCCTGTCAGACAAAAGATAACAAGCACCATCAAGAAGTGCACCAAAACAAAAATAAAAATAAAATAAAAAGAACTGCACAGAAAGCACAAACTGCACAATCACAGCAACATTACATGGTAGTTTGGGGTTAAATGATTAACTAAATTGCAGTTTTATGAGCTGCGCTTGCATCAGAGGCTTTTATCTGGGCTCAGGTGCCTGGCAGCGTGACAGCCAGTGTTTATGTGCTCAGCTAGGGGAGCCTGAGTGTGTAGGTGGGAGGAGGGAGGGAGGGGAGCAGACATGTGACTTTGTTTACAAACTTTGAGTTGTAAAAATGCCACGTGTGACCGGTAGGGGGCGACAGAACAGCACCGGTGCTGTGTTGTGGATACAGAGCTGCAGTGATGACACTACCAAGGAATGTCTGCTCAGGGCCACATCACAAGACTGATTCCCCCCCCCCACCCCCCCACCCCTTCTAACAGCGTAACACAATCAACCCAAACAGATGATCGCAGACATAAATAGATGGTGAAAAAAAAGAAGAAGTTTAACTCACCATCGAAATCTGTGTAAATTGTGTCCTTCAGCAGGGCCCCCGAGCCGAAGTCGATGAGCTTGATCTCGCCGGTGCGGAGATCGATGAGGATGTTCTCGTCCTTGATGTCCCGGTGCACCACCCCGCAGCTGTGGCAGTGCCGCACGGCCTCCAGCACCTGGCGGAAGAAGCTCCTGGCCAGCTCCTCCGGTAAGGCACCTTTCTCCGTGATGAAGTCGAACAGATCCTTGACATTCTCGGGCCGCTCCATCACGATGATGAAGCTGTCGGGCCGTTCGAACCAGTCCAACATCTTGATGACGCCGCGGAAGCCCGTGCCCACTTTCTTCAGCAGGACGATCTCCATGGGCACACGAGAGCCGTTCGGCTGTGGACACAAATAAACGCACACAAATATGACACGCTGCACACAATCGCCATTAAAAATAAAACCCTCCCAAATTCAATTTTTGATACGACACAGATGAGTCATGGAAGCAATTTCTTACCAGCTCTCCCCACTCGGAGACTCTGTCCTTCGCTACATGTTTGACAGCAACCTAAAAACAGAGGAAGGCTCACGTTAATCCACGTTCATGGAAACAGTGTTGTCAGAAACGACTGAGCGCGGGATCGAACCCGGCTTGAGTCGATGTGGGGGAAAAAAATAACAACAAAAATACAGACTAAAATTATTTAATGACCAAAAAAAAAAAAAAAAAGCACAAAAAAGCGTACTAACCGGAGCTCCGTCGGAAACCCTGGTCCCGGTATATACGGTCCCGAAGCCGCCGCTGCCCAGCACGGCTCCGACCTGGTAAAGCTTCTCGAACGGCTCCTTCTCCTTCACTGCGGGACGTAAACACAGCCGGTAAACACCCGGAAAGTACAACACACAGTGAAAACAAAACACCCGGCGACCCCGAATCAAAACACAAGACATTCACGTTTACAAATTCAGTCCTCCTCCCGCAGAGACACGGAGGACGCAGAGCGCGAGGACGGAGCGGCGGGCCGCCGGCCGGCCATTACGAGCAGCCGCGTCCTCCATAATAAACACAGCGGAGGAGGAGAAGAAGTAGGGGGGGAAAAAACAGGGCGTCTAACCTTGATGGACTTGGAGCTGGATTTTCACCGGCATATCTACGGTGGAGATGTGGGCGAGAGAGTTGAGCTTGGAAAGCAGCATTCCTTTAACGATATCCACACGAGGTCGACGACTTTGTGAAAGAATTAGTCCGAGAGCTGGACTCCGTCGAGCCGTACGTCCACGTTGCAGCAACAAAAATGCGGTAGGGATCCTTTCATCCGGATGGGAGGAGGAAAACGAAAGAGAATCTTCTAAAGTAGGAGTAATAATAATAATAATAGAAGTCCGAAAGATGGCGGTTTTCCGCCGCGCGCTGTGTTTTGTAAACAGTGGAGTAGAAAGAGGCGACAGAACAGATATCAGACCAGCGCCTCCGTCAGACACCGGCTCCTGGAAACAACGGCGGGGGAGGAGGAGGCTTATGAAGCTGTAGTAAGGGGGCGGGACCACGCGCTCGCGCCGCCACGCCCCTTTCCGCCCGCTCGGCCAATGGGAGCGCGGATGCGCCTTCCAAACTCACGTCAATCACCAAATGAAAATAAAGCCTCGAATCGTAACCGGCCGGCCCAGACGCTCAGACGTGGCGGGAATCGAAACGCGCCAAAAAAGAAGGGGGTATACTAATTATGAGTTTGGTTGGAGAGGAGGGAACTGCACTTTCAAAGCCAGACAGACATCCTCGTCTCCGCCCTTCGCGGGAAAACTGACTCAGGGAAGGCAGACTGTAAACAAAAGATCTTAGAGCAACATAATGACAAGTCCAGTTACTAAAATGTCTTTAATTTTAACACAATCATACAGCCATTGATCTTTACTCGCTCGCCCCCCACGTGGTGTGGCTGCATGTGGCAGAAACAGCTTGGGGCTGTGGAAACAAAAGCTAGGATTCCAAAAGCAAAACAAAGATATAAACTTTAATGCAAACTGCTGCTCGGATGTGTTTCTTTGCTTCAGTAACAATAGGTGCAAATACATTATAAAAAAGTTCACACTGAATGCAATACTTTTAAAGAAAAGTAGAGAAAACTACATTTTATCTTTAAAAATTGTGAAAAGTGGAAAAAAAAACATTTGCAACTTTTTGCAGTCTAATGCATGTAATTATATATTCACCCCTGCAGATTGGTTTTAATGCGACTTCGGCTATCACGTTGTGTTATAACTCATTAATGCTCTGCAATCCCCAATGAATAAGGTAGAAACAATATACAGTTTAACCTAATTCTCATTTTTACTCTTTGTAATTGTTTTCCAACGGGCCTGTTTGGACCCTCCGGTACTAGACCACTTGCCATGTGTTTGACCCCCCCTAAACTAAAGCTTCACACACTTTATTTGTGCACACACACACGCACACACACACACACACACACACACACACACACACACACACACACACACACACACACACACACACACACACACACACACACACACACACACACACACACACAATCTGCGAGCAGTTCATCAATCTGCATCCCAGCTATTCTGACGCCGGCCCTCCTCACTTGCCATTTACCTGATTATTTTCACATTAAACACAGAGTGAAGTCTCTTTTTTTCTTTGACAATGCCCCTCGACGGGCTGCATCAAAGCGGTGCTGGGGTGGAGGAGGAGGAGGAGCAGGAGGAGGAGGAGGAGGCGGGGGCCGGGGAGGGGGGGGGGGGGCACATTCCACTCATTCTTTCAAATTGGGTGGCCGACGTTTGCAGCCGTTCACAGGATGTGGGAAACTAGAGATAAAAGACTTCAATTTACTCCCCTCCTCCCCTCTCTCTCTCTCTCTCTCTCTCTCTCTGCTCCTCCCCTCCCTGCCCTCCCTTTTCCCGCGCACTGCATTGTTTGAATGGCATGGTCTCTCCCACCGCCTCCTCCTCCTCCTCCTGTTTTAAACTTTTGTTTTCATTTAAAACGGCGTGGCGAGTTAGAAACCGGCACGACGCAGACCTGATCCTCTCTGATGATTCATCTCAAATCAAACTTTTTTTTTTTTTCCTGCAGATGAACTTTTTCCAACGACCAACAGCGTTTCTTTTTTTCCGTCATCCACACACGTGGGCGATCCCGCTCGCCCCATTCGGGCCATGATGTGTTCTCTTAAGTGTTTCTGGGTCCCTTCAAGGTGTCTGCAGGCCACCCTATCCTGGCTGACTGGAATCAGCCTGAAAGAGCGGGTCTGTTCGTACTTGTGTTATTGAGACGCCCAGGGAAAAATTCCTTCGTTTCCTCAGAAATATTTGCAGAGAGTATGCAAATCAGACCCTGAGAAATGTCAACCTTTAAGTGTTCACGTCAATCAGCGCACCTCCACGTGTTTTTTAAGATCATTAAAGTTGAAAGGACCATTGTGTCACCTTCGTAAAGCCTTTTATTTCACGACACCAGCCGCAGTTTTGTTCTGCTGTTTGTGATCGTCACAGACCTTTCCAAGAGTTGACCGGTTTTAAGCTGATCAAATCTGGGCGATAAAGGTCTTGAATGCTTTCTGAGTCACCGTCAACAACACCAGCATGTGTGCAGCCTCAGGTCACATGACAAAACAGGGATTATTCTCTAGAGGAAAACAAGCTCACATTCACCGCTCACTGCACAAGCAACTTTAGTAATCTTGTAAATATTTATGACATTGTGCAGAAGTAATGATGTGTTTATCCGTTATTAACGCCACGGCTTAGTGAGTTCTGCCAGGAGAAAGTTCACAACAGAAGGAGATGAAAACAACTATATAAAATGCTAAAATTGTGTTGAAAAAAACAACTAAACATGAAAAATGACAAATGTACACAAAGTGTATAATGGCCACAGTGTAACTATTTATGGCCATAATTACATATAAAAATGCCACGCAGTCCATAATCTAAACAACCTCAACCTAACCTAACCTAAACGTCACACAGAATGCAACACAAACACAAAATAAAGAGAATATAAGCAAAAAGACTTAACAAAGTGGAGAAAACGTGACGCCATACAAAGGTTTTATAATAGACCAAAACACATTATTACATGGTTTGTCATAAATATGAAAAGAATATAAAGAAAACAACTTCAAAGTCATGCAAGATAACTACATTGTGACAAAAGTTTGAGCAAAATGAATTATTACAATAGATATATCACAAAAAATGAATACAAACAAACAAACCGAGACACCGAGATAAGAAAGATGCAGAATGGCTCAAATCTTCATAAATGTTCAAAGTCAACACAGAAAGCAACAAAAAAACACTAAAGAAAGAGTTGCAGAATATGATGACTTGACCAAAATATTTGACACAATGGAGAAAGCAATGCGACACCATCACAAGATATGAATGTTTTTCAATCAGCCACAATATATCATGACCTGATGTGACATAAATATGACCGAAATATCAATAAAACAAGTTACAGTCATGCAGAATCACTGAGATGAGACATTATTGGGCACACATCGTTAAAACCAAACCAAAATGTGCAAAATAAAATGGATACAATCACAAAATAAACAAACTGCAATTATAAAAAGAGCAAGAAAATGACCAAGTTTAACCAGAAATTTAGACAAAAGGGATCACGATGATAAAAATGTTTGCAAAACACCCATACAGGCACATGAAACAAACTAAATTTAACATCATATTACATTAAAAAAACTCAAGTAGCTGCACAAAGTTATAAAATGACACTTTTTTAAAAAAAAGTGCTCAAAGTGAGTCAAGAGAAGCCGATCTAAGTGTAAAACACCAAACTAGAAAAAGACAAATTAGAAATAAATGAACAATGAAAATGGGATAATACACAAACTAAATTAGAAACAACCTGAACAATGAAAACTAAATTTGGAAAAAACAAACAAACATTGAAACCAGTGAAAGGCTGCCGCATATGACCCGAAACAACCTAAATGAAATGTAATGGAGTCTAAAATGAAGGAAAAGCTCTGGCGTTTGAACCGGGGTCAGACGGGGGCCTTTCAGCTGGACGGGGGCCCGGAATCCCTGCTGCTGGGTGTGTGTTACAGTTCCAGGGGGAACGGTAGTGATGGTGCAGGCTCTGGAGGCCGGGCCGCCGTCCTCCATCCACACTGGACGGCTTCTTGCCCAGTCAGGGGCATCGGAGAGGCGAGCGATAGCAGAAAGGTCCCAGAGCGGCGGGTGTCACGGTGAAATGCCACCACATCTTCAGATAACTCCGCTGCATGATCAGCACGGCTCAGATGACGGCCATCTAACCCCGTCTGTCAGAGCGACACCTTATTAGTTGCAGCGCCTGCTTTTCAGCGGGGGCAGCTGCTGCCAAACCCCCCCCCCCCCCCCCCCCCCCCCCCACACTCCTGAGGGGTGAGCGCTCTGCTAGAACTAGGACATCTCATATCCTTTTTTTAAAACTGAAGATCGTCAAACAACCTCATATCTGATCAGCTCCCGTTTATGGCCGGTTTTTTCTTTGTATTCCCCCCCATCGCACAGAAACTCGAGAGGCCACAGGGGAAAATAGCACAGTGACTAAAGTTTTCTCTTACATAATATTTCGATGAATTGCTTCCTCTTTCTAGAGAAATTCAAACCCTGGCCACAGGAAGGTTTCACAACATCACTATTTCCCCACAATCGATGTGACATCATCTATCAAAATATTTTTTTTTCACACTTAAGTTAAGAGATTATTTTTACACAAATCCAGAACTGAGTAACAACTATTTCAGCATTTAGAGTTGCACTGAAAATGTACACAAATACAAAAACACAATATTAGTTTTTTTTCCTTTTAAACTGTGCCCAGTTTCTAAAGTTCAAGTATTTGTGGCTTGAGCTCCAGACATCACAATTTAGCCACATCCTGTTTGCGACTGTCTAAAGGCTCCTACAGACGGTACAATTTTAAAGGGGTCGTGTTATGCAAAATTCACTTTCTAATTAATTTCCAACAGTAATAATCGTCCCTATACCTGAGGATGACGCCCCAGTAGTGAAGAAAGTCTGTCCTCTCTCTCCCTGGCTTGTTTCATTTTTTTAAAAAGTGTCTTGCTCCAAAGAGCCAATTAGAAATCAAACCCTATATAGTGTCATCAGGGGTTTAGCCAATCCTAATCAACGTAGGCCCTCTCTTTGACTCCTCCCACAATTAGGCAGCTCTACTCTGGCACATGCCACCATGAGAGAAAGTACTTTCTCCTCTTCCAAAGATTGGGCATGTGTGGGCGGAGCCAGTCCAGCTCACACAGACACAGCAGATTCTAATTGCAGCTCATATGAGACAATATTCAACTGGAGGAAAATCAAAAAAAAGCAGAGTTTGGGGAAATTAAATTGACTCTGATTACAAGGTTTTGGATCAAGGAGACCATGTGAAAGTGTTGAAAAGCTGAATAATATGACTCCTTTAACAATCTTATACATTCACAGACACAAATCCAATAAATAAACATGACCAGAGCCCTCGCCGTTGTGGCATTTTGGAGAGAAATCCTCCCAAAAAAGGAGAAGGGGGAACTTTGGATGTTAATTTAGTGAAGGGAGCTTGAGGTAAGTACTTCATAGCATCTATTAGCATTTTAAGTTAGCATTTACTATCATGGTCTTTCACTTTCTAACAAAACACGCTACATGTAAACGTAACAAACAAGTCGCTGCAGCATCACCTCAAATCTCAATGTCTGAATTTTATCGCAGGTTGTCTCTGGTCGCTAGGCCGTCCTTGAACCGGTCTCACTGTGCGACGTAGGACCACCGATTTAGAGCCGAGACCAAAGAGTGTGTGCCAAAGAGACCAAAAGAGACCAAAGAGAGTGTGCACAGTGTGTCGTAGCTTTTAGTGGACGTCTTCAATTCGGACTGGCGGTTCGATTCCCCATCAGCAAATCCAAAAATGGCGATTTGGCCCCTTGATGAAAATGAGTTTGACATGGTATGTGAAGCAGTGAGCCTGCTGAAGTCAGCAGCAGTTTTCAGCTCAACCCGACACTGCACACGACCCCGGCTACGCCGTTTACACGCCGACTGCCCCTCAGTTCCTGTACATGGTCAGAACACCAGACAGGTGGACCCATAAATATGTGCTGGAATTCATTAACAATACCCTGAGGTCCTGTCCACGCCGAGACGGGTCCATTCGTGTCCCCGTTTTATCAGATATGTGTTATAAAAGTGAATAAATGTGAAAATGTTTCCTTATCGGCTACAACTTCAAAACGCCAACCTTAAAGCTCCGCCTCTCCCTCCACCTGCTGGTTTTAACCATTCTCACCATTAATGATGAAGCTACTGAGCTTGTTCTGGATTTTACAGCAGATTTTCTCAGTCTCATGCAATCTGTTGGTTTTTATAATTCAGCGTGACTGGACAATGGCACGTTTCCTACCTGAAGAACTCCGACGACAGGCACAGTGGTGCAGTGGTGAGAAGGTCAAGGATTTGACTCCAAGCTTGAGCCTTTCTGTGCAGTGGATTGTTCCCCTAATAGAGAGGAGAGTAGATGTATAATGCATTAATGGTTTCTGTGACGGCTTGTCTGAGTTAGTCAACAATAACTAGAAAATTCCACAGGAATTCCGGTGTGGCCTGCCTCTCCTTTGATCTCAGCATCTCGCCGGCGGAATCTGTGAGACGAAACTTAAACAAAAGTCATGGCAACGTATTCCCGATTGTACTGCACATTCTGGTGTGCTCCCAACGGACACTGATCTCCTTCAATCTCCTCCAAGAGGTGCCTCTCACTTTCACTCTGTGTAGGATATTTGTTTGCATTTTTGGGCGATTTATTTAGAAACGGTTATCCGAATCATGAACAAAAGCTATCGCAACCTCTTATTGAACGTTACGCATATTTTGTGTCTGTGCTCCTAACGGTGCGGGACTAGTTACCTAAAGAAAAAACTGATGAATAGAATAGAATTGAATTGAATTGAATTGAATTGAATTGAATTGAATTGAATTGAATTAAATTAAATTAAATTAAATTAAATTAAATTAAATTAAATTAAATTAAACAACCAACTGGGATAGTAATCTTTGTGCCTTGCCACTAGGGCAGGCACAAGAACTAAGGGGTGCAGGGCTTTCCCAAAGGTCAATTTCTCCAAATAGCACAAAGGTGAGTCAGCAGGAAGCACTTTGGCAATAAAGAAATGACAATCTACCAAACACAGATGTCTTGACCTTTGACCGAATGCCATAAAAATGTGTTTAAGAAACTTTTACTTTTACTCAATTGGAAGACATTTCATTCTCTCCCTAAAGTAGCACATGTTCCATCGAGTCTGATTAGTCTCACCTCAGTGTGCTTTTCGTGCAATATTGTGTCCAATCTGACGGTTGCAAAGTGAACCTTGCCATAAATTCCTGCTATCTCTACGACCTTTTGCTCCACCCATGACCCCCCCCCCCCCCCCCCCCCCCCCACACACACACACACACACACACCCACGCTCACCGCCTTCACCCTTCTTAAGAAAGTTACGACACTTTCTATGTGACATATTAACTCGGCAGACATTGTCTTCTGAGGACACAAGTCACTTTCCCCCGGACGTGGAAGGAGTATTCACAACACCAATAAAAATATGTTAAGACGAGAGTTGACGAGAGTTTAAATAAAGCCATTACTCAGAGTTTAAGATCAGATGAATATA
This sequence comes from Lipophrys pholis, assembly GCF_963383615.2. Classification (NCBI taxonomy): domain Eukaryota; kingdom Metazoa; phylum Chordata; class Actinopteri; order Blenniiformes; family Blenniidae; genus Lipophrys; species Lipophrys pholis. The sequence goes on along the minus strand of NC_137630.1, from coordinate 6,636,239 downwards.
GGGAGACAATAAATCAGAGAAACAGCTCAGTGCAGGTTGAAAGAGGGCTCCATAAGCTCTCATAAATTCCTTGAACTAAGTCTGCTCTCTTCAAAAAATAGGGGTTTGGTTCCTCTGACTGATATTTTACTGTGTAACATGGGGAGAGGTCATAAATAATGAGGTATTAGTGTGTCAGAAGTATGTACCTGTCGGATCTGACTGCGTTTAGCTCTGTGGACAAACGTTGGTGTTGCACAATTAGGAGTGAGACTGGGTTGATTCGGAATTTAGTGTCTTGCTCAAAGACACCTTGGCTTCATTTCAACTCTGCAGTATGAGCCAGTACAGTATAGTACAGGTTTTTGTGTGTTTACTGAAAGTACCGTACCCAACCGTTACCATTTTTCGTAACCCCTCTGTTGAGGTACCGAGCACACCGGTACAGGTTCCATAAGGATGACTGACAACGCAGCCGTCTGCTGATTGGTCGAGACGATCATCACTCTCGACAAGCACGCAATATTTAAAAGTCCGCTACATGTGTCCCACGCTGGTCCTGTGTCCCACGCTGGTCCTGTGTCCCACGCTGGTCCTGTGTTTGCTGTTGCGTAGTGACTTCACATACCTGCGTCGTTACGTGTCCATTCACAATGTTGCCTACATTTTAATCTCATTTTATCATTTTACCTTGCGGTGAAATCACACAACAGATTTGGGTCTGGGTATGCTTTGCCTAACCGTGCTGTACCGTTCTGCACAGTGGAAACAAGGCTTTTGACATCTACAGTGAACAGAGGGAAATGGGAGTTGAAACCTGTAACTGAGCTCCATCCACCCCTTAATGAGGTCATATTATGCAAAATTCCCTTTCTAAAGGTTTTCCAACAGTATTAATCATTCCCATACCTGAGAATGACGCCCCAGAAGTGAAAAAAGTCTGTCCTCTCTCTCCCTGGCTTGTTTCAGTTTTTAGAAAGTGTGTTGCTCCGACCAGCCAATCAGAAATCAAACCCTATATAGTGTCATCGGGGGGTTTAGCCAATCCCAATCAAGGTAGTTCCTCCCTTTGACTCCTTCCACAATCAGGCAGCTCTGCTCTGGCACATGGCACCACAAGAGGAAGTACTTCCTCCTCTTCCCAAGATGGGCATGTGTGGGCGGAGCCAGTCCAGCTCACACAGACACAGCAGATTCTAATTGCAGCTCATATGATCCAATATTCATACGAAGGAAAATCAAGGAAAAGCTGGATTTGTGGCAATAAACTTTAAATACAACGTTTTTGGACCAACGAGACCATGTGAAAGTGTTGAGAAGCTGAATAATATGACCTCTTTAAAGAGGTGATCTGTTAACCCTTCTGTTCAAATCAGTGTGGTACAAAGTACAATTGGACTGTAGTGAAGGAGAATGTAGCCTCGGACATATCGAGTTAAATATTGTAATTTCTGCCACTCTTCCATAGATTCCTCAAAGGGGGCAGAAAACACTTGCTGGTCCATCAATCACGGCGGCCGGCCAATCACCTTGGCAGCTGTCTCCGAGGGGCCCACCTGCTGCCGCTCTGCACGTGGAGTAATGGCGGCAGTGGACGAGTGTGGGCTTGTGTGCGGCTGCTCTCCACGGACTGAGCGCTCACACTTCAGCAGTGTCCCTCCTTTTAAACAGAGTCCACGCGTGAAAGGCTGTGCAATTAAAAGATATGTTTATATTTTTATTTCATACGTCTGCATGGAAAGCAGAGTGGTTATTAACGTAACCTAGCTGGCTAACGATATAGCACATTGACTTTTCTTTTTGACGGCAACGCACGTGTTAATGGTTAATGTGCAATCGCTGTAATTTTCCCCCATAATGCGTTTGATAGTTGACTCACAGTAACGTCACATTAAATACAAAGCTCCCAGACGCAAGGATAATTGCTGTTTTTATATTCTAATTGCTCCAAGCTGTTGAAGCCTATAGCGAACTTGAATAACCCTTCAGGTGCAATTACCCAGAAGCATTTTCTTCTTTCAATGGAGCCGTTTGAGTGACAAGCAGATATTTTCTCGAGCAATTTTTCACCAGGAATGTGATTTGTACACTCTACTAGAAGCTTTTATGTGTGTGTGAAAGCGGGCTGTTTCACACTGGCAGAAGAAATGCAACCATTAATCCCACTGGTAAATCATTAAAAGTCATTTGCGTGCTCTGCGGTGACAGCCCGTTATCTTGGATATACGATGGCTGCAGAAAATGCAGAAAATGGAAGGAAGCCAGGTGTCTGGTGGGTGTCTGTGTGGGCCTTGACAGTGACTGACAAAGATTACCACATAATTAGAGGGTGGTGGTAAAACCGACTCGACTGGGGGGGAGCAGCGTTGCTCCTCTCAGACAAACAAAGCCTGCCCATGTCGTTTAAGATGATTGGGCTGCCAGACAATGACTCTTGGAGGGTCATCGTTTCGTATTTCCAATGATCCGATCGTGAGGGGGTATGGAGTGTTCTGTCGAGGGCCTGGCAGCGCTGTCGCCGATCATTACCTCACCGGGCCCTCCCGGCGCTGATCTCACGGCATGAAAATATCCGCTGTGAAAGTTTGTGGGTGGCAGCTGCCCACGCTGATCACCCAGGACCTGGAACCCGACCACCCCACGCTGACGCACACTTACATGTACACAAATAAACACTGGCCCTGAAACGCTATCTGTCACGCTTCCAAATTAGCAGCGAAGTCTTTCTAACTCTCCCCAAGTAAGGGAAGCACAGGCATGTGTGAAAGTTTGGGTTGGGAGGGCCGTGGTGTATGATGGAGGGAGGGTTATTTTTAGAGGTGACTTAGAGGGGGAAAGAAAAGGGGGAATAGCTGGGTGGGTGACCTCCGGTGTGGCCTGACCTCTCCTCAGGTAGACTCTTACCCCCTTCCTCCTCTCCTCAGGCCCTGAAAGGTCTTGACCCGGGGGGGGTGGGCATGGGAAAAGCCTCCAATAGACATCAAAGGCGGGCCTCGGTGGGAAAGCACCACAGAGGGGCTGTAGAGTATCCTAAAGGTCAGCGCGGGTCAACTTTCATGTCAGCACAGGCCTGGTTGTGGGTCAGAGGTTATTGACATACCTGTCCAGCGCCACTCGGACTCTTCTTCCAGGAAATTATCCCCACTTGTCCCAATTAGGGGCTCGTATGCTGAAGAGTCCACATAATGGTTTGTTTATAGCCATTGTTGAGGCTGTTGAGGAGGAGTGGGTATAATCTAGGTGCAAGTGGTCACAATAGAGGGACTGTTGTCAGCTTCAGTCTTGTCCTTATGGTATAGATCAGAGGCAGAAGCACTCCCTAATTTATCCGTCCACTTCCTGTTGTTAAGCTCAGTGTTGAGAGGAGGTATTGTACGATATCCTATTATTGCAAAAAAAAAAAAAAAAACACACATAAATTTTGCACTGGATTAAGGATTAACTCTGATATTCAACATGTTGAGTAAACAGTGCGGAGGACACGTTCATTACTGGAATCAAACACTGACATGACATTGACCCAAAACTATAAACGGTAATCATCCAATAACAGCTCAGCAAATAGGAAGTCATGCGTTGTAAAGCCGTAAAGAGAGGCTAACATAGAAGGTCAACTGATAGTGTGTGATGGCACCTGTTCACCTGAATCCCTGCAATTACTCTGAGCCAGTGTTTCTCAAATGTTTCGACAAAATCTAGAAAAGCACTAAACTATTAAAGCGTTCCAACACAGATAAAGAACAAAATGAAGGAAAAAGTAAATAAAAAGGGTTTTATGAATCAAGTAAACTAAAGCTGTTTTTTTTCTCCTTTGGTGTGAACTTGTTTTATCATCTAATGTGTAAAACCATGAAGGACATTTTAGCTCTAAAACGTGACTACGTCTGCACATCCACAGTAATCCTTTGGTTTTTTTCCTCCACAAATACATAGCAAACTGTCTTTTATGTCTCGCTCTGCTTCTTGAAAAGTGAATGTGAGGAGTTTCCGTGGTTTCAAAGACTTCAATCTCAACTTTTTTGATTCCAATAAAGGATGTTTTTCACTCCCCGACCTGTAAGTTCCCGTCCAACAGGAACACGATGGACAGGTTCCTTCTACCCCGACTTTTGAGAGTGGGCGACTTGTAAACATATATCCTTTGATGTATCTGTGGACAAACATTCTTATATCACGTTTGTTGATTTTAAATTTGGGATTCATTTGCTTTACACTTTACATGATTTAAAGCACCTGCAAGCAATACTCCTGTTTGCGCATCATATCACTCATGGTGCGACTCTTTGTAAATCACCTGCATGATGCACGGGAGGAAGAAGTGCAAACTGGTGAGTTGCTCCTGTGTGTTGTGGAGTCGACTGGAGGCACCAAAACATCCCATCCAACGGCTCCGCGATGGCCTCTGGGGGTCAGGCAGAGGGAGAGGGTGGTCCGGCCACGTGCTTCAGCAAGGAATGTGCTGAACCAGGAAGAAGCCTGCTTGTGTCACCTTCCCACGGAGGTTAAGGGGCGGTGGGGGACGTTAGAGGGCGAGCGAGCGAGGGGTGGGGTGTGTGTGTGGTGGGTGGGGGAGGGGGGGGGGGTTGTTTGGCAAAGTGGGGTGTGGTGTACACATTCATCCACGTGGGAAACGGACAGCAGTGACACATTAAACAGCCCGATGACACTGTTGCCAGTCACCGGTGAGGAATGCGTGGCGGCGGGATTACTTGAAACTTCCCACAGCGAGCTTTTCTCCCCTGCCCTTTCTTTACGTTTGGCAATCAGCTGGTTTGTTTTCATTCCGGGGCGACAGTGAATGAGCCTGCTATGAACGTGAGAAACTCCATCAGACGCAGGTTACACTCAGTGACACCTATAAATAGCCTGCTCCCAAATGAAATCAGCTCCCCGGAGGACTTAGAGGGAAAAATCCCCATGACAGCGGCTAAGCTGCACCAAGATTTTTGGTTTAGTTTCCACCTCTCTCTCTCTTTCTCTCTCTCTCTCTCTCTCTCTCTCTCTCTCTCTCTCTCTCTCTTGCCCCCCCCTTTCTTTCTTCCAGCCCCCCCAGACCCTACCCCCCCTTCTCTCCAGCGTTTACAGTTGATTTGCATTGTGGCCCAGAGAGCGACGAGGCACTTATTGTTGTTTTCGTGATGGCGGAGGGGTTTTCCCACCAGCCTCCTTCTCTTCTCATCCGGCTGAATCAAAACACCTCTGTGTTTCTGCCGGTGATGTCATGGCCCAGAAAGAGCTCAAAGCCGCTTCCCTGGGAAACCCCATATCAGGAAGTCCAGACCACTTTTTCTCTTTTCATTCCCCTCCTTCTCGTACTTGATTGTTATAGCAGAGCAGGTTTTTTTGGGTTTTTTTTCAAAGCAGCTGCAAGGTTTCTGATTAGGTTCCCATCCGTTACGGGTGGAGACGGTGAACCCGCTGAACTCAAACCAACACTAATCTGCCCTGTTGTGTATTTAGTTGTCAGATCGAACACTGTAAATACTGCTGTCATCTCCTGCTGCAAAAATGACGGTTTTGTCAATATTTGTGACTCATTGCTTATATATATTTTTTTCTTGCACAAACTGCCGACAGTCACAAGAAAATTCAGCTGTAGAGGAGTCATCCAGTAAAATGTCCTGCAGTGACAGGGACACGCTAGGAGACCCAAAAACTGCGACCTACTTCTGGGATGTCTAGTGAAGCAGATCGTCTCCCGAAAAAAGGCATTTCCCATGGTGCAACAGGGGAACCACCTCTCAGGGTGATTCCCATGGCACACATAACTACAAACTCTCATTCTAGACCCGGGGTCTGCAACCTGTGGCTCTGGAGTCATGATGTGTGGCTCTTCAGCTCCTCTGCAGCAGCTGCGGGAAGCTTTCACAAAATTGTTTGGATGTAAAATTTTTTTTTCATTTTTATGTTATTTGAATTCCACACTGAGCTTCAAACATGGTTGAAATTCCAGGCTAAAAATAGCTTCATAAGGTAAAAGAGCAAAAAAATAAATAAAGAATGAGGCTGAAATGAGGATAAAATGGTTAAATATACTCCAAAAATTTAATAGTACAGGCAAAAATGGTCAAACTAAAATGATTAAACAGACACAGACTGGGTCAAGTTTTCTTAAAGGGAAAGGAAAAAAGGGGGGGGAAAGAAAAAAAGACAAAGCAAATGTAACAGAGGAAAAAAGAAAAGAAAAGTAAAAATGGAGAAGAGAAAAAAGTAAAAAAGAAATGAATGTTAAACAAAAATTTAATAACAAAAAACAAAAAGGAATAGAAAAATACATTAAATGATAAGAAAAGGAAATAAGAAACAATAGTGAAAACAGAAAAAACAAAAAATGGAAAACAATTATGGGAAAAAGGTGAAAAAAGAAAACGAAACGAAGTAAAGCTAAAGTGGCTCCATGAGGAAATTCACAGTGCCTATAAATAGCTAAAGTGGTTAAAATAGCCCAGATACATGAAAAGGCTAAAGCAGGAAAATTCAAGTGGAAAAGAGGAACAATATCTAAAAATGCCAAAAATAAAAGTAATAAAGTTGCAACAGTTTGATAAACTTAGCAAACTGCTCAGTTAACAATGTGGCAAAGCAGAAAATGTGGAACTACTAAAACCAAATAAAGAAATATAAAAGAATCCATTGAGCACAGACCGTTAGGTATAAGAAGTACACATGATAAAAATAACAAAGAGTATACAGTAACACTGCGTAATAGTACGCTGAGCATCACTTGCGACAAAATGACAGATAACGACAATAACATCTTACCGAGAAGCTGAATGTCACTGGAGTCATCATTTTAGGTTTTTACTGGTCATATGAGGACTTCATGCCCAAACACATTTGCAGCAACTGGATTTACGTATGTTTGCTTGTTGCTCTCGACACTTTTGTTGCAGTCATTCATTCTGGTTCTGCAGAAACCAGTAACAAAATATTTGTACTGATTTTGTTTGCATAAATGCCTTAAAAAAGTCAAGATATAAATACACATAAAGTGTGATTTTATTATGTTATATTCATTCAGACATAAGGTTGACAACATTAGTCTCTTATGTAGTTACAAAAAGAAACGTGGTAAAGGTGGCTGCAGAACTTAAAGCATTGACACGAAGGGTTTTCACCCAAGAAATCTTTTTATACAAAAAATATTTACACTTCGACAGACTTCTCGGGAAAAATGTATTTTATCTTTAAAAAAATGTTTTATTCCACTGTACTCTTACCGTATATGTTATTGCCATAATTAATATCATTTTTGTATTTTCAGCGCTGTTCTCACAGAGTAAATATTTAGCGCACACAGTGCGGGCTTTAATGTTTACGCTGTACTGTTTTCTTTGCATGAGGACTGTATTGCACAAACCACAGCATCAACTAGTGGCCTGGCATGCAAACCACAGGATCCTTTTATATTTTTGGGATTCTGTTTGTAGTGTCAATATGGAAAAACAAGTGGGTTTACGCCCAATTGGGTCTGTTGGGGAGCCTGTTTGTGTTGCCTTCTTTCTCTGAATTTATTCAGTGTATCAGTGAGGCAGAGCGACACCAACAGAGGCGGTGGTTATTTCCCTGCATGACGTCATGAAGGGAAAATCTCTGAATCGCCTATATGAGCACACATTTGCTAAGACGTGGAGCAAGCTTCACTTCTTCACTTCTAGGGCCTCATACACAGGCTTGGGGACTCATATTACAGTTAGAAAACCACTATGAAGTGAATATTGTATAATATGGAACCTTTAATAAAATGCTAAATTTGGCGGCTCGTCCATTTGAAGTGGTGACATTTCTGCAAAATAAATAGAAAATCTAGATTTTCAGTGGCCTGAGCGTCAAACTGTGAGGACAGGAGGCCCCGTTCTGCTGTCCCTGCAACAAATGTATCTGACTCCGTCACCCCCCCCCCCCACTTTCAAATATGTGCATGTGATAGTGTTGGATGAGGACAGGACGTGAGGAATCTTCCGGCCCCTGTGTCCCTGCAGGGAATGCAAAGAATACAAAAAGGCTCCTCACCATCTCCCCCACTCTATCTCTACTGATTACATCCTGCCTCCATGCCACCATGAGATAACACATAGCCAGCATTCTTCACATGTGATAAAAGAAGTGGTAGAAATCACTGCCTACCTCATGGACACCGTGCAAATAAACATCTCCTCTTCATTAATTGCCCCAGCTTCATGGACGTCTTTTTTTTGTTTTTTTTTCTAAAAATCTCACAACTCAGATTTGCAAAAATGTCGACATCCGGCTTTCTGGAAAAACAACCCTGTCATTAATGTTTCTTTGGAGAAAGCCTGTCGCTCGACTTCAAACCACCGACTGAACTCTCCACGGCTCCGTGACCTTCAGGGTCACTGCAGCAGTTAATGACAGAGGGAGCACATGGCGGCGCGCTAACTCCCCCTCCAATTCAGTGAGTTTTACATCAGCTGAGTGAATGAAGCGATTGGCCTGCCGCTGTCACTTTAAATAAAGCCTGTTCGTTTGGCCTTGCATGAAAACACTAGTTTTATCAATCAACCTTTGGAACTTGAGCTGTTTTGGCGGGAAAGTGGAGCGAACAGAAAGAAAGAATGTCCACAATGTGAGGAATGTAACAATTTCCTCCCCCTCCCATGATTGCCATTTCGCCAACAACAACAGAAAAAAATGCTTTGGTGCAAAACTCAACACAAACAGCCCCATTTTTATTTAGATGGGGCTGGAACACTTACACAACAGCAAAACAACCTTTCAATACACATTTCTAGGTCAGTTTCAAAGGTTTTCCTTTTTGTTTATGAAAAGATGTGTGAGGACATTATGAAAATGTAAATTTTTTTCTGAAAGCCTGAACAAGTCGAAATCTACAGAAGAAAATACGAACAAATACATATTTATGACAGGGTGCAGCCTCACATCTGTTTCGAAAAAGGCTTCTGTATTTACCAAACCATAAAGAAATGCGTCTGTCCATGTTGATACCAATGGAAATACTAAGGTGCTACACATTAAATACTAAGGAAAAATAAAAGTGTTTGTGGTTGAGCGATGTTCACTGTTGAACCATGTTCTTAGAGAATACAATCCACAAAGTCTTCTTGTCTTTGGTTTGTGAAACTGATGTAGTATTTTTACATAAATTCCCTAAAAATTCAGAAAGACTCAATATCAACAATCAACTGAAATCGCCTTGGTTTTTTCCATTGATTACCGCTGCCTGCTGAAGCCAACGCATTAGCGTGGCAGCCATCTTGAATGAGGACCTACTTCTCCTCTCATGCGTTCACTTTTTTTGGTTTGTGGAAAACAGACACTTCGTTTTGATCCCTTGTGGTTTTGCACATTAAAAATAAGGCGTTAGACACTAAATTAATTGATAAAGATTCTGACAGTATGGGTCATGTTTGCTATTCAAACCATACTTATCCTCATCCAAGATGGCGGCCACCCTGCTACTGTATGAATGCCAACAGTACGTTTGTTTGTTGTGAGATTCTTCTCTTGCAGATCTGGATGTAACAAATGAAAGTTACAGAGAAGCATGCCATGTCAAAAATTAAGCACAATTAAAATGTGTTTTTATATTTCCTGTAATTTTTCTCAAAACGTCTTAGGTCAATACTTTAAATCGTTCTAAAGTTTAAGTAGAACTCCATAAAAAAAAGCCTTATTAAATTATTAAATTGTTATGTATTTGTAATTTGTTACTTCCAGCTCTGAATAGAACGTGGAACCTCAGTTGTATAAAATTAATGAATCTAATTTGTGTCTCTATATCAATCTACATCAACACTTTTATATTCAAGCTGACTATAAGACAGAACTCCTGCACTCAAACAATGATCATAAAGAATCAACTTGACTCTGGACGTCCTGCTGCTGGTTTGTTTGTAATGTCTGAAGCCAGCGGTGACGTTCCTGTCCTGTGGTGTACGTCAGAGCAGCTTCTCCCTCAGGCTGACCGCCCGCTAAACTCGCAGCGTCTAACAAAAGCCACTGAGCCCGAGATCTTTATGACACGCGGATGTGTACCTTTCCTCACATACCACACGCAGGGAAGCCTGCGAGGAGCGCCGGGGGACGTGGGAGAGGCCCGGCCTGGAGTCCCGGCCTTTGTTGACATTCTGGAGCCGCTGACGTCAGCACCGAGTGGAGGGCTCTGCCGGGCGGGAGAGTCCTGTTTACTTACCTGGGGAGGAATTATTGTGGGACTTTGCTACGACTTTGGCAAACAGGAGACGAAGAGGAGGAGGAGGTTATAAAATAGGGATGTAGAAACATGTAGCGGCGCAGCGGCGCTCGGCCGTCAATGTCAGTAACCCGAGACACCGACAGGCGTCAAGCAATGACACAAGTCATTTCCAAACCCAACACCCCGTCCCCACTTTGTTACAGTTACAGCTTAAACTCTAACGTCCACATGAGAACGCCGGTTCATGAAAATGAGCCGTTTTTGACCAATCATCCACATGAGGCGGTGTTTTAGAGGCCTAAAGACGTTTTTGTTTTTTAAGATGGGTCCCAGAGTGGGGAAATTCTAAAACCCTGGCTCGGCTTTGAGGTGTGCACAGCAAAGACCATCATCTGTGGAAACCGATGATGTCATCACCCCCTCACCATCCACGGCGTCCTCCAGTCGAGCTGCAGAGGCTACTGACGCTAGCCAGAGGAGGAGCAGGGCCATAGACCTACATAACCCAGAGTTATATAGAAGTCTGTGAGCAGGAGTCTACTTCTAAAATTCTATGTGCTCTGTCTTCTTCTGCATTTTTGGTGTGTTTGGTGAGTCACAGTGCCCCTAAAGGCCTGGCATATGTACTACATGCAATTAAGCCTCGTACTGAGCCGTGGGTCATAGTGATGTGTGGACAGTTTTTTCTTTTTGAGTACCCTGGGGAGAAAAAGGATCGTTTTGGCTCCTTTGGCTGCGGCCTAAGAGTTTGAATAACTCGGGTTTAAAAGCAGGTGTAAACTTGGTATTGACATTATTGACAAAGCGCAGACTTCATGTTAATAGAATCATTCACAACATCTGAAAATTACAGCTGTTAAACGATTAAAATTTTCAACCAGATCAATCAAGGGTTACTGTAGATTCATTTAGATTAATCACAATTAAAAGCATTCGTTTTATTCATCAAATGTTTTTTTTTTCTATCTTTTTCTGCCTGTAGATGTCTGTATATAAAATAAAATAAAATAAAATAAAATAAAATAAAATAAAATAAAATAAAATAAAATAAAATAAAATAAAGTTTGTATGGCCAGATCATTTCTGCGCTGAGGATGCATTAATTCCAGTAAAATCAGATTAATCATGATGATGGATTAATCTGCATCTTCAGTATGACAGCCTTACTGAATATGCTTGCGAATTGACTGAGCTTTTAGCAGCAATGCTGCTGCACTAATCAACATGTCAAACATAAGATAGAAAGTGCAGCTTGTGCAGCAGATGCAGCGTCCCTACTGGCACCTGAAAATATATACATAATATACACTTTGCATACACTTTTGAATATATCGAATACAAAAAAACAAGTGTAGCTCAGCGTAACATATGTTAGTATAGGTGACTTCAAAACCCAAAATACCCAAAGTGAAAAAATAAAGACTTTTCTCATTGATTAAATGCTACTGAGCAAATCAAATGTTATATAAAATATAACAAGTGATGTGGAAGTGACTTTATATTAAAAATAAAGCACAGATTTCTCTCTGGGATTGTTAAAGTATTCCTGTTCTATTCTATTCTAAAAACAACTATTGAGTGTTCACAGTGAAACTGAGACTGAAAGCCCAAACAACACAAAATGTTCAAGCCTAAAGTACAACATGCAGTACTGCTGAGTGTATCAACAGTAAGATAACAAGTGTAGAAAGTGTAGCATAGGTGAAAATAAAACCTCCACAGAGCTCGTACAGCAGAAAAAAGATCCCAAACATTCATGAGCTTATCAAAAGTGAAAAAGAAAATGTTTGCTACTATAGCAGGTGATTATAAAATGTAAACGAGAAGCAACAAAGCTCACCATGCTGAAACTTTGTATGTTGTACAGTGAATCACTGCAAACAAACAGCAGTAATGTAGATAGCGATAGTGAGCGAGGGAGGGAAATGTGATGTGTCTTACGCCCACTAGACACTGTGTGATTTTTTGGCCATCGCAGATAACAATCGTGGGACAACGGTGACGATATCTTTGGTCTCGGCTCTAAATCGCTTCAAGGACGGCCGTTGTCACAACCGAAGACAACCTGCGATGACATTCAGACAGTGTCACATATTTTGAGTGACGGTGTCGCTGCTGCGACCTGCATCAACTAACTAACCGGTAAAACACAAAACAAATATGTGGGATGGAAACGAAAACTTTGGGGGAATTTCTCATCAAACACCTAAACGCCACGAGGGCGAATGAGCCGTTCATGCTTTGCGAGTTTAATTTTGTGGGTGGATGGCACACTCTTTTTTTTTCAATGGATTCAGCTTGTGTTTCCATCGTGCCATCGGCACAATGGCAAACGTCATGCTGTCTATTAGATTATTAGCTGTCAACTTTTAAGATTGTTAAAATCACACAGCGTGTAGCGGGCGTGACGTAGCACGCGGCGCGACTGCAATGACTTTTCCACAAGCACATATATTGTCTGTGTCCTCATGCGTGGCTCTTCTTCGATGAGTGGATTTCACAGTGCCTCTGTGAGGATTCCCGCCTGGCTTCAGCAGACTTTTCTCCGCCCTGACCTCGGCTCTCCTGCACCGATTTCAGCAGCTCCATCAGCATTCATGACAAATGTGGCCTTTATGATTTGGCTGCGTGGCGCCGTCCTCAGGACGCTCTGGAAACACAACTCGGCCTCCAGTTCCCATGACAGGGGCCTCATCTTATGCAATTCACCCTGACAGCTGCGGGGCATCCGATAACACTCTGGCTTACCTTTAACTTTTACTGCAGGTGAGCTGTTAAGGAATGACTTGGGCCGCGCCCGAAAAACTCTATGGCTTTACCTCTGTTCTCACAACCCCTCTGAGATTCCAGGCGTAGCAGCGCCGGCTTGCAGTCATGCGTTGTCATGTTGGGAGTATGAGGAGAAATCCTGCACAGGCAGGCAGGGACAGCCGCCTCGGCTCGAACGCGGGTGATAACGTCCTCCTGGTCCGACCTGCTTTTGCAATCTCAGGCCGCCGAGCTGATCATCCCTCAGGTTATGTAACTTCAGATAGGTGAAGCAGACGAGTCCTGTGTGGCTGTGAACGCACCACCCAAACGCCAGGAGAGGTTTTAGCTGCAAAAGTTAAACGATCATTGTGCATCAGTCTGAATCCATTTATTGTTATTATGCATACGCTTCCGTACACACAACGGAACTGAAGTTGGAAGTCCCGGCTTTCAGTAAATGGGAAAAAAGGCATACAATAAACAGGCCACCTGTATACTGCAGGAGAGTGTGTGTGTGTGTGTGTGTGTGTGTGTGTGTGTGTGTGTGTGTGTGTGTGTGTGTGTGTGTGTGTGTGTGTGTGTGTGTGTGTGTGTGTGTGTGTGTGTCCAGTTAGGAATGCAACAACATATCAGCTGTTTTTTTTTTATCAACAACAGGAATCTTCACGCAGCAGTCTTACATAATCATTACTGGTTTCACCTGAAAATACACACATACCTTCTGTTTTGGAAAACAAAAGCAAAATGCCATTTAACCCTATACATTTAAGTATTATTTTCATGTATTTTCTATTTATTCTTTGGGTAAAGGGAGTTACTTTAATGGGTATGCTTCTTTGTGGAGTGTCTTGTCAGTTCCAACAGTGTTCCTATAGTGCAATATCACAGCAACGACACATCATCAACCGGGTACAACTAACCTGTCTCACATCGGTCTAACCCAGGCAACCTTCAACACTTAACGAGCCATTTGGACCCGTTTCACACCGGGAAGAACACGCTGGGAACCATAAAACCCTTTTGACATATCAAGGAAGATAACGGAGATACACCAAAAATGGAGAAGAAGACACAGAGCTTGCAAAAAAACGAAGAAATCAACAAATCCAACATTAGACTAAATAGTAACAGTAGATTCTGGAGCATGTCGTCCGCCATTGTTGATGTTGTTAAGCGACATCATGGAGAGGGTCGCGGGGTCATAGGTTGCGAGGTGGGGGTGATGACATCCAAACCATTGCCCCCATGTCAAAGCTGAGGTGGCATTTTCACAATTCTCCTCTCTGGAACCCTTTTTAAGAAAAAAAACAAAACTTTTTCAGGCTCTTTATACGCTGCGCCGTGTGGATTAAATCGATGCTGTTACATGTAACGGCGTTGCCGTGTGGACAGGACCTTGTCCCCGTCGTAACCTTTCTGACACCTCTTGCTTAAAACCCCAAAAGTCAGAAGGATCGCAAGGCCCCACTTTCACGGTACCACTACGTGAAAATCAAGATCAAGTGAGCTTTTGTTCTTCTGCTCCACAGGTTAGGGTCCTTCTGAACTCCATGTGTACCTCAAATCATTGGGGTCTTGTCCAAGGACTTTTCACCAACATACCAAAAAAAGTAACCTTGAGAATATAATCATGAGGCGGATTAGCTCGTCAACACTACATGTCTTACTGTTGTTTTCTTTTAACATTTCCAAATCTAATCTTGCAGTTTCAGAAAAGGCAAAGCTTTGAATCTGCACTTGCACGTCTTCTTTCACCTATCACCCCTCACATGTGAGACTGGGGAGTGCAATTCATTATCACTCACACCGCAACCTTGATCAAGTCTCTCTTACTCTGTAACTCGATGAGCTCCTCAATAAACTGCATGTTCAGTAAAAGTCGCCGTCCACGGCTCACAGTGTGTGGAACAAACTGTTCTTTACTCGCTGTCTGAGCGATGAAAGGATACATAGTGTGGTTTGGACGAGACAGACGGAAGGTAGAAGACGATCCCTGCCAGCGAGCAGCGTGTTCTGCACAGGCATTTCGGGAGTGTAGCGTTTAATGGACAAGATGACTTAATGAGACAAAACGAGCTGAAGGGAAATGTCTCTGGCAGGACTGAATGGAGCTTCAGCTGCTGAGATTCAAGGTTACTCTCACTGACGTGCCAACAGGCCATCAGTACGGACGCATATCCAGACCTTAAATGTGGCGTTTGGTTCAGATTCTGCCATCGTTCGCTTGTTAGCTCGGCGTGCTAACGGCTTTGGCTCCACTTCCTGTCTCACTGGCTTCTCCTGTGGAAGAAATAAACGGCTGCTTTTGAGGGAGGATGGATGCTACTAGCTAACACGGGGGTCTGCAACTTTTCAATTAATGAAATGGAAAAACTCCATTGAAGAGCGGCTGGCTTTCTGTCATGTTTCACACTTTTAGCCATTTCAGCACTATTATTTGATTTTGCTGTTTTAGTCATTCCACCTGCTCGGTCATTTTTATGAGTTTGTTCAATTTGAGCTAATATAGCTATTTCTTAACATTCTGGCCTTTTCAACAGTTTTTACCCCCATTTTGGCTATTAGAGCCTTTTCTAGTTCATTTAGCTATTTTAGCTGTTTGAAGCATCGTAGTTTTCCTAAGCTATTTTAGGAGTGTTGGCTATTTGGCTATTTAAGCTATTAGAGTAATTTTGCTTTAACAAAACCACGACAATAAAACCTAAAATTTGGCCATTTTTCCCATTAGGATATTTCACTATCTTAGGTATTTCAATTGTTTAAGCGATTTCAGCTGTCATATTAGTTGCACTTGTCATTTTGACAGTTTTATCCATTTGGCTGGTTTAGTCATCACAGCTGTGTGACAAATGTGACAATAGCTGTAATAGTGAAAATACCCAGATGTGGCGTTTGGGCAGACACAGCCTTTTAGCTCCTTTAGCCATTTTAGCTCCTTTAGCCATTTTAGCTGCTTTGACCATTTCAACCTCTTTGGCCATTTTAGTTTTTTTAGTCATTTGAGCTCTTTTGGTCATTTTAGCTGCTCTAGCCATTCCTTGGCGGTTTTCACCGTGACCTTTAGCTGTTTGGTGACTTTTAGGATATTAAGATTTACATATTTTATTTGAAAATCTGAACTGTTGTTCTTCATAAGGCCACTTAACCCATTTTCATTTTTACCAGATAACATCTGGTAAAAATGGGTATTTACACATAACTCTGTGAACTATTCAGGGAGTATTAAAGCGCAGCTATAAAGCTGTCGGTGTATGTATCTTTGTAGTTGTTAACCGATTGGTAGCATGTTAGCTGAGTGAGCCGATACAAAGCGGAGACTGACTTCCTGTCTCACTGGTTTCTTCTCTTGAAAAAAAAGCTAACGATAGTTTACGGCACTGTCACCTGGTGGCATTTTGAAAAATTTTCTTCATTCATAATAAATAAAAACATAGGTAATATTTTCTTGTTCGCACAAAAATTACATTTTAATATTTTTCTTCCAGTATTCAGGACAAAATACACTTCAGTGCAATATGTTTGATGATACCTCATGCAGTGTGACCAGAGCATGTTGAAACCCAGTCCGCGTGTGTCAAAGTCAAAATTCTGACTTGTTGCAATACTCAGGGAGGCTGAAGTACATCCAGTTATAGTACATTGGGTTGAATTAGTCATACTTCCTTCTATTCTCGGGGTCCAAGCCATAAAAAAAAAAAAAAAAACGGATGGATTGAGTATCTTTGCAATAGCAATGTGAGCATCGGATCGGGAAAGTATCGGTATCGGCTGATACTCAATTCTGAAAAATCGAATCGGTATCCGGGGCAAAAAAGTGTGATCGGGACATCCCTATTTTGTTCTCAATTGAACAAAGACAAGTTAGTTGTTGATATAAAGACATTTCACCATTTAACAGAAAGAACTTTATTATGAGGCAGCAACACGTCGAAATACATTTGGAAATGGAACAAAATGGGTGAAGAGCAAAAAACATTAATATTTTACATGCTGTCGTTACGTTTTGTACAGTGATGGTCACTTGAATGAAAGTGCCTGGTTCATTAATCTTCTGACATGGACCACAAAGTAAATAATGGAAAAAAAAACTACACGAAGGGGAAATGTCAGATCAGAATTGAAATGTTTCTGCATTTTGAACACTTTACTCAGCATTTTCTGAGCCGAAACATTAATTCCAAAGGAGTTGCTTTGTCACATTAATAGAAAGTATTTCAAGGAGAGCACATCCAGATTTTTCTGTAGTTTCGCGGGCGTGTGCATTCCCAGCCTGCGGGGCAGGGCTGTCCTGTTATGTTGCTTGGCCCAAATTGTTTGACATGTGAAGCCCAGCTGGAATGCACAACGCCGCTTGTCAACTTTCCCTGCAGAAATATTTGCAATGTTTAAACCTTATGTGAGTCAAAAAACTGACATACGGGCAGAAGTCATCATCACAGGAGCTCATTTGGACCTCATGACCATTCTTCCGAGAGTCACAGAGTCTTAAAATAGTGCTCACCGACAGACAGTGGAAATTCCACAATGTTAAAACAAGTGATAAAAGAGGAAGCGGGCTGACTGTGCATGCATTAGCATAGATAGTGGTCAGGAATCTTGTTCCGTTCCGGTAAATCTGCAATATTCCAGTCGGAAACTATCTCCAGAGTGGATTAGCCTGTTTTTTTTTGTTTTTTTTCAAAGCAGTCACACATACCAAGTCTGGTGTTGTCAGCTAAGCTATGCTATTGGGAAACACCAAATTGTTGGTGTGGACAAGCAGGAGTATAAACTTCCTCGTGGTTAGGGAACCTGTCTTTCATCGATCTGACTTGTTTTGAGGCCCGTGAGGCACGGCGCACCTGCCAACGCCTCCTTCACTCAGTACGGAATCTCCTCGATCTGCAGCGCTGCTCCAGAGTTCACCGTGACCTTTGACCTCCTCCGGAGTAGGAGGGCCACTGAACTGAACAGGTCTCCTCTTATGGGAATCAACAGAAAATCCTAAAAAAAACTGAATGAGAAAAGAGGGTGTGTTCCTTCATGGGATTGAACGATTCTCTGGGGAAATTCCTTCAGCACGGCCTCCTGTGTTTTCAGGAGTCGAAATAGGTTGTGGGCTTATTACTGATGGATCCTCTCATGGTGATATGTTTTAATGAGCATCGGTCCCAGAGCAAGACTCGACACTTCCGATTGAGGATGGGAGAGTTAAACGATCTGTGACCTTTTTTGGCTGTTGGGTATTTGTTGGTTGGTTTGGAACATTTTGGAATATATTGGAGTGGTAAAGGTCAGACAGTTCACATTTGGTTGACTTCCTCAAGATATGGCTGTAAATACACCTTTATCAGATAAATTGGTGACAATTCTGGTCTGTCAGGACCCGTTTCAAATGGTAAATAAACCTCATGTATATTGCACTTTTTTTTTTTGTTGAAACATAATGTCCCATCAATGGTGACGACCACCATTCGATGGTAATGACCTTGTAATTGGCAGACAAGCAGCTCTACCATTGTTCTACAGCTTCCAGTCTATTGTCAGAATAGGACTGTCTAACCTCAAACCCACGGTGTTTGGCCTGACACCAGTGAAAGACACAAGTAAAACCTGTACAGTCCACACAGACATTCGCCCAAACCCGGAATCAAACTGTAATGCAAGACTGCTAAAAAGTAAATCAGTACAGCACTCAATCTTGAATAAAGAATTTTCACAATGTACGTACAAACTTTACTATTGCAAGGTTTCAGACTCAATTTAAAGTAGTTCTCCAGCAGAT
The DNA here is from genome assembly GCF_963383615.2 of Lipophrys pholis. Classification (NCBI taxonomy): domain Eukaryota; kingdom Metazoa; phylum Chordata; class Actinopteri; order Blenniiformes; family Blenniidae; genus Lipophrys; species Lipophrys pholis. The sequence goes on along the minus strand of NC_137630.1, from coordinate 6,617,568 downwards.
GATGTACCGTACATCAGAGCCCGCTGTGGAGGCTTGAAAACTTGAATCAATAAGGTTCCGCCTCATCTATCTTAGCTTTGGACGTATAACAAAGTGAGCAAATGTGATATTGGACGCACACGGAGTGGAAGACTTTGTGTTTCAAAATGCTCACAAAGTGAATGCAGACAAAACAGAGAAGCAGATTGTTCTCATGTAAACAGTCGTTATGCATAGATGTCACTTGATTTACACATTGATGCTGCTCATACAGTTCTTCTGCCATTTGCAAAGAGCGAAACCACTTTTCACATGATCTTATAAAATAAAAGGTTTTGAAATGGTTCATATATTATCTGAGACCGACAGCCAACGAATCACTTCATTATCCTCAGACTTCTTAAACAGCCTCTTAAACACCATCATGACCCCAAATTCCACGCCGGGCGCTCTTGATCGCCTCTATTCTAGCCAATGGCTGCTCTTCCACCCGGTATGTTGTGTTGCGTTTTACGAGAGATAAACAGAGAGTCTATTTTTCGTGCTCGCCGTAGCCAACACGCATCAATCGCAGCGCACATTGCACAGCCAGTCACACCCAGACTCGAACCAGAGCATCCTTCAAAATAAAACACCCCTTGCTATCGTATCAGCATGTCAACATTACATCATTTCCTGCTCGCACGCTGTAGAAATGCAGCCGGTCGGTTATGGCTCGCTGCCAGCAGTCGCAGATACACACATTGCATCGCAACTTTTATGCATCGACTTTGTTTTTTGTGTTTGCGAATCCCAGCTCGCTTCTCTCAGGCACCGCTTGGACGTTTTTTTTCTTGTGATTTGCCTTTTCAGTCGTCCCCCGTCTCTCTCTCTCTCTCTCTTTCTGTTGATGAATGTGTGGCAGCAGATGAAGGCTCAGGAGTCGCAACAGTGTCATCGAGGGCAAGGCCACACACACACACACACACACACACACACACACACACACACACACACACACACACACACACACACACACACACACACACACACACACACACACACACACACACACACACACACACACACACACACACACACGCAGGCCATCACACCTCTCATGTGCCGATGCGTATACAGTAGCTGGCGAAGGCTGCAGGGCCCAGCAGGACTGGAATGCGATCTATTGTTCCAGAGGCCATTGAGCAACAATAGAGGATCACAAACAGTTTGCAGCACAATGCCTCCATGCTGATCTGTGCAGAAGCCCCGGTGCTGCTGTAGTGTCCTGCTGGGCTCATTTAACCACTTGGGAATCAGGTCGCTTGTGCAACTCATCAATTAATGATGGTTTTCCAACAATCACTTTAATGGCAATCACGTAATGACGGCGTGGCGGGGACACTGGCAGGCAGGGGGTGGGGGGCAGAATATCTGTCTCTGGGAACTCACACTGAATGCTAAACCAGCGCCAGAGCTGAGTTGAATAAATATTATGACTTGTTTTGTCATTAATACAATACTTTAAAGATTTTGAGTGCGAGCAGGGGTGATGAAAGCAACATTCTGAGAATATTCCTCCACTTCAGGTGCAGCCCAGAAGACACACAAAACTGACATATTGTTATGTAATAACTACCAAGGTAATTTTCAAACCTTGAATTAATCAACAACATCGAGGTCTTCTGGTTTGAGTTGAGAACAAAAGATAGAAGACGGATGTAAGAGTGTGAAACTTGACATACCTTTCAATCGCAATCAGCCCTACTCAACAGCCATTGTTGATTCTTATCAGTCTCATTGATATGGAGTCCCTGGAGCAGACAGGGCCAGCTCCACCTCCTCATTGTCACAGCAGGACATTACCACTGGTAATGGATATACTGGTCCTTTGTTGACACAGTAACAATAACCACACGGAGACATGTATGATATAAAGGACAAATACTTGTCACATATATATAGATATGTAACGCAGAGAACATATATAATGGAAACAGAATGTGCACTGCAGTCACTGCCTGAGGAACCTCAGATTCATTTCCAATAGTTCTGTATGAATGACACATGTTGGACTGACCATGCTAATGTGGGGATCTGCTTCACTTTTGGCCGATCAACCACACGGCGCAGTGTTTTAGAAACCCTGACAACAGTTTTTTTAAACACAGGTTCCAGAGTGGGGAAATTCTAAAACGCTGACTCGGCTTCGAGGTGTGGACGGGCAAAGAAACACATTTGCAGAAAACACTGCCACAGCCCCGTCTGTATGATCTGCGGCGTCATTTAATAACAATGGTGGACTACATGCTCCAGGTCATGCTGCAGAAGCGACTGGTTATTGTGGATTTATTGTTGGGTTTCTTGAGTACGAGGAGGAGCAGGAGTATTCTCTGTGTCTTCTTCTGCATTTTTGGTGTATTTGGTGAGTCACTGTGCCCCCTGAAGCCCTGGCAGATGTACTGTATCGTGTTGAGGCGTGTTCATAGTGACGTGTGGACGGAATTCTTTGTTAGAATGCCGTGGAGAAAAAAGATCATTTTAGCTCGTGTGGCCTGAGTTGATTGACAACCTTAGAACACTAAGCTTGGGCGCTCATGTGATCTTTTTTCAGGGAAGAAGTCACCGTGACACGAGGTAACGATGCGGAACAGCTGCCTCCTGGTCAACAGTCAACAGTCAACACTCTGAAGGGCTTTTAATGAGGAAGTTACTCTAAAAGTTGCTGGAAGGGAACTGGAAATCAGTTGTCAATGGGGATTTCTCTCAACCGAGTTTCCATTTGGTCAACAATGAAGCACGCTGTGCTGTAAAGGGGAAGTTGATATTATCATCAGCTGTGACGGTGACGCCGGCTGGGGTTGCGGCTGAAGCGACGCGACAGCAGGTGAACCCAGGCGGCGTGAGGAAGCCTCCTCAGCTTGTCCCTGCTGATAACTTGAAACTTTTTGACACAGCTGCCAACGGTGCAGTAAACCAGCACAAAAGCAACGAAAGCAGACAGACAAAAAGAAAATGACGGTTATCATTAACACTTAGCCTTGAGCTGTGCAGGAAATACAGTAATTGACGTCTCATTATGCTTTAACAGGAGAGCGAGAACATGCCGAGTGTTTTTGTCTTTGCCCATAAAGAAGTGAGAGTTGTGGGGAGGGAGTTTGGACGTCATGGGATTGCCTGACATGGAGAAGGAACCAAGATTCAAATTCTCTTTTTTTTTTTTTAAACCCAGCAACTGAAGCACCTGCTGAATGAAAATAGTCTTCTGGGGAAAAAACTAACTGAGATATTTCTCTTTATCTCTGCAGCTGTGGAATAAACTCAGTTGTTGGTGGGCGGAGGTGGGGGAGGCAGATAGAGAGCCAGGCAGGTACTGATATGGGAATAGAAAACAAGAGAGAGGAATTAGACTTCAATACGATGGAATAGTGAAGTGGCTCCTCCACACACGCTTTGAATGGAACTTTTTTTATTTTTAGACGCCTACAATGACAATCACGAGTATCCATTTGATTTACATAACCACATTCACATTTCCTGCTTTAAATTCTGCTGTATCAGATATTTGTCTCACTGTCTGTTGTTCACTCTTCTCCAATAAAGTCTGCCTTTTCGACACAATCATCTCGATCACACATGCGGTTTCTTGGCATCCCCTATGACATAGTAGGAGCAGACTGATCGCAACCCTTGTGGTCTGCATACTTTCCATTGTGTTCTGTGACGCTCTGAGAAGTTTTTTGCTCCTTTGGTTGGTCCCCAACCACGGTCCTCGAGGGCCCCTGGCCTGCATGTTTTAGTTCTCTCCCTGCTTCAGCGTACCTGAATCTAATGATGACGTCATCACCAAGGTTGTGAAAAAGCCCAATAACGAGCTCCTCATTGCAATCAGGTGTGTTGCAACTGGGAAGAGCTAAAACATGCAGGACAGGGACCCTCGAGGACCGAGGTTGGGGATCCCTGTCCTAGATTATTGTATGACTTAAAATTCGAGTGAGAGTGTCTGACAACACTTTCATTGTTTCCGACTGTGTGTGTTTTCAGTGTTCAGCAGAGCTTCTGCTGTTGTTGTGGTGAGATTCACCACGTTACTGTAACGTCGTCTGGAATCCATTCACCACTCCGGAAGATGTGATCCTTTACAACATGATGATGTCTCTCACACGCACGCACGCACGCACGCACGCACGCACGCACGCACGCACGCACACACACACTTGTTTTTGTCATTATGAGTCACAGTGTGAGTGTGAAAGTAAAGTGGATGTTAATATGATAGAACGAGGCGCAACAAAGGACGTCAGTCCCACGACTGGATGGCTACATGTTTGAGGTGTGTTGTTTTGTTTTTTTTTAATGCGTGGGAAGGGTGGAGTGTGGGAAGGGAAAGCATGAGAGAGAGAGAGAGAGAGAGAGAGAGAGACATTTAGACAGTTGTGCTCATCATGCAATTACTTTAATTTAATTGCGGTTCACAAACAAAATCACGGTTGTGTTTTCAGGAACGTTCAAGGAACATTACGCTTACTTACATTATTCTAAATTTAGCTATCTGCTACGTGCGGAACTCTAACCATAAAACAACGCTTCGCAATTAGTTTTAATGATTTACGTTAAGGACACGTCAAACATTTCATCCTGTACAGCAGTGTCTTTTCCAAATGAACCATGTACAAATTTCTTCTGTCACGATACAATATAAGACTGAAGTCACATGGAAAAACCAAATTGTCATCACACACTACTTTAAAAATGCTTAATCGACTGCCAGGATTAACAATGGGATATAAGAACCACAAAACTGCCTTATACGTAGACAATATTGCTCTTTTTATCCTCCCCTCCGCTATCAAGTTCTGTAATTATGGATATATTCAATGGATTCAGTCACATATCTAAATAATAAATCTGAAGCAAGGTCACTCAGAGACATGAATACTACAGTTGTTCAGGAGAATTTTCCTTTCAGATGGTCAAGATGGGAATAAACGTGTCCTCAACCCTAAGAAATCGACTAAAAAATGCTTAAAAATTACATGACGGTTCCAGATTAGGACCTCTTGTTTGCAGGTGAGAGGTTAAGGGATATTTCACATTGGGGTAGTCTGGGACTTGGTTCACTTGGGAGGGAGGAGAGCCGAGGATTTTCACGCCTTCATTCGGTTTTGGCGTTCACATTCATTTTAGAGAGCGACTCAAACCAACTGGAACATGTCGCTCAATTACAGCAGCTGCTGGTTTGGGGGCGCTGTCGCCTGAAACAAACACTGACCAGAGAGGAAGTCAAGAAGAAACACGGCTCATTGATCGGTCCAAACCGAATCTGGAAGTCCCATCGCTTTAGCCCGTGGTGGCTAGGCTAGTTAGCGCATGGCTAATGGGTAGCCACAAACAACCGTGATATTTAGTCTTCAGACCAGATATCAATGAGAGTCTTCCTCTCTACTTCTTCCTCACTACTCCACGTCTGCCCACGAGATATTTTCCAACTTTTTCTTTTCGTGTCTGCTTCTTCTAATTCACGCGGTTAGCTTTGTTTGTTTACTACCCAGAATGTATTGTGCAATATGTCATGTCCTCTCACCTCGCCCGCTAAAAAGATCGTATACAAACTAACCGAGACCGAGGTTTTCAAGGGGACTGGAGATCTCTTATTAGCTCCGGTTCAGAGTTAGTGGTCGTCCCAAACAAAATGTTTTTTTCCTGAAGAGATTCCGGTCCGGACCAAACAGGGGAATGTGAACACGCCCTCAAGCTGTTCTTTGTAAACCTCTGGCTTTGTGAAGTATGTGCTGTCATCATGCCAGGATATAAAGAGCTCTCCAAGACGTTCAGAAGAAAGATTACCTTCAAATCTGGCAAGCATTTCTAAAATATCTCCAAACGATTTTAAATAAATAACCCCTCATTTCAAGTCCAATCATCTACTTGTAGAGTACAGAGTACCACAAACAATCAACGGTTGCTTCAGAACTGATGAACTCAACAGACTCTGCCCGCGAGCCCGAGACAGGTTCCAGAAAACAAAAGTGGAAGCCTGTGCAATTCAATCTGTCCTGCACTGAAAGGTCAGAACGCCACGAGGACGCTGCGCCTGTCGGGTTGGATCTGCACCGCCCAAACTCAACATGTGTACCGTCATGATAAAGCTCACACTCTGCTGACGTACAAATGGAAAACTCAAAATTGGAAGGACTGTCACGCCTCGGGTGAACCCAGGACTGGTTCCAAATCAGGTTCTTTTAATGAATCAAGCTATTTCTTTCTCTGCCACCGAGCATATTCACACGTCTGCGCCTTATTTTTCTGCATTTTAACAAGGAATCCCGGGGTGATACCGCCGCTTATTAGCTGCCAGCCAGCTGAAAGAAGCCTATTTATATTGCATGAACCCAATAACTTGAGTGAAAGGTTATCAGTGTAATAGTGTAGTAACTGGCAGCGGCGGTGCTGTTCTGGGTGTGACTCCAGAAGCAATAACTGGATCAAGAGCTGGCAGAACACCAAGTGTGAGTGCCACAGATCTGGCATCCTGACACTACCTCGGGCTGTAAATGAGAAATGCTTGCACAGCTTACGGGGCCTGCTTGCGTATGCGTATGTAAAAACACGCTGTCATCTGCACAGGAACTCTTGAAAGTTCTGTGGGAAACGGCAGGAGAGACAACCTCTCTTGCACTTTTTCGCTAATCCAGGACAAGAACTAAAAGTACAGCGTGGATAGTATATAGAATATAAAAGTCAGCAGGTTAAATAGTGCATATATTATCATTTCTTGTCTGAAGTGGCTTTGAAATTCCAAGAATAAAATGCAGATTTTCATGCTGACCTTGAAGTCCAGTATGAAATTGGCCCAAATGAACACATTTGTGCAACTTGGCACAACATGAGCAGTGCGTGGAGGCTTAAAGGGTAATTATAGTATTTTATGACCTGAGCACTGCTTTTATAGTCTCCTGCCCTTTTGGACTCCTTCACTGCTGCAGCCACATCGTTATATTACCTGAAAACTCAAATTACTGGGCCAAAGGTTATCACCAGTGATAGAAATGAAATTAGAACATGAGAAGTGAAGATTGTTGACTCAAATATTATTATGTTAAAAATCATGACTTTTGGGGGCGCAACCTTACGTCAGTGACCTTCCTTCTTTTGCTCGATCCTGTGCAAAACCACCTCACCTGGTTGATTTTCAACACTGAGGACCGACACGGTCTGGAGACGGGAGGAAAGCTTGTTGGAGAGTGAACTCCCGTGACAGTGGAGATCCCCTCTGATTGCAAGCTTGCCATCTGATTCGCTCAACTCGTTGTTGAATGGCTCGCATGTTAGAGTTTAATTGTTATATAAGTGTAGTCCGTCTACCCTGGGTTTGTTTTTTCATGATCCGGATATTGCTCCGGGTTAAATGTTTTCCAGGAACTCTCATTCTTTGCTTCTAATAGACAGATCTTATTTCCTTCACAGTGACTTGCAAATGTTGGATGGGATAATGTTGCCAAGTATCAAAATGTGACATGTGACGATAAATAAACTAAGTTATTTAAGGAGATGTTCATGCCTTTGCACTTTGGACTGTTTACATTTAAACACACACACACACACGCACGCACGCAAGCACACACACACACACACACATTGCATAGTGCTATTTATAAACTCCACATTTTAAATAGGAATGGTACTTCAAAAGATTTGTTTTGCTGCCAAAGTGCAAACAGACGCATGGAGAACAGACACAAAGTCTGTCTGAAAGTAAGTCTTTTCCCTTCATTGAAGTACAAGGAAATGCATAGTTCATGACGCAGCGTTACGGCGGGGATGACTCAGCCACGGAGTGTTGAGTAATAGTACCAGAAACCTGCTCAGTTAGTGTCGATCCACATTCTGGAAAAGCAAAGTTTTCTGCATTTCTCTCCATTGTGTGACTGCGAGCGACGACACAGGTGGAGAACAGGAGCGGAAGCTCTAGTGAACGTGTCGGCAAACGCTGGGTGACTCATCCGCACGTGCGCGGCAAACACAATGAAATGTTATCAGAAGCGACGCGACTACTCATCCGCCACAAACGGATCCCGGGCAAGTTTGTTTACAAGCATCCAGTGTCACCCCCCCCCCCCCCCCCCCCCTCCCTCTCCCCCATACGCCCCCCACTCCCCACCCCCTCTGCTTTCTGTGGAAGTCCCAGCCCATTCTTATCTCAGCCTCCCACTTCCACTGAAACCAACACACCCAAGCCCTGACCCCGGACATGTGAGCTGTGTATCTGTTCCACACATGGCCATCTTCTGTGTGTGTGTGTGTGTGTGTGTGTGTGTGTGGGGGGGGGGGGTATGTACATACACAGGAAAGGAAGCGTGCCATGTGTGACTGATATTGCTCATCCTCGTGTGTTTGTTTATAATACGTCAGCAGCATCAGTTCTGCCGGCCTGAAGCGGCAGTTTTTCCTGGAAAAGAGCACTCGATCCCGCCGTGGCACCTTCGTGTTCAGGTTGCTGGTGTGTTTGCTCAACTGACACAGATGAGCCTCTTTGAGCCCTGCTGACAATCCCTTTGATAAGACACTTGGAACAAGCCAGATTTATACTGAGCGTCAAATCCGCAAATTCACATACTGTAGATCCTGAATATGAACAAAGTCACTTTCCTCATGGGGTACATATGAACCAGCGGAGCTTGGGAATTCACACTATCCTATTTTACCCCTAACGCGTTTTACTGACAAAGTGTTTTGGTCTATTTATGTGAAAAAACAATAATGTTGGAACTGTCAGGAGTAGTATTTTTCTGGATAAGTTCTCTGAACCATTTTTAGTAGGTTACCACTGTAGGCTATGAGTTAGTCACATGTTGTTATGAACAATGACAAAGAGGACAAAAATGAGGAGACTTGTGGAGAGAAGCCCAGTGGGACAGACTGCTATAGAAATAACGTCTTTTTAATGGCCGTAGCAATCAGCACACAATAGATTGAACTACTTCAAGTCTGTGGTCGATCACTGTGGCAGCCTTTAGAAACACATTTAAAATGTCTATTTAGAAATGCACCATCCTGGATCTACGATCATGAAAAATACATTTGCTCCATTTTTTTTTTTTTCCCTGTCATCAGCTGGACATCATCAAGTACATACCTGAAAAGTTTCATTGGACCTCAGTGGTGAGGACTTAAATCTGAAGGCAGAACCAATTTATTACGGATTCACCATCAGTAAGGAAAGAAAACAGATTGTGCATAACAAGCAGCTGAAATCACAAGGCTTTATTGCTGTATGTTGGTTATCCCTCTTTGTTATTGTTTGCACCACAATTATCTTGCTCCTCTTCATCAACTTGTTGATTGTTTTTGCTCGTGTGGACGAGGCCTGAGTCTCTCCGAATGGCCGAGCGCCTCAGTCTATCATGAAGAGTGACACCCGCCACCCTGCGGAGAAAACTCATTTCAGCCGCAAAGTTCATGACCATAGGTGAGGCTGTTGATGTAGACCGACCAGCAAACAGAGAACTTTGCTTCACAGCTCAGCTCCTCTTCACCACAACTGTCTGATACGGTGACTGCGTTACTCACTTATCTCACCATCCGCCTTCCCATCGCTCCTGAATAAGACCCCGATACTTGAACTCCTCCACCTGGGGAAGGTCAACCCGCCCCACCCTTCTCCGTGAGAGGACCATGGACTCAGATTTGAAGGTGCTGATCCGCATCCCAACCGCTTCACACTCCAGTGAACGCTGGAGGCCCTCATGTGACGCCGCCGGGAGGACAACATCATCTGCAAAGAGCGGATGTCGTTCCTCGGGCGCCCCCACATGATGCCTCTTGGCCTCGGCTGCACCTTGAGAAACGATTTCTCTGCAATGAATCCTTCCTGTTTCTCGAAGTGGTGGGGTGCTACGCTGCGGTGGCCAGGGGGCTGCTGGTGGTGAAGCGTCTTGCTCAGGGGTCGACTGTGGCGACGTGTCAGGTGTGGGATTCGAAAATGCAAAACGGACATCCTAAGCCCACTTCTCCAAACCCCTCGGAACCAATTTTGATAGTTTTCTGAGTGTTTTCTTCGTTTATGGACGACTTGAATAGGTTAAGGTTACGATTTAGTCGACAGAGACATTAGTCACCAGGAGCATTCCTGGTCATAGGTAGCAATAAAGTCAGGACTTCTCTGTTGCCACAGCAAACCTCTCTACACCAAACGGTTGAGATGATAAATGAAAAGATAGAGGGAAAAATGGATGACTCAGTTTGCTTTGTTTTGCCTCAAAGTTGTGTTCACACGTCCGTGCAGCTCAAACACTACAAAGAGGGCAAACGTTTTCCTGCAGCACTACTGTGACTAAGTGTTGAGTACCAAGACGTGAGACGATGTTTCCACATCCTCAGCTCGTCCAAACACTGAGAAACTACCACCACTTCCACTGCAACAGGGGGTCTGGAGCTGTGTGAGGAGCTTCAGCCCCTTCACAAAATGTTGGGTAAATAAATCATTAAAAATTGAAAGACTGATTTTCTTTTTACGTGTTGGTTTACCTGTATGCTGGATAGATGGAGAAAAACAGGCCACTCCAAAGCTATGATGAAAGCACAATGGCAAAACAGCTAAAACTATTAAAATGGATCAAACTAAAATGGCTGAAGGGGCTAAAATGACTTGATAAGAGGAAATTGCTGAAAACGGCCCAAAAAAATACCTTCAAACTAAATATAAAAGATGTAAAATGGAGGTGAAAGGGTAGGACATCTAAAGTGGGTAAAACGGCTAACTACTGTAACCTGTATGTAAGTTATAGGCTATATCATTTTCATTCCAAAGCTTAAACATCTTTTCGAGCTTCAGATGACTTTTATCTCATGGGAAATGAGCTCTCTTGGTCTTAAAGTTTGCAGAGCTTTGAAATAGACTGAAGGCCGCTCAAACCATGGGAAAATGGTGGCGGTATCTGTGTTCTTGGCTCTAAATCAGTGGCCCTACGTCACACTGTGAGACCGGTTCAAGGACGGCCGTCCTCATGGTCTTGTAACTTAAAGTTAAGACCAGTGGCGGATACCAAGTCTTTCTAAATCACTGTTCATCTTAAAACATCTCGACGGTCGTCACATTCATTCTGTTTGTTTTGTCCCCATGTAGAGCGTCTTGTTTGAAAGGCCATCACAGTAAAAGCTGAAGGAAAATGCTAGTAGATGTAACAAGTTCTTACTTCAAGCTCCTTTAGTTTAATTGACATCACAAATCATCCTCTGTTCGCGTCCATATTCTCCTCCTGCTCCTTTTTGTTTTTTGTGATCAGTTTTTTTTTTTTAATTGTTTTTGTTACATGAGACAATTTTACAGAAGAAATACAGTCACTAAGGATTTCACTTCCTGCTCCTTTTTTGGGGGAGATTATTACAAAACACATAAATGCCACAACATGTAGAGGTTCCGGTCACATTTATGTTTGTGACGTGTTGTTGTCACGCATTCACCCGACGGGGCTGCGATTCAGCTTCGGTTTTCACGGTGACATATGCAGATTTGTGTGGTACCGTGTGGCTCGCTGTGAACTTAGAGTGATAAGATCGCATGTCTCTCCGAGGAATGCAAATCTATATAATCAGAATGGAAAATTCTACATTTCCTTTCCTGTTTTCTTTTTTTTTTTTTAAACTGAAGAATTTATTTAATTATATCTACTGTCAATATAGAAATTTCCAATCTGGTTGAGCAATTATCTCTAACAAGACAAAATGAGGAGGCTGTCATTGTCACTGTGGAGGGAAAGATAATGCATATGTAAAATGTTGAGAAATGAAGGTTCTTTATTTTGTCCCTCAATTAAAAGAATAACTTAAAAAAAAGAAGAATCAGGAGGTTGCCATATTTCATATAAGGTTGAGCTATGCCAACTTGTTTGCGTCCCCAAAAAAACCTCATAAATTCTTTTATTTGTTTACTGTAAATGTTAGAAATCCATATTATATGTATTGACAAGTGTTTGCATGAATTGTAAGGCCAAAGTCTCTTTCAGCTTGAACTAATGAATGCAGTCATTCATTGAGCTCGTTTAACCCAACCAACAGAGTTGTCTGCTCAAACCTGAGATCCCCGTCGAACTGTGCAGATTTCATAGAAACATGTGGGAAAGCCATAATGCTGCAGGAGGACACTGAGGAGATTCAGTCCATATAACCGCTGCCTTCCCTCCGGTGCTGGCAGAGTGCTAAACAATGATGTCAGGACATTCCTCGGGCTTCACAGACATTCTCCAGGCAGCGGCAGCAGGCTTAAAAGGTCTTTTCACAGCATTAAAGAAATAAAATACACCCCTTCAAAACCAAGTTCAGACGGTACACAAACTCTGAGATTCATTTTTTGGTTGTTTTTTTCCTGCAATGGGCAACAATAGATTCTGCAGAAATTCTTCAAATCTGAGTCTGGTTCTGCAGTTTCCCAGGGTCTTTCCTGTTAAAAGGGAGTTTTTCCTTTCCATCGCCTCCCCTGAAGTGGAATCGTTGTTTTTTTCTTCTTTCTCTCCGTAAAACTGCCTTGAGAGGACTGTGTTGAATTTGGCGCTATCGAAATTAAATTGGAATTGTATTTCACGCTCGTAGATCAGTTTCCCATGTACAATATAGAGTTTGAGTCTATTCTCATATGTACAAACCTTTAGTGGATCAGGCCTCATTTGCACTTTAAATCATATCTGGAACTGTTGGAAGTTTAGAAAGGAGGTGACTGCAGCTCTTTGTAATCAGCCACTTGTACAAACGATTGAGGAATGAATCACTGTTTTCCCCCCACAATGCTCCGGGAGTGCTCGTCTGAAAGTTTTGTTTGGAAAAGCTTGTGACTGAGGTTTCCAGGGGGGACGACACAGACTGACCCGGCGAGCCGTGGCGCTGTGTGGGAGCCGGACGGACGCTGCAGGCGTGTTTCTACAGGTTGCATTCCTTCCAGGAAAGTGCAGCATCTCCGAGGAAGTCTCCCTCTCTCATTGCCATGTCTGGTTTGCAGTTGCTGTTCTGCTGTTCTTCACCTTCACCGCCGCCCCAGTGACTCCACGCTGCTGATACACACACAACCAAACACACACACACACACACACACACACACACACACACACACACACACACACACACACACATTTGCCTCTCCCTTTCCAACAACTCAGTGACCTCGTTTTTACTGTACAGCTGATATTCTCTCACCCTCCTTCTCAAACACACACCCCCACCCCCACACACTCGCTGACCCCTGGCAGCCGATCCCAGGCGTCTCTTCCCAGAATTCAGTGGGGTGATGAAAACAGCTGCTGCGCTGATCTCAGTCCAGACTCTTGACCAGAGTCTGACCAGAATTCCTCTGAATCACACAGTCTTGTGATTCAATGGAAACCCCATTATCTCCCCCTGCTGTCAGTGCTGATGAGAGCTGATGAGGGATGGAGGATAATAACTAATGAAGGAGTCACCGGCCGCCTCCTTTGAAGGAACCGAAGCTCGAGCGGAGTGAGAACCTGTTTTTCATAAAGACGCCGGCACTTCCCGTCAAAGGCTTGTTGTTTTTCTCTCTCAGTCAAAGTGATACAACAAGATGATTCACTTGTTACTTTCACTTTGAGTGTGTTCCCCCCCGCCCCCCCTTCCCCACAAACACTTCACCTAAACAGGCTGCACACACTGCATTAGTGTCATAAAAGAAGAAAAAAAAAAACACACATCGCAGCAATAACATGATGGCAAAGCGTCCGCCGTGCGGCTGCATTGAAATACTGTCTTGTTCATAAAACACAAGAATTCAGACAGCTGCTCTTCTTTAGCCTCGTAAAAAGTCTGACTGAAGCAGAGCGGACAGGATGCCGACTTCTTTAATAACGTATGAGGAGCAGCTGGAAATGCTCTCACAGGTGTGTCCTGAATTTATGTTGCTCAGTTGATTTATTACGCCGACTCCACCTTGTTTTCTATCGAGAAATGAGGGACTTGGGGGATTTTATATATCATATATATTGAGTGGAATACGTCAACGCAGCCGCCATGTTGGGACGGTGCGCCATTGTGGAGCCTCCATCGGTGCATAGATTAAAAAAAATACATTTCTCAACAAATATGTCTGAATGTCTTTTAACATTTCAAGTAAGGGAGCGTCCATTCTGTATTATTCACAAGATATAGAAATTATAATTTTTAGATCGATGATAAATGATCACTTCTCTAAGACCATATATAATTTCATTTGTTTCATATATAAAGCATTACAGTCATGATTTAGTATGTTTATAAATCATGGGAACATGTATTGTTTTATTAACAAAAAAACCCAACAACAAACCAGCAAAACAATAAAAACATGTGTAATTATATTTATTAATTTATTTGAAAACATGTCATCACGTTACATACATAACTTTTAATTCTTTCTGCGAGAATTATGTAAGTAACAAATATTTTAACTTTCCTTTGAAAATGACACTACAACAACGACAATTCACTCTATGGGAAAACCCGTCCTACATGTGGGCGTCGACCAAACAACGACATTTCATATGTCAAAATTTCAGATTAAATATCAATAAACAATTTCTCACCTTTTGCTATTTTGTTGGTTGGAATGACTGTAAGCAGCACAGACGTCCAGCATCTCCAGTGACTGTCTGGCCGCTGTCAGGGAGTGCAGGTGGTGTGTGGATGGACCCAAGCAGAGATCACAGAGTTCCATAACAACCAGAGTTTATTGAAGTCCAGGGGACACGAGGGCGACGAGAGGAGAGACATGATGACACGTAGACAAGAACAAGGACAACAGAGGGAGAGGGGTTTCAATACACAAGGAAGGGCTGGACACAGGTGGAAAACAATAATGGGGACACACAGAGGGATAAGGCCATTGGTTAATTGGAAACACGAGGTGAGACACACAGGGGCAGACACAGAGATCTGAAAGTACCCCCAAAGACGGGGGGGGGGGGGCACAGGGGCCATGGGGAACTTGGGACAGAAGGCAACTTGTGCCAAGATGCTGGAAGGTGATTTAAGAAGACCCACATCAACACACTCAGCTCAGACTTTATGTGATGCAGTCAACAGCTTCACATTGAAAAGTCCCATATTATGCAAAATTCCCTTTCTAAAGGTTTTCTAACAGTAATATGTGTCCCTATAGTCTGTGTCTGAGGCTCCAGCAGTGAAGAAAGTCGGTCTTCTCCCTCACTTGCTCCACTTTCTAGCGAATGTGTGCTCCTAAAGGTGATTCAGAGATTTTCCCTTCATGATGTCATGAGGGGGGAAAAACTCCCTCTGGTAGTGGATACTCACTTTGATCCTCCCACAAGAAGATAGAAATTTGAAAAGATTACTGAGAAACAGTAACAGTTCCCCTTGCAGTTAGCAGGAGGTAGCGTTAACTACTTGGTAGTAACTGTAACGACACATACAACCAAACTAAGTAACATATTCGGACACACAATAATTCTAACTCATCATCTTCAGGAGCCTCTCCTTCTGGGTCACATTCTGGTTCAAACTGGTTAATTGGCAGCATTTATACGATAAATCCACCGTAAACATTAGAGCATGATACCGGAAAGCCTGTCTTCTCCAGAGATGCTAGATCTGACTGTTTCTAGCCCAAATGTCAACCTCTCTAGCTACTCATGATAAAACTATTATAGGTATCATAAAGAACACATAATAAACACACAACTGCTCTAAGTACACTGAGATAAAAGGAAACACAAACAGGCTCCCCAAGAAGCCCAATTGGGTGGAAATCCACTCAGACTAGCCCTGGAGGAGGCGTGGACAGACACAGACAAAGAAACAGCCTGTTCTCAGTAGAGCTCAGTAGAGGGACTTTTAGACTGGAGGACATTCAGGACCGAGGCTGGATTTGATGAAAAACACCTTGAATAGCCACAAAGTAGGCAAAATATTGAAAGACGCCAAGCCTCCCCTTGAATCCTGCTCTGTGTGTGACAGATACCGCTGAATTTGGTCCGAAAAAACTCAGTCCTCATCTAAATATGTGATTTTTAAGATTGTCACCCCCCCCACACCCGTACCCCCCGTGCGAATATAGCGAACCGCTGGTGCCTTGTTGTCTTATTACTGTCTGCAGATCGAGTGCAGCCGCCGTCACCTGAGCTGAACCTTGCTGCGGGTTCCTGCGCTCTGTTTTCACAAGCTGTCTAAAGCGGCTGAGTGGTTTTGTAATATACTCGTACGCTCGCTCTCTGCACTCTAAGGCCCCTCCTGCTCCTTCGCGCCGTCCCTAAATGACTCTGCCTTCCTCGTCTCCGTCTCCATCTGCTCCCCACGACTCGTAGTGTTTATTCATCGCTCTCTCCCTCCGCTACCATCTGCTTGCCCGCCCGCCCGCCCGCCGCCACACGGCGAGCGTTTCCTCTCCGCACTCGGCCTTTTCCTCACCATACTGCACACCTCCACTCTCACCAGCTTCTGCTGCACCGGCGGTGCGTCTTAAATTCCTTAAATAGACCGGAAAACAATAAAAGTGTCGCCAGCTTTCATGCTTCTCTCCGGAGCTGAGAATGTTTGTCCGAGTCCGGGCAGTTGGTAGTTGCACGCTAATGGTTCGTTTGCGTTCGGGGGCGGGGCTTAGCCAAAGGCCCATTGATCGAAGGACAATGTTATTCGTTAGAGACATCTCCTCAGCCGGACGCCCACAAGTTTTATTTACAAACTTTGGTATGATTGGATGTTTTGTCACACCTTGCCTGAATATTATTCAGTTTTTTTTTCCAGCATTCACGTAAGCACAGTCTAAAGCTTGGAAAAGTCCCGTGTGGGTCTCATCATTCTGAGTAAATCGTCTGCAAAACGAAAGTACAATCTCTCTGTGTGAGCAAGCAATTTACTGTGATAATCTCAGTAAGTCAGGAAAATAGAAAGTGATCAAATGCTCTTTATTTCATGTCACTTAACTTGCATTTTGATTCAATTTTATGCAAAAATAGAGGACTTGTATGGTTTATATACTATCAAAGGTTTCTTGATGTCCATCCTCTCAAGTGGGGAAACGTTGTTCTCAGATGGCGACACGCATGTTTGCTGACTTATTTATGTGCCGTGCAGCCCGAGCCTGGCAGCGTGGATGTGATGATTTATATGGCTGCAGACAGATGCAATACATTCTGAGGACTGCATAATGGATGAGCGTGCGATGACTGACGCCGCCTCCGAGAATCAAACAAATTAACCCCTGAAACCACACAGGAACCCGTTTTATAGAAGAGATGGTGTGATCGAACGCGTGCTCACACCGAAACCAGATACTTCAAAAAGCAGAGCAGCTGCTTTCACCAGGTGCAGGCTTTTTCTTTTTTTCTTTAATTCTTAAAAAAATATATAAATACAGCAACTGATTTCTGCATCAACAGTCCGCTGTTTTTAATTCAATTCTGTTCATTGAGGGTGTCTAAAATCGGCCCGCAGGAAGTCCCTGCAAGGTTTAAAACTAACTACGAAGACGTCAAGAGGGCTTTGCCAAAATGAGAAGCTTTTAATTGTAGTTTCTTTCACGTGCATCAAAGAGTTTTATGAAATCCAACACGAAACGTCAGTGATGCGGCGGGGAAAACTGGTGAGCTTATTGATGGAGTAGCATCAGCGTCAAAACCACAGGATTTTGGCGAGTGTGAAAATATATGCGCCCTAAAGGCTAAAGCAACTGGTCGTCACAGTGTGGGGTAACGGGTCCAGAAACAGAGAGGAGAGGTTTTTACTGCAGGTTTTTTTCAACTGGTATCCGACATGATTTCCCCGCTGACAGTCTACGGCAGTCACGTGACTCTGTGCGTCGCTTCTATTGGTCATTGAGCAATGAATCCGTCCTAAGCAGTCCTGGACCACACAAACAGACAGGAGCAGTACATTTTCATTCGGGACCTGAAATATCTCCGTTTTATTAATATGGCCAGGATCCCTCCGGACCAATAAATATTCACTGACATCACAAAATGAGCAAATCGGACACATTTCTTGTCAGTGACCAAAAGAAATTCGTCCCGATCCGCCTTGTTTGCGGCACGCTTTGGTGTGGCTACCGTAGAAATTTCTAGATATCAAAAGAGAAGTGACAAGCTGAGTTCACTGCAACAATAAAAGCACTATTCTGAATTGTCATTCCAAAATAATTTCATCTTCACGCAGTCGTCTTTTATGGGTTGTTGGAGCTCGATAAGTAACAACGACCCAAATTGTAATCAAATATAATGTAATAAAACCCAAAATGTAATAACTGGTGGATAACAAACTTTTAATATTACATTATGGGGGCAGGCAAATATCTTTCCCCTATTATTGTAATAATTTTGTTACATCATAAAGTGAGTCAATAATTTATGGTTTGTACTTGAACTGCTTCAATTTGAATAACACAGAAAGAATGATTTCCAAAAGTTTGGACTATTTGTTTATATCTATATACAGATTATGGTATTTCTGTAAGATTGCTGTTGCCCAAGTTATTTATCATCTAATGTTCTCTATAATCTGTAATCTAGTTCTCCAAGCATCAGTACAAAATCATGTATAACATTAAACATATTAAGATCAAATTAAATTATTTCTAAATGTTTTTACACTATTGTCCTACATACGTTTCAGGTTTTATTACATGATATTTTATAACAATTCGGGTCATCGTTACATTATGTTACAGGCTCTAACATCCTTGGTGGTCTTTGGTTCCCTGAAATCAGGACTTGGTGGAGCTCCTAACGCAAGCTTCGACCATCACCAGTGACCTTCACCTGCAAGCTGTCCAGGAGGGCGAAAACCGAGCAGGGCGGCCATTAAAACTCGAAATAAAAGCATGTACCGGGTGCCAAGCATGTCCCCGCTGCTTCCTGGAAGAGCAGCGGATGGTAGTGGGACCGGAGCCAGTGTGGCAGCGTGACAGCGTCAGGAGCCACGGCAACAGATTTAGCCCTGCGCTCCGAGCCAGAGCCGCTGAAAGACAGAGTTTGGCTCAGGCCAACGTATAAGCTGCAAATATCCTTGATTTTCCGCCGCCTGGTTTTCAGTGAAAGCCTCTCTGTGTGAGAAGCCTGGGAGAATTTCACAGCACTGAATACCTGCTCATTGCCATGAATCATAATCAGGAGCAAAGGCAGGTTCACAAATATCAATAACACACAAGGCGGATCGGCGCGATTTCATGTTGTCACATCATTTATTGCAACAGCTTGCTCGCGTTTCACCTGTCTCATACTGTCGAATACTGGTTGTCGCTGTTTTTTTAATTCTGGTTGGCCACTGAGAATAAGTTTAGCCTCTGCTGCGTGCAGCGACTGAAAACTTCAGGCCAAAGTTACAGGAAACCGATCAGTCAGGCTTAAAAGAACCCAGTGACTTTTGGCAGGAAGTGGGGCGAAACTGTGGTCTCCAGTGTGAGAGTGAGTGGCTCACATCTGCCCTGCAGAAGAGGCGGTGGAACTGTCGTCCACACTTCTGCGACGTGTTCCCACAGCATTTACCCGACAACCGGACACTTTCTTCTAAACGAAGTGTGGTGAGGGTTCAAATAAAAAGCCGAGATCAGTTCAGAAGTGTTTCACGGCCTTAAAATAGAATCATTCAAGTGGACCTGCCATGCTGCTTTTTTCTGCCATCTAAGTTTCTATATTTTATTTAAAAATTGTTCTTTTATTATTTCTTTATGATTGTGAATCTATAGCAGCAATGAAAAAAAAACAGTTTAATTGAGAAGGCTAACATGCAACATTATGTGCTTGTAATTTGACACCAGCCTAAGAAGTCTGCTGTCAAGAAATAAAATAAAAAACCATCCAAAAATGTCATCCAGGATATGTTAAAGATATTATATTTCAACAATTTCACATCGGTTTCAGAGGTCCAACAACATTAAATTTTCAATTCGATTCAACTTTATTTATTTAGCCCCAAATACAACACAGTCCTTTCTATTTGCTTGTTATAGAGAGAAAAATTCTATTCAAAGTGTATTTTATCAAATCCAGCCTTGGTCCTGGATGTCATCCAGTCTAAAAGTCCCTCTACTGAGCTCTACTGAGAACAGGCTGATTCTGTGTCCGTGTCTGTATCTGTCCAGGTCTACTCCAGGCTCGTCTCGGGGAGAAGCACTCTCCAGTGTTTCAGATTAAGTGGTTTCCCTGTTAACTGGTGACCCTTTAGCGTTCCTTGTTGCTGCTGATAACGGATGTTAAAAACCCAACAGAAATCTGTAGCTGTCCTGAGAAACGCTGTTTAACGGTGTTTACAATAAAGTTTCCAAGAGTCGTACCTTCTGTGAGTCTTATTTTAATACATGCTGCTATTAGCAGCAACGATGGATGCTAAAGGAAGCCCATCACCATTTAACAGGGAAACCAGCTAATCTGAAACACAATATGTCAATGTTTATGGTGTTTTTATCACGATGGCTCATAGGAACACCATTTTTCAACCAGTTTGAACCAGATGGTATGTGTCGTTACAGTTACTACCAGGTAGCTAACGCTAGCTCCTGCTAAATGTGAGGGGAACTGTTACCGTTTTTCACATTGTACTGAATTTATTAAATATATGAGTAAGGCAGAGCTCTACTACCAGAGAGAGTGGTTATTTCCCCTCATGATGTCATAAAGGGAAAATCTCTGAATCTCCTGTATGAGTGCACGTTTGCTAAAATGTGGAGCAAGAAAATGAGGGCGATGACAGACTTTCTTCACTTCTGGGGCCTCAAACACAGGTTATGGGGAAACACATTACTCTTAGGAAACCATGATAAAGTAAATTTAGCATATTATGGAACTTTAAAAACAATATGGAAAAACTAAAATACATCTTAGAAACTTATCTTGAAAATATTGAGCGCTTAAATTAAAGCATTGGACCAGTATAACTCTCAGGGCAGCACTGATGACCTAATCAGCCGTCGTAGAGCTGGTTTGATCCATTAATAATAAAAAAACATGGAAATCCTATATTTCTCAGTATAACTGTGAAGTCAAATATCAAAGAAAAAGTAGCTATCATGTTCGGCTAATGAGCTGATTAGCAACGAGTGTCAGTAGAGTAAATAAACATGAGTACATCCACTGAATAGTTCTGAACTCTACTTGACACTCGATGTACTCGTGATGTTTGAGTTAAAACTAATTTGTAACTGCTTGTATAAAGATTAAGAGAGAACGTACCATGTACTGCTAAAACGTGTGATTCTCTGCGATTAAATGCTGCAAAATCAGGAGAAACAAGCAAGTAGTGCCGCAGCCGTCTGGAACATTCTTTACATTCTTTACAAATCCATCTATAGTGTAAAAAATACAAATAATCACAGTTAGTGTTCTTGGCTGTGTCCCAACGATCTGGTAACTACACACCTCTGAAGATGATTGTAAACTGTGGTGCCATCTGCATAGAAAACCGTGTCTATTTTGGCTTTTAGTGTTTGTTTTTTTTGTGGCTAGAGGTTTACGATTCCATTCCTCCAGTCCAGTCCTGCTGATGTCCCCCTGCAGGCGAGAGCCTTTTACTAAACTGAGCTTCTCAACATGAAATGTTATTACTTGTAAACCTGAAATCAATACCAATCACTTGCTGTCTGCACGATTGAGTTAAACTAGTCACAGTGGAGCCACTCATCCCGGGGGAACACAAACACCCCACAAATGATTACGCTTCCATCGGTTTGGATTAGATATAAATTTGTCGGATTCATAAGCACAGCATTGTAAAAAAAATGTTTGTGATTCTTCTAGTTTTTGGACATTTTGACTACTTTTGGAGCAATTTTAGCTGATTTATCTGTTTGACTTTTCAGTCGTTTTACTTGATTCAACAATAAATTGTAACCATTGTGGCTTTTTAAAAATTTATTGATTTGAATTTCTTTAAACAGTTTGAACCATTATATCAGGCTATATCAGGCAAACTGTTTTAATAGTTCTTTATTGCGATTTTAACAATTTCACCTTTTTGAACAATTATTACCCCATTTTAAGTTATTTCAACGATTTACCATTTTCCGCATTATTTAGCAATAAGTAGCAATTTTCAACTGTTTTGGTTTATTGTCGTTTTAAACTTTTGAAACGCATTTAGCAGTACTTTTTAACCAGTTTTTAAGCTTTTGTGGTGTTTTTTCTAATCTTTTTTGGCTTTTTGTTTTTCAAACACCTTCACCTTCTTTAATACTTTTCATGATTTTGACAGTTTTCCATTTTTTAGGCATGTCAGCAATATTACATTTGTCATATATATATATGACAAATGTAATATCGCTATATACAATATCGCTATATATATATATATATATATATATATATATATAATTTGAGTTTTTCTTCTTTAACCACTTTGGCTATTTGTACTTTTAAGCTATTAGCCATTTTCGCCACTCTGGCAGTTTTAACTATTTTAGCTTTTTTTTTTTTTTTTTTTTTTTTAATTTTAGCACTTTAAACATTTTTACATCTCTCAAAATTGTTTTTAGTTTTTGTTTTTACATATTTAGCCATTTTAACTTTTTCAGCTGATATGGTTGTTTTAGCATATTTACCTCGTTTAGTTGATTTAGGCAATTTCACCTAGTTAAATAGTTTCTTTCGGCCTATTGTATATTTCCCTGCTGTATATTAGCAGTTTTAGTAGTTAAGCAGTTTTACCTGTTTAACTTTCTTGCCTGCTCTTGTGGCTTTAGCTGTTTTAAAATGTTCAACATTTTTTTTCTTGTTTCTCTTCACATATCAAATGTCCAGGATACCATCAATGATGAAAGTGACCTCAAATGAGTCGACTTACATTAAATAAAACTCGATCTTCCACCAAGCCTTTTCTTTTTTTTATGGATCTAATTATGTTTAGCTTAGCGAGATATGCATTTGGAAACCCAACATTTATCAGCTGAATTAAAAGGCAGCCTGCAGGTAATATAGTTGAATGTGACACATTTTATTTAAATGTGACATTTGTCACCCTGAGCTGTAAGGTAACAGCAATTCTGAAAGACAGTTTGGTCTGTAATTAACATAAAAATATGATAAAAATGTCTATTTACATATAATTTTTTGGAAGCTGCATTAAAGCACAACAGAGAGGCTAAAGAGCCACAACATCTCGATATGTCACTGATGTATATGATCAGGTTCAGGACTTCTGCTTTGCTGTCAGCAACACACTGATTGCTTTAAAAACTGATTTAATCAGTGGACCCAAAAACAAATGTGATGGCGACTGCTGTCTTTCATGTGATGAGAGACCTGCACTCACCCAACCCCGTCTGTCCACAGGTTCTGCTCTCAGCACATAATAGTGATTCACACTCTCTTCATAAAATAGATGTAAAAACATCAGTTTGATGCAGCGGCAGCCAACAGCGCAGCAGGACTTCCCCCCAAAAAACACACAATGAATCATCAAAGTGATCATCGCGGCGAAGGTGGGCTGATAAAATAAAGTTGGACTCCATCAAAGCCAGTGCTAATCGGAGCATTACCCAGAACTGAGCCGAACGAAAGAGCCAATAAAAACAGAGAGACGACCAAACACAACGGGCCAGTGGGTTAGGGAGCCCGCTCAGTTCAAGTGAGGATAACATCAAAGCTGTAACTCTACACAGGATCTGCGCTGCGGCTCAGGGCTGTCTTCAAACCCTAATCACTCCTAATAGAACTATATTGGATTCTCGATACTCCGTTCTCTCTCAGCTCATATATCTTCCACTTCTCATCCTCTTCAGCGACCCTTACTGCCGAGTGTGGGAGCCTCCCTGAGAGCACCGACCGGCCATCAGTTTCAGCTTTTCAGAGAGTAACTGCCGTGACAGGCAGTTCCTTCATTCCTTCAAGATCCAAACAAACAGCTTCGTAACACCTGACTGCCACAATTATACAGACACAAAACAAGATATACTTTCTGTTTGTCTGTTTGACGCGAGGTCTCATGCTCCAGAAAGCCCTGCGTCAGACAACCACACAGTGCGTACAGTACAATGAAAAAAATAAAATGAATTTGTCCCAAAACATAGCCTTGTGGCACACCATTGGGGACCCTTAAAAAACTTCATGAATTATCCCTGTACATATTTTTTATGGTCTAAGAACCTCAAAGCGATTGAAAGAGGTCAAGTATCTCGGAGGACAATCTAAATGGCTTCATAAATTCATGAAATCACTTGGGAACATCATCCAAGACTCACAACTACTGATATGATTCCATCACTTTAACATGCACACATGAGAATATTCACTGACATATACTTTTATACAACCTAATGTACCTTCATTTAGCAAAAAAAGGTGCATTATGGAAACAGCCACGCTGTATTGTTGTCCAGAGGAAAAGGGACTGATCCAGGTTTGGTTTTATACCAACAACTAAAATTAATTCTGCAGGATTTACTCAACACGTGGAAACATTTCACTCTGAAATTCCTTCTGAGGGCAACATGTGGTGCGGTGAGTCAGGTGAGGACGTTTCAGGAATAAACTCTCTCTAAAGGTCGTTTGGATAAAGAGAATCATAACAAGATGTGGCACCGAACAATCCATTCATCTATCCATTCATCCACTCACTCACTCGTTCACTCACTCACTCACCCGTCCATCCATCCTGGTGTGCTCCAGAGAAAGAAAATGCAACAATTCATGCCACAATCACACCTGCATGTTCCACCACACCATAATTTAAGGAACCACTCAGAGACCCACTGGGTTTACTATCCAACCTGTTAGTTGGAACAGAGGTCGAGGAGAAAATGAGTGCGGATGAAGAACCAGTCTGCAGTTGTGATGCACGACAACGAGGGCAGCTAATGTGCTAATTGCTTCTGAAACGACACCCAGCTGTCCAGGTGTGACTCACACATCGACTCTGCTCTTTACAAGCTGCCTGAAGAAGTCTCTACTTCTATCATTTAACCACCCGTCCCATCAGGACATCAGCTAATCCATCACTTTTCCCTCAGCGTCAGGTGAGGGTCCCGCCCACTCGTGGTGGGGATCTTCCTGCAGGAGGACATCTTCATTTGCCCTCCGAGCAGCAGGGAAGTAGTCAGGACACTGCAGTCTGGGTTAGCACGGATCCTTAAAAAAAAGGGGGGGAGCTGGAGATGTTTTCCATCCTCCTCCTCCTCCTCCTTACCCTATGAGTCAGAAGGAGGACCGGAGAAGACGGGTGAGGTATTGTCTCGTGGTCAGAGAATGAACTCATTCCCCCTCCCCGCACATGAAAACACTTGCAGGGAGCGAAGAGGAAGGAGGGGAAAACAGAAAAAGAAGAAGAAGCAGACGGATGTAGGTCAGGATGATGTGGCATGTGAGGCCAGACGTGGGTTCTCTATTCTTTTTGCAGACGGACTTAAGAAAAACCACCAGCAGCGATGAAAATGATGTGTTGCCGTCCGATCTGGAAGCCACAAGAATTCTGCCTACAAAGCCCTGGCACAGACGCCAGTTGGGTGACTCTGGCTGAGAAATATGTTGGGTGGGGAGCGGCGGCGAACAGCTGTGCAACTTGTTATTCTTTGTGCGGGACGGGAGGGTTCAGACAGTTTCACCAGAGGCCTTTCCAAACTGAGCCAAAACATCCAAACGCTGCAGCTCTGACCTTCCTAAGATATCTTCTTTCCTGAAGTTTTCAAGACACCGTGAGCAAATGAACCACTGCAGCAGCCGGCAGGCTTCCCTTCCTGCTCCTCTAAGTCTGTTCAGCCCATTTCGTCTCAAACAGGAAGTGAGCGACGGCGGCGTATTTGGTGACCTTCCGTGAGAGGAAGAAAGCTCAGACAGCAGGATTCTGTTTTAGTCTTGAGGGAGGAGCCGGGCAGTGGTTGTAGTTTGGACGTCTTGCGGTGCTGTCTCTGCACGGAAGCATCTTCAATCACGATACTGCAAAGCATGAACCGGCACTTTACAAACATCAGCTTTTCTATAAGTTAGAATCCCTCATTGAGTCTTTAAAATAGTCGATACCATCCGAGGACAGCTTAAATCTTTCACTACACATACTGGCCTGTTAGCACGTCTGCCTTCATGAATATGGAGTATTGGGCATTCCTACCAGATGACGCAAAGTAGTTGGAGGAGTTTATGCTTTTGGATTAATTGACCTTTGGCCAAGCCCCGCCCTCAAATGCAAACAAACCAATCGCATTCACCTCAAGAAGCATTAGAGCTGGCGACAGGTTTGTTGTTTTCTGGGCTATTTAAAGTGAATCCACACGGGAAAAATGAAAAAAAAATAAATGTAGGACCCAGTTTTAGTTCTTGACGTTTATCTCGAATACGTTGTCAAAACCTTTCTGAAGTAAATTCATCATCACACTAATTTCTCAGAACATCCCTGGGTTGTTGACAAGATCTCGTTTGTTCACTCGATCTCGCGAAATCTCAATTCAGAACTGGAAAAACAATCAACGACCATTTTCTCAACGTTTAAGACTCACAGTGGGATTATTCTCGTGGCTTGAAGACTCGTTCTTTGAGAAAGTCTGGCTTTTTTTTCCCAGTTGAATCAGTCAAACGTTGTTGATATGTTGGCTTGAGCTGTCACAAAGCCATCTTTGATTTCCCAGAAACCCAAACGCGGTTTTCCGAAGACGACATCAGCTGAACCATAAAGACAGTTTGATGGCTACAAATTCTAGTTTATTTGTAGATAAATTGATTTAGGGATCTGCAAGTTGGAAATTTGTGGAAATGAGTGGTAATGGTCTTGTTTTCCTGTATTCGTTTATTCTCTGTGCAGAAGTGAAACCCTTTATCGGAAGTTTATTTAAACAGGGATTCTGGTACAGTAACTTTGTGTCATTTAAGACGCAAATATGTTCAAAACGATGTGAAGCGAAGGGGCTAAGTGTTGGTTTCCAGCTGCCAGGTAAACATGCAGTCTACGATTGCTTTTTTGGGTTAGCAACAGTAACTAAGGAAGGGCGGGGCTTAGCCAAAGGTCAATTGACAACGCAATGTACAAATTACGCTTTTGAAACATGGAGATCAGCTGAGCCTTTCAAAGAGATGCTGCTGTTACTGTGCTACCCCTCCCCCTTCCCCCCTCCCCACCCCAATGACCCCTCCACCTACAATAAATCCATCATCAATCAACTTGTACACATGAATGACTGATGTACGAATGAAATCTGGATTATTTCTTTGTATATACTATAGATTAGTTATGTAGGTTCAGATGATAGTTGTGCACTGGTAGTGATGGCAGGGGGAGCTTCAAGGCAGGATGCCTCTGGCCCTCATTAGCCGGCTAGTGATAGCTGGCGTTAATCCCAGGTAATCCTGTCTCCGTCCCGCCCTGACCTCCATTCCACTGCTGAATTGCAGGAGTGTATTCGCTCCAGAACTCACCCAGTTTCACCCCATAATCATAACACAGACGGATGCTTATTGGAAAACAATAACTCTTGTAACCTGCTCTGACCTTGGAGATCATTTGGCTTTGTGGCTTGAGCGGCTGCGACTGTTTGAATTTCTAGGAATTTGTACGGATAATAACTGGACGTAAACATGTGGCGTCCTGTGTGAATTAGCGGCGGACAAGTTGGAGAATGTTACATCATGAACGAGACATGAATGTGACATGCTGACCTTTAGATAATCCAATCACAATTTGAAATTTTGCATGATCACATTATCATTAATATTGGAGCCAGATGGCTGGAGATGAGAGGAAGACTGTGTGTGTGTGTGTGTGTGTGTGTGTGTGTGTGTGTGTGTGTGTGTGTGTGTGTGTGTGTGTGTGTGTGTGTGTGTGTGTGTGTGTGTGTGTGGCTGAAGGTAATCTATCAGCGCGTCACTATTTGGGAGACCAGATTAGTGTATCCTGCTTTCTTGGAAGTCTTTCTGAGTTCTACTATCTGAAAGTGTACATAGGGCGGCAGCGATGGATAGACACACAGATATGCTCACATATAACACACACTCGCAACAATACAAATACATGCTTACTTATCTTTGCAGCAGAGACAGTAAAATCTCCTCTGCTTTGTCTATGCATGTGGTTTGCGCCTGCGGGGCACCACCGGTATCGCCCTGCTGGTTCACTATGGTATCATTGACTTCATGACCACATGCAGTGTACAGTGGCAGGAAAAACACAAGAACTATTCAGAATGTCCTTGTTCTCAGCACAAACTGGTCATAACATGTGATATTCTCCGTATTCTAGTCATGAGTACTTAAAAAAACAAACACAATGTACCTAACATAATACAATGGTAGTGAAAAAGCCTGCAGCCTCGTTTAGTGGCTCCAAGAAACTTTCAGGGAAAAAAAATAAGAAAATGAATGTCAAAAATACTTTTTTCCCTTTACACAGAAGTCACTTTTTCAAAATAGTTGTTTCGCTCTGCCTTCAAATATGCAGATACCTTATATCCACTTTTAATTTTAATACATTTAGTATGTCTATTGAGTTCAAAATTAAAAGTGTTTTGTGTACTGACTATCAGTGTTAATGTTTGGCTAATAATCTGCTATCTATCTATCTATCTATCTATCTATCTATCTATCTATCTATCTATCTATCTATCTATCTATCTATCTATCTATCTATCTATCTATCTATCTATCTATCTATCTATCTATCTATCTATCTATCTATTTTTGAGGTCAAATGGAATAAAAACCAAGATAAATGGTTTAAACTCTCAGTGCTTCTATATATAAATTAAACATTTGAATTGTTTTTATTGTATTTGGTAAAAAAAAAAAAAAAGAAAGTATGATTGTCATCACTTGTGGCTGACATACTGATTATCTCACACTTCATTACTTGACTCAGCACACTACATTTATCATGATTGATCAACGAACGCCTGTTTTCACGTAAGAAAACAGGCACAATTATGATGTTATGTATGTGCCCACACATGTGGAAGCTGATCTATTAGATGCACCGAGTATGGCATCTGGAAAATATGCAAATTACACACTATGAATTTAGGGCGTTTGCTTTCATGAATATGGAATATGGTGCATGTGGTCCAGATTGTGCAAAACACTGGGAGGAGCTTATCCTGATAGATTAATGTACAACATGGATAGTGATTGACCACGTCTGAAAACGTTTATTTACAGGGTGGCTGTAGATTTAAAAAAAAAAAGAAGCAAAAAATCATGAATTGGAATGTTTTTCAAATCATAAAAAAGACACAAGAACAATTTTATAGAGGTAAATAAATTCCTCATCATCTTGAAAAGGAAATTCCTCCTCTGCTTCACCATTTGAACGCATCAGGATGAGTCAGAGAATTATGAACCAATCAGAAGCCTCCTTTGAAAAGGTATAGACCACATGGTATCAATTGACCAATCACGTTGCTCATTACTGAGTGTAAAACTTAAACAGGAAGTGAGTTGTGTACTCGACCTGATAATTTGTTATATTTTGGCCCAAAAATATGGATTTAGACTAAATCAGACGGTGACAAGTAGTGGTGGACGTTATACACATATTTTAGATGCTTTGGGCAATACCCCTGTCTTTTCTGAAAATGGACGTCTCGCTGCCTAAAACCAAGTTGGGGAGTGTCTGCAGCACGGGGCTCATCAACTCAGACTCAACTGTGACGTTACATAGTTTTGTGTGTCAACTTGTCTGCGGTTGACCGGGATTATTCATTGACAACTTTAATTATTTCCTGCTCATAAAGACTTGGAACAGTTCTTTCTAATTTGGCTGTGCATGCAATGTGTTTAAACGTTTTGTTTTGGATAGAATATGTCTGCATAATTAACATACTAACGTCTTTTGTGATGTATTTGGCTCACCTGGTTTCTGTGGCATAGGGAAGTTTAAATGTTGCTTTGACAACTGGTTGAGCAACCCTCGTTGTGGCTCCTGTGGCTGACATACCAGCCAGGTGATGCATCAAAATAATGAGAGATAAACTTAACAGTCCGATCTTCATTGCCGCTCATGTTTGGAAGTATTTTCTGTTAAAAAGACAGTCTCCTGTCTAACCTGTGACGAGTGTGTCACAGGCAGCCCGTCCAGTCAGAGACGACCTTTACCGTCAGCAGGTACCTAACTTTTCTGTTTGTCTCTGTGAAATATGTTGTGTTTTCTGGATTTTGCATTATCCAGAAAACACAACAAAAAAACTAAAAACATTCTGAATAGTTTTGTGCTTTTGTTGTCTTGTTTTTTCACTTCCAGGCCACCATACAACAGAGGTCAAATTAAGAAGGTGCTTGTTTAAACAAAGTGGGCTTCAGGTTTGAGGAGGTGGTAATCTTATTCAGAATGAAAGATCCACATATGTACAAAATACTGAACAAATACTGCTATCAGCCTACTTCTAACTGCAACTTGCTGTAGGACACCTATTGAACACACAAAGTAAACGAGATGATTTCTGTCAAAAAGACCTTTAACTTTGTAAAGTAATTTTCTGACAATGGTTCAAAATACCCCCCTCCCCCCAAAAAATCCAACAAGTTCCATCGTTGATATTTTCTTAAACCTCAACAATAGTTCAATAGTAACAGTTTATGTCTCTCATGGGGCCCTTCATCTAGAACATTGTGTACAAACTAGACAAAGCTGCATCTTTTGAAGCTGACGCATTAATCTCTTGACCTTATTACATCACCAACAGCCCCCTCTGGTTTAATTCTTCTTTTTGTGGACTCCAGGAAATCACCACCAAGTCGGCGAGTGCATAGTTGGGAATGATAGTTTTTGATTTGCTCGCTCCACTTTACGGCTCTCAGCGGTCAGATCAAAGAGAGAAATCCATACGGAGGAGGTGAAGTTCACGCTGGGCCTGTTAAACCTGATACTTCAAACCCCGATCTTGCAGCTCAATGTGGAAGAAAACCAATAAACATTCTGGGGTCGTGTTTGATGGACACATGAAGCAGTGTCGTTTGTTGATCAGCCACCAAATGAAGTCCAAAAAGAAAAATCCGGGATCCCTACATCAAAACATGGTGGAGGTATCATCAGGCTGTAAAGCTCTCCAGCTAACTATGGCACTGCATCCATTAATCATATGAAGGTTACAATGAAATCTGAATATTGCAAAACGTTTTAGAGAGAAAAGTGTCAATCAGCCCTTCATCTGGTAACCTCGCAATGCCAAATTAGTGAAATCAATGAATCACGAAAGCATTCAAATGAAGAGATTATCTGCGTTTTTAAAAATCCAACTTCAAGAAACATGCTTACTGTGTTAGAGCACCACAGTCTTTCAGGGATCTCGGCAATTCGGTGCAGTTTGTATATCAGCTGCCAAACAAAGTCTTGAAGGAAAAATCCAACCTGCCTGCAGGAAAACATGGTGGCGGTATCATCAGGCTGTCAGGCTGCCCTGCTTATCTGTGGTCCTGTATGCATGGAACATGTGAAGGAACATTGGAAAGTGAAGATTTCCGAGATGCTTTAGTGAGTGAAACAGTGTCAGATAACAAGGTTTGAGGTGAAAAAGATCGGCAGACTGTATCGTCACTGAATTTCACAAAGAAAAGATCCTGCCTGCACTTAAGAAGGTGAAATCTCTCTCTCTCTCTCTCTCTCTCTCTCTCTCTCTCTCTCTCTCTCTCTCTCTCTCTCTCTCTCTCTCTCTCTCTCTCTCTCTCTCTCTCTCTCTCTCTGTGGATACCTTCGAGTGCCTCTCTGTCTTTTAATTCTAGTCGAATGCTGACACTTTGACATATAGCATCGTTTATCCTACTCTATTCTCTATTTGTTTCCACAGATTATGTCTTGTTTTTTCCCCCATTTGAACTGTAAAGCACTTTGGCGAACCTCCGTCGTTTTTAAATGTGCCATATAAATAAAGTTGACTTGACTTGACATCGTCGGACGAAAAGGGCAAATAGATGAATCATGAAAGAGAGAAAAAAAAAATTTAACAGACTCCATGCGGCCTTTTTCAGAAATCCACCATGAAGCCACACGCTTCCATCTCGAAGGCATTCATATTCATTGTTCCCCTCTGTGCATCTGAGGACTTTGATCAATATTTCAAGGTGTGGTTTGTGTCAGCGGGAAGGTTGCACTGCGGGGCGACGCGTCGTGTCACAGAGGTCCGAGATCCATCTCCCCATCAGGCAGTCTGGCCGTACGCATGCACTCCTTCTGAAAACACCCTGTATGTGGGATTAATCAGCCCGCTTGATTTAGTATGCGCAGGTAATGAGACGCTGTAAGGGAATGCAAAGCCTGCGTGGAATTTACATTTTTAACAGCTGCTGTACATGGGCTCATCACACATGCATGTGGAGCGATGCACATACACTGCGCAGTACAGACGTGTACTCTGGAGTCGCAATGTAACGATTCAATGCATCGGACACTCCTCCCCCAGCATGAATGTATACAGTCAGAAGTCTACACACACACTGAAGAATGTTCATTGTGCATTTTCCACATCAAAAGCTGAGCAGCTTCCCTCATAATTGCTTTCCTTTTATGATTGGAGTGCTCTGTGAATAATGAAATCTCAGTGGTAACAGCAGGGACTGGCGTGTTATTCTGCGTGTGCATCGTACACATGCACACACATGGCCTCTACACCCCGCTGTACAACACCCCCACCACCACCACCACCACCACCACCCTCTATACGGGCACAAGCCGAGCCCACAGCATGGTGCGTCCATGCACACTTGCATACAAATAACCCACTTTGCTTCCTTCCCATTGTGCCACGCCGCAGCTACAAATCCATTTACACGGCTAATTACAGTGGAAAAATTAATGAAACAGCGCTTTTTGCACTTGTTATAGTTTTCAGGTAAACCATTCCAGACAGCTCAAACGAAGCGAGGCTCCATCCGAGTAAACATTGTTTGAAATGACTGATCACAAAAGGAATTTTTTATTTTTATAAAATAAAATTTATTTATAAAAACGTCATGCTTTTGTTTGGAATTTTAGGTAGTTGTCTTTATTTTTCCCTGGTCAGGTGTGACCAGCGCCGATAAGAAGCAGAAGCTGCACCTGATTCAAAGTTTGTGGTTGTTTTACTTCATACATTGGTGGAGGTTGACATATTGAATTCAATTAAAACTGCATGATTAGATGAGATCATAAACTAATTCCACGTGTACTGCTTGAGCGGTCCGCAACGTGTTTTACACTGTTAATCACATTCATTCCATTCACACACACACCCTCACACTCCAGTGGAGGCGGCTGTCATGCAGGGCTCTGACCAGCCACTGGGAGCAATTTTGGATTCAGCATCTTGCTCAAGGACACTTTGACATGTGGACAGATAAGGAATCGAACCTTGTGACCTGCTGGGAACGACTCCAGCGCCTCAACGACCCTGAGCCTGGCAAAGTGGGATAGAAGATGGCTGCATGTGTACACAAATGGGAAAAGTGTTGCCTGTAGCATCAGTGGCAGTAATGTTTATTTCAGGGCCCACATGCAGCCCAATGAGCTCACTGGGGGCTGGACAGCTGGAGAAATGACACAAAACTCAGAGAATCAGGACAGTACCACAAATTGGTTATGAAAAATGTAAAAAAATAAATAAATTAATTAATTAATGCAATTTCAAAATTATGTTCAAATGTTGGGGGTTTTTTTTTAACCAAAAAATTACCGTAATTTCTGGACTAGAAACCACAATTTTTTTCACGCGCTATGATCCCTGCTGCTTATAGAATGATGCGGCTAATATATGGATCTTTAAGGGTTAACAGGCTTCATGTGGCGGATACATCTCCGGGGCTTTATTCACGTCTCACAGAGCTCACAGAGCTCCATCTGACCCACCACCCCACCACCACCCACGCGCTTCTCCTGAGCCCATGGCTTGGCCACACAGCCTGTACGCGTGGGGCCTCACCTCCGGAGCTCTGCCCTCCTCCAGCAGCTCCAGCAGCTCCAGCCTCACACCCCACACGTGCCACAGCTCAGTCCGAGGAAGGTACACCGTCCCGGACACGCAGCTTTCCCTCTCCCTCTCTCCCTCTCTCCTGTCCACTCACCCGACCCACCACGGAAGCCGTGTTTAAAAAATGACTTTTTTCTTTAAAAAGGAACAAAACGCAATCTCACAGTGAAATTACTGCTCTGTTACAACGTGGACACCTGTGGCTTATAGTCAAGTGTGGCCTATATATATATATATTTATATATATATATATATACATGATTCTTTTTCTTTTTAAATTAGGTGGGAGCGGCTTATATTCAGGCGCCCTCAATAGTCCGGAAATTACGGTATTGCAATTTCAAAATTATGTTCTTTTCAAAGATGCTTTCAATTCAAAAAATACTGTCAAATGTAAAAAAATAGAATAAATAAACTAGAACGGACACTCAGTAGAGGGCTTATCTTCACCAATGCCACATATGTCACCATGGAAACCAATGGACTACAAGGCTCTATTTCTCCTCTCCTGCTGTCCAGTGCACCACTGTGTACTTTTTCTCCACTGTTTCCTAAATTCACTGTCTTTTAGTCCAAACCTTCGTGACGCTGCCTTGACGTCTGGTTCCAGTCCCGCGCTATGGTTCCTCAGAAGACGCAGGTCAGGAGCGCTGTATTTCAGCCTCGGTCTGTTGGTGCCAGTAAAAGTACAGAAATGGTGCAAGTTAACCCGGAGCGGAGAAGCCGCCGTATCACTGCCGCCATGATCTTAGAATGAGAGCATGAAACAACCAAAGGGAGCCATGGGGAGTCGAGACGTTGAGAGACAGAAGCTTGAAGAAGCACCGGCTTTGGTTTGGCTGTTGAATACGACGACGAGGGACTGAAAATGGACGAAATTTCACGTCGTCCGTCAGCGCCCTGATGTGAAGCTTTCTAACAGTCGGGGACTCGAGAAGGCAACACTGGCCCTAAAACCGAGGTTCAGACCGAACGGTGGGCTACCTTTTACCATCGCACTCCTCGTATTTACAATTCGACAACAATTCCCGATAGATGCTAATGCTACTGTCTCTCAGCACTATAGTTTCAGACTGCCGGTTTTGGACCGTGGACCGTCTGATCGACGCCAATGTTCCAGACCCTCAGTTGGATGCTAGGATAAATTCCCAAACAATTTTTTTTGTACAAATAAATACACTTTTTTTTTTTTTTTTTTTTTAAAATAGGAACATTTCACTTCAGAAACATTATTGCATCTACAAAAGCAGAGGGCTAAAAGTCTCGCTTGCTAAACCGTTTGTCGGAAAATCAATAGCAGCAGATATTTAACCTCTGACCTCTCCTCATCACGCTCGCTCCGTCTCTCGCTCCGTGTTCCCTCACACAAACACAGTAAATTAAAGTCAACCCATGTATCCCCGCCCTGGGAAATATTGTTGTGGCGTGCTCCGGCTCAGTGTAATATCAGGGTGCATGTCAGGTCCGGGGCTTAAGATACTGAGAGTAATCCTGCTTTAGCCTTTTGATAGGAAAGACAGAGGCAGACAAAGCAGAGGCTGTGGAGGGTGAAGGAGCCAGAGATTAAAGACACGGAGGATATTCCTTCCCTGCAATCTTTGACCTGTTTCGTGATCCTGTGAATGACTTTTGAAAATTGGCTTCAATAAGAAAGAAATAATACAAAAAACAGAGACATATATGTGTTTTGGTCACATATGAGAAATCATGTACCAGAGGAGAACAGAATTTATTGATGTTAAAGGTCCACCTGCCCTGTTTGGGAAAAGAAATTGTGAGGGAAAAAGAAAAAGATTTAGAGAGCAACCTTCCCCCAATCCCCAGTAACTTTTGAATTGAAAGTAAACCCTGTGATGTAGGGACGCCCTAAAACAGGGCTCTGCAACCTTTTCTAAGATGAGAACTACTTTCAAACAATAAGACAAGTCGCAAGCTACTTCTCGTTGCTTTATTTTGTTTTGGTTGCCTGGCACGTACAGTATTTAGCATTATTTATTTACCTTTAATGACATGCTGTCGACCAGGGCTTTATAATTTGGTGTGCATCCTGAGAGGTTCACTCTGATGCAGTCGTCCAGGCGGGCATCGGTGAGACGAGTCCCGAACTTTGACTTGATAAAGGCAGATTCACAAAGATATGTTGAGCCAAACAGAGGAGCACATTTCATGGCTCCTCTGCAGACGCTGGGGAACTTATTTGCATCCGCAAGTTTCCAGAAATCTTCAGCAGACTTGTGTGACTTCAGCTGGATATCATTTTGCAGACTGAGAATTTCCATCTCCAAATCAGTAGTATTGAGAGTAAACACCTCACTCATTTGTTCAGAAACCTCAGATATGTCCACATCCGTGAAGGGGTTTGAAATCAATGTGACACAGGGCTCCAGGCTCACAAAGTCTGTGAATCTGTCCTCAAACGTCTGACCCAGTCTGGTCAAGAGGCCTGTGTATTTCTGGATGTCCATGGCCCCAGACGCTGCAAGATTGTCTTCCAGCATTTTTGTGCGCAGAGGGGAAGTGCTGCAATTTCCTTTTCTTCACTTGTTGGCGTACCAGGCCCAGCTTTGCCTTGAAAGCTTTGGCAGCACTGATCATATCTCTGATTGTTTTCTCCTTACCTTGCAGTTCACAGTTCAGGTCATCTAATTGCTCTGTGACTTCTGTGAGAGATGCCAAGTCCAGTAGCCATTCGGTGTCAGACACGAGAGTTGTATCCGCATCTCTTGCTTCCATGAACGCTTTGAGTTCAGACAGAAGTGTTAAAAACCGACGCAGGATTTTTTCCCTCTGCTCAGCCATCTGATCTCTGTATGCAGCAAAAGATCACCATATTCTGAAGAGAGTTCATCCAAAAAAAGACTTGAAACGTCGATGTTGTTTGGCCGTCGCTCGAATAGAATTTCTAATCTTTGTGACAGGTGTCATGACATGGTCAAACTTGGCACAAATGGCCTGTTGGTGGAGAATACAATGATACTTCAGATATTTAGGCAAATCAGGATCTGCTTTGCAGTTTGCTATGAAGCCCTTATGCTTCCCTGTCATAGCTGGACAGCCACCAGTTGTTACTGACACCCATTTTTCTAATGACGCATTTTTGTCACCAAAGTTGTTCTTCACTGCGTTATAGATATCCACGCCTCTGGTTGTTGTTTTCAAAGGTAGCAATGTGAGGTATTCCTCTTCCAACACCATCCTTATGAATACTGCCAAGTGAGCAGTGTCGCTTGAGTCCGTTGATTCATCACACTGAATGGAAAACCATTTGCAGGTGCCTATGTACTGATCCAACAGTCCCCTCGCGTCCCCTGAGAGCGCAGAAACTCTCCTAGCCATTGTATTTGCGCCTGACTGCACCTCTGAGATAGCCGACAGAATTTCCAGGCATTTCCGTGATCCTTGAATAAAGTATCAGCGACAAGAGTCATTGCATCCTTAACAAAACGTCCGTCAAAAAAAAGTTTTTTTATTCTTTGCCAGATGATGGGCCACTTTGAACGATGCTTCGGTTGCAGCCTCGGCTTTCTTCGCTGGTTTTGTGAACAACGATTGCTGTCGTTGCAGTCCCGCTTTCAGCTCACCTTAGCCGACCGCAGGCTGCTGCCCGCTGGAAAATCCTGGACAAACTTCTGTGTGTATGTATGAAATATGGTGAAGTGTCGCTCCACATTACTTTTCTTCTCGACTGCAACGCTGGTCCCACAAATCAAGCGCACACACTTGTCTTTTACAATTGTGAAGAAAAAGTCCGTCTCCCACTCTTGATGGAAATAGTAGGCCTTTTTTTTTTTCTTTTCTTCGACAGACCCGGTTCACACATTGTTTTATCTTAAAGTTGTAACTCTGTTTACGTTTGGTTCAATATAAAATAGCCGCCGGTTACTGGGTCCACACACTAACTACCGCTCGTTAGGACAGGTAGCGGAGTCGAAAATACATGATTGGTTGACCGTGTGGGTGGGGGGTATGGTTATTTATAGAGTTGTAATAACTAGATAGACTTCGCACGATTCTTTGTATTTTGTTTCTTTTTCTTTTATTATTGTTTTACATTTTCAATTTGGTTGGCGAGCCACTTATTTAGGGCTGGCGAGCTACCAGTAGCAACAAAACATGTATACATGAATAATAAAGACAACAACAAGGCCAATGGTACACTGTACAGACAAACCAACCGCTCAGGGTAGTAGTATTGGTGAGACATAGAAAGAAAAAAAAAATATGATCTCTCCCTGCATGAACTAACCGACCAGGCAGAGAAATCCAAGATGGCGGGCGTCCGTTGTCCGTGTTTCGCATGTTGTCTGTTCATTTAGGATTGTAAACAGTTAATAACCTGTGGGTGCACACCGATTCCTCCACTCAGCACAGGGTGTCGACTGTTACCTGATCCCCTCGCCAGAGGTTCTACTGTTTAAGTTTTAAAGTCAGAGATCTGTTGTGGTGCAGAGATTAGTATCATCTCCTCAAAGCAACAAGGATGGAATTTGAGCTTTGTGCAGACTGCATGTTCTTCCTGGGCCTTTATGGGTTTTCTCTCCTTCCTATAAAACTCAGAGGCAAGCAACACAGTCCCAGTTTGAGTTAAAGTAAGAAAGGTGGACTGTAGGATGGACCTAGCAATTGGAAATTCAATCGTAATCATGTATATAGAATAGAATAGAATAGAATAGAATAGAATAGAATGCCTTTTATTGTCACATGTACAAGTACAGTGAGATTAAAAACAACTCCAGTGACAGTGCAGCAGTCAAAAAGGGCAGAATATAGTGCAAGAAGGAGGGTGGGGGGTGTAGGGGGTAAGGTGCACGGTCCAGTCCTGTGAACGGTACAGAGTGTATTTACAGGGGTACAAAGTGTATTTACAGGAGTACAGAGTACAGAGTGTATTTACAGGATAATAAGAACTATAAAAATGATATTGCACATTATGAGGTAGTCTGTAAGTAAAGTAAAGTGAAGTCAGTGCATACAAGAGTTCACAGTGGTTATGGCTTTGGGGAAAAAACTGTTTTTGAATCTGTTCGTTTTTGATCTCATGACCCTGTAGCGCCTTCCCGAGGGCAGCAGGTCAAACAGGTCATATCCCTTCTACTTGATTTTTTTTTTTTGTTAAACTTCCTTTTAATTGTTAATTTATTATTTTCATAACAAAAGTTGAGTGATCAACGAAGTTGGCCAAGAAGGTTATGTTTCAGGCTGCATGTATTTATTTATTTATTTATTTATTCATTGGTTTGTGTGTATGTATGTATGTGTGTGTGTGTGTGTGTGTGTGTGTGTGTGTGTGTGTGTGTGTGTGTGTGTGTATGTATGTATGTATGTATGTATGTATGTATGTATGTACTGTATGTATGTATGTATGTATGTATGTGTTAATTTATTTTACCAACTTCTCGCAAAAACTACTCACCCAAAATGCATGAAATTTTCAGGGATGATTTGTCGTCATGCAAGGGCCAGCTGTTTACATTTTGGGACTTTAACGGCTAAACGTTTCCAAATCAATCCCCAAAATCAGTGAAAACATTCCCCATACAAAGCGGATGAGAGAGTCACCTAATGGAGGAGATCAGCGTCTGTTGCCATGGAGACGTTCCCTACTCAACGTTTCACACAGTGATGTAGCTGCCTGACCTACCTAGTGAGCATCGATTTGAGCTAACAGCTATCATGCTTGCGACGCTAACTCAGTCCCAAAAAACAAATGGCGTTGACGAAAGTCTGTGCTCTACCGAGTGTAGCTCTAGTTTTACATGTGATTGACATGGCAATAGTTGAGGGTAAAGCTGAAAGTTAAAGATATATAATACCAGTTCTGGAGGTGCAGGTCCTCTTATTTTGTATTTGGCAGCAATAACATGTTTGGTATCACAGTGGAGGAGCTTCTGGAATGTTCACGACAACTATGGGTTAGTTTAGCATCAGGTGATGAGGCAGAACGTAAAACTCACACGGACGACTCAGAAACCAACGTTACGATTCATTGATTCACACACAGACCAGTGGTTGGGACGGCCATGCACGGTGACCGACTGGGAGAAACCTGGGTTTAGTATCTTGCTCAAGGGCAGTTTGACATTTAAAGGAGGATCATACCAACAATATTGGTATAGTGAAACGATCTGCTCTACCATCAGAGCCGAGGCCAAACACAACTGAACAGTGAAGTTTCTTGATCCATGGCCTGAACGTCCTTCGCCGTTCCTGTGTCCAATCATCTCTGAATTACACACGGACGCTCAGCAGGTTGCGCCTCTTCGTGTCCATATTTGTCCCTAACATTGGTTGTAATCGGGTATTCTGACAGGAAAATGAATGATATCTGATTGAAACAGCGCTACGTCCACAGCACCGCTGTTGCATTTGCGGCGTTAGATAAGTGTTGACTCACATTTTTATGAAAGCCCTCGGCTGCCGGCGTGTTTGTGGTTTGTCTCGCCCGTTATGTCGCCTGTCACATGGTCCTGAAGACACATCATTTCATGCTGCATGCTCTGCACATGATATACAGTGGCGATAAAGAAATGAGGAAAACTTGACTGGAATAAATACAAGGGCACAGCATGCGCACGCATTTCTGCATGTTCACAAGGACTCTGCTTGTCAGCTTGTGCCGATAAAATGGAAAAACCTCCACCCATTTCCAATTTAAATCACAAATTGCATTCACTCGTCTTTACCGGTAAAATGCCTCATGACTATCCATCATTTCACAGGCGGCACGAGCGCCGTAGTGGCTCCCTGCAGCTTTCATAGTGTTATGTTCGAATAGGCACTTCATTTTATTTTGTTGCACAGCAAACAATCTTGCAGTGTGTCGCAGAACGAGGAGAAACGGGACCATCAACTGAAATGTGTTTTATCCGACTGCTGCCTTTCACTCAAGGTGATAAAAGTTGAGCTCCAATGAGGAAAGAATCATTGACGATGACAAATGATAAGATAATAATCATCATTATAAAAGATTAAAAGTTCAGGTGAAAGTGCTAAATTAAAATAAATCTGCTGCAAAAATGACTTGATTGGTTGGTTGGTTGGTTGGTTGGTTGGTTGATTGATTGATTGCTCGATCGATTAAAAAGTTTCTTTTGCACATGTGGTCACAAATGATATTTTTCAAAATAACAACAAAATCAAATAAAAACACACAAAACAAACATAACAGAGCAAAGCAAAGTCAAAAATAATATATATATATATATATTTACTGGACATTAACTGGAAAAATTATAAATAAATAATGTAGAAATAATAAAATACCATAAATGAATAAATCGTTTTCACACCAGTGTCACAGAGCCCATCCTCCTCCCCAAACACTTCTTAATTATCATCCTTGAATTTCATATTTCAAAAGAAGCAAAATTTTTGGTAAATATAGTCAAATCTATTCAAGTTTAAGAACTGTGTTTTCTTCATTTTGATCAATAAACATTCGGTGGGAAGTGGGAAAAAAAAACCCCAACATTTTCCAGTCATAAAAGTTGCAGACCTCTGGACTGGTTCAGACGAACCAACACTGCTTATATTTTGCTTTTCTTGACTCTCTGGATGGTTGCTGGGGTCGCAGCTCCACACTGACCGACCTGTTCAGGTGATTCTTCTGCCTGAGTTCATTCCACTGATCGGTATTATTGTGGGCAACTCTTAAACCCTTTGACGCCGATTCTCGCTGAAATGACATCAAACCGCTTCTCCTCCAAATGCAGCCAAAACAGCTCTTGAATTCCTCCACCGCTGGGTGAAGCACTGGGTACCCAGGCCGTTGGACCGGTCGGAGGAGGAGCTACATCCCAGCCCTGGCCAGCCAAACTCTCCTTGTGTGACATCTGCATTTTCACACTGCAAGTTTGGATAAATTGTTGGAATAATAAATGAACCTTCCTCTAGTGTTAGCTTTCTGTTACTATCTCTTATGTTAATGGGTCGGTTTTGACCCGTGTCTTAAATCAGCCATAAAATACCCTAAAAACAATTATTTATCATCCAATTTGTTTCTCACCTCTTGGTTACCTTGTTAGACTCCCTCATCCATTAAAAGATTGGTTTTAGTATTTTTGTTGTGGCCCCCTGGGCCTTTCTTTTAACAGCATACCCCTCGGTTTCAATATAAAAAAAGTGGTCAATTTGAACCTCAAGAGAATAATGTAAACTAATAAAAGGTTGTTCTGTTACCTGAATATTACTGATTGGTATTAGATCACATCTCTTAAATTTTCCCCCAAAAAAGAGATTTTTATTTTAATATTATCAACTATAGTAACATCTATGGTGTTTCAAGTCAATTTCGACCCATATATATTTACTTCAAGAAAAGGGCAATAAACAAGTTTTTAATTTTTTTTTTAAATAGAACTGTAATACATAGAAATGAAAAACAGAACTAGAAATAAATAATAAACAAATTATAATTAAATGTAGATTTGCAAAGTCAAACAAACAACAACCACTCGAGCAAATCACACCTACAGAAATCAAGTTCCACAAAAACTCTGTGCAAGAACGTGTGTGTGTGTGTGTGTGTGTGTGTGTGTGTGTGTGTGTGTGTGTGTGTGTGTGTGTGTGTGTGTGTGTGTGTGTGTGTGTGTGTGTGTGTGTGTGCGTGTGTGTGTGTAGCAAAAAGTGACACTTTTAGTGTGTTCTTGCAGATATATATTTTGCATTTTATATGTGTTGGTCTTTCTGTCCTTACTGCTCGGGCACACCTGACACCTCTGTCCTTTGGAAGCAGCTGGTCTCACTGGGGTTGTGGCTGTTGTTGATGTTGAGGCAGGGCTGGTTGAGGAGGAAGCTGATGCTGATGCTGATGCTCATGCTCTTCTTGTTGCTGTGATCCAAGGGGTCATTTTGATGCCATTAGCAGCAGCTGTCCTGCCAGGTACCTCAGGAGGTACTGAGCTCCAACAGATGCTGCCACATTTGAATGTTTCAGCAGCAGCCGCAGCTTCAGCACCGGTGACCTCCTCATCAGACTGATCAGATGTGTCTGTGACTACTGGTTGATACTCCACATCATCTTCCTCCTCAGAGACCTGCTCATCTCTATCGCTATACTGCCGTGTGTCCTCTGCCTCATTGTCAGCAAAGCTATGATCCAGAGCTTGGCTGAGAGTAAATCTTCTTTTCATTGTTGCTGTAAATTGGAGGTGTGTACTCTGCAAGTCACCAAC
The DNA here is from genome assembly GCF_963383615.2 of Lipophrys pholis. NCBI lineage: Eukaryota > Metazoa > Chordata > Actinopteri > Blenniiformes > Blenniidae > Lipophrys > Lipophrys pholis. The sequence goes on along the minus strand of NC_137630.1, from coordinate 6,574,608 downwards.
TAGAAACTCAATTGGCCTTCCATGCCTGGACATGTCTGTCTTTATTTGTTCTGTCAAACAGGCAAAAACAAAAGCCCCTAACTGAAGGTCAAGTGGTTGGAGGAAGAGCTGACTGTCGGCTGTTGGTTGATCGTGTGTTTATGAATTCAGTTTTGGCATTTATTATTGTTTTATCATCTTATATTTTAACTGGGTCGAAACTGACCCTAGCAACACAAACGCCATAATTTTCACCAGAGGATTTTATAATTTAGTAAAATATTTTTATTTAATTTAATTTTGTTTAAATAGAAGTTCCTGACAAAGTCAAAAAGTCTTGATGCAAAAAACAAATTCATGTAGTGCTTTTATGCACGCTAAACCTAAAAACGGGTCGGTGCCGACCCTAACACTACAGGAAGCTTAATGAAAATGTGGAGTAGAGTCAGACAAGTATTTCTGAAGATATTTGACGACTTCACTTCAATAGATATATTCTGCCGTAATGGCTGCAAATCCAATGGTGTAATCTAGATGGCTTTAAACATTCACACGCTGTTTCTGTAGAGACTTCATAGTTCAGTTCATATCTATAATCATCACACATACAACATCATTTCAGTCCATTATTTCTGTTAATTCTACGATGGCAAATTCACTATTTTAAACTCTCATAACTGCCAGACGATTATAAAACACGACTATGAAATACAATATTAAACATTATACACACATAACATAGCAACAAACAGAATCAAGGAGACTGATGAATGAATGAATGAATGAATGAAAGGATAATGCAGGAGGAAACACACAGCCAACCCGATAACTTCAACTTTAGCAATCCAATGTTGAAGTTGTTATGAGGAAGTCACGACTTAAGACTGAACACGTTCCTCCCTGATGTGGCCGAACACCCTGCATGGCAGCGTTACACCATGAACAAGTGAATGAAGCCGTTTAGAACCACTGAAGCGGTAAAATGCGCTGCACAAATAAACTCCCATCATTCACCATCGTCAACAATCATGGACATGTACTGTATGTCGACAAGCCAAAATGCTTTTCTCTTAAAGAAAACAGACTTTTTGGCGGGAGACACGAGCTGGATGCTGACGGATAAGAGAACAAAGCTCTTCAGGAAAACAAAAACAAAACCCACAAATGTGGAGGAGGCTCACTGAGAATCTGGTGTTGCTTTGCTGGCAGGAAGTTTTGGATTTGTTCGGGTTGCAGTGAATCCCTTTGAGTGTGAAGTCGTAGAGCCTGGTGTAAAACACTTGTATGAATTCATGAGTTATAAACGCTGATAATAAAAAGACAAAACAAAATACCAAAGAAACAGAGGAAACCAACAGTAACCAACTGTTATGGTGCAGAAATGGAATTTTTGATTGAACATTAAAGGTCACGTATTATAACAATTTCACAACAGTGTCAGAGGTCCAACAACATTGTAGTCAATATTTCCCAAATCCAGCCTCGGTCCTGAATGTCATCCAGTCTAAAAGTCCTTCTACTGAGCTCTACTGAGAACAGGCTGTTTCTCTGTCTGTCTGTCCTCGTCTCCTCCGGGCCCGTCTCAGGGAGAAGAGCTTTCTGGTAAAAGCCAGCTGCTGCTAACTGTACGAGTAACTGTTACAGTTTTTCATATTATATCGGTAAGGCAGAGCTTCACTACCAGAGGGAGTGGTTATTTCCCCTCATGATGTCATGAAGGGAAAATCTCTAAATCGCCTGTATGAGCGCACATTTTTTTCCTTCACTTTCCTGCTCTGCGCTGACGTAGGTTTGTTCCCATTCTTTTGTGTCACCTGAACGCATCGTTCGAGCGAGTTGGCCTGTGATTGGCTGAGAGTGGAGAAAGGGGTGGGTCAGGTGAGCGTGCATACTGCATGCCCGCATGCGCTGCGCGTGTCTGTGTCCATTTGGAAGCGAATTCGGAATAGGGACAAGAAACACGTCCTGCAGGACCCTACTATAGTAATGCACAGTGACTTGGACAAGTAACTTTAATCTGATTACTGGTTTGGAAATTGTAACTCGTCAGATTACTCGTTACTGAAATAAAATAACAGAGTAGCGCATTAGTTACCGGCATCACTGTGCACCTCACACACCAGCGAGACCAACACATCTTCCCCTACATTAAGAAACATCTCATTGAAATCTTCAAGAAAACGCAGTTTCACGTGAAATTGATGTTTTCAGTTTCCTTCTTGTGATTTCATTTTTCTCTTCTTCAAATTTGTAAACATCAAGGCTGGTTATTTCTAAGTTCCCTCTGCTGCAACACATGCCGTCTGCACGTTTTCTTCTCTTTTCATTGAAGCTGCAGATAGAGAACGAGCTTACCTCCTTGCGTCCTTTCCCGTATGAAAGGTTGAGCATAAGTATTCTGCAGAGTCTCTCAGCAGAGTGTTTCGCCCAATAGCGGCGGCGATGAGAGGAAGTCATTCCTGATTCAACGGCACGATACAAAAGGTGCATTCAGAAGCCCCGCGCCATGGCATTGAATACAAATTCATTAAGTTTGGAGTTGATTCACAAAAATCAGTTTTTTCATTTTCCCTTTTGATTCACATCCTTTCACCTGAGGTAGGCCCTCCGGTGTCCTCACATAACTTCAACTCACTGCTTCCATTTTTGTTTCGTTCTTATTAAAAATAACCTTGTTTGTCTTTTTGGACTCAGACTAATGGAAGTCTGAGCAGCAAACGGGTTTTTTGATCATTCAATCATTTTGATCCAGGGTCTACACAAACACCTGGACCACCAGGATTATGTGTAATATTAGGTTAATAATTAAGTACATGAAAATTCGGACTCTTTAAAGAAACCCTATTGGTGTAAAATTTCAAAACACTATGTAACTAACTGGATTTTCAACTTTCATTAGGTTTAAAGGGAAGTTTTGTCTGTGATTTTTTTATTCTGTGAGCTCCTCCCATGAGCGGACCCTCGGCTGGGCAGGCTTTGGCCGGTGGGCTTTCCCCTCGTGTTTCTGAGCAAAGTGCCCCGACTGTCTCAGCTGTAAAGGAGGCCTTTATTTCAATATATAACAAATGCACCATTTGGAGACTTTCTGCAAATACGAATGAAATGAAACGAAACGAAACGAAACAAAATGAAAGGAAACAACCTGGTTACAGCAGAAAGCTACTCTTTACAGGTGACAGTCTTGTTCAGGTTATTCTGTCCTAATAATCATTAATGTCAGTTGAAATTTCTCATATGTTCTGCTGGTGAAACTACACAGTCTTCAGCTCTGAACACCTTTGCACACCAACCAAAACCCCTTGACACGATGCACGATTGTAGCGAGGGCCTATCCTCAGTCTTCTGGCTAAACTTCTATCTTAAAAACCACAATTCAAACTGATTCTGGGTCACGTTGATGAGCAATGCTGTAATGATTCAATCACCCGAATGCTTAGATCTATGACGTTAATGCCTTTGTCTTTCTAGATTTCTTCTTCTACATAACAGTGCTCTTTCTCTTGCCCCGTATTTTCACCAGCTATAACTATGTCTTGTTTTTTCTTTTTTCATCGGCAGTTTTCATGCATTTTCTTTACTTTTTGTTTTTTTTGGTCATTTTTCTAGATTTCTTGGATGAAATAATTAGGGCAGTGAAAGAATTACTGACTGGAAATCAATCCCAGTGAATGAGAATCGCCTCTGATGTGCATTTTGTGCTTCTTCTTTTCTCCCCTGTGTGTCTGTGTGAGGTTGGTCAGGGTCTGTATGACCTGAGGCCTTCAGAATTTTCTCTTATTGATGTAACTGCAGGGATTAACCCCGGGTTCTTATCGGGTTAAATCGATGTGGTAACTTATGCTGAACGGCTAACCTGTTCCGGAGCAGGCTATGTTCTGGATCACAGATCAACCAGTGTAAAAGCGCCGCCTCCTGACCGATCAGATCTCTTGGAAAATGGTGGTGGGGGGGGGGGGGGGGGGCACCAACGGAAGAGCAGTGAGGAACAAACTAGAAACATCTGTGTCATGATAAAGTGAAATAGAGTGATCAGAGTGTTGTTGCTATATAATCTCATGAAGCTACAGATTAACAGAGTCGGCCATTTTCTGCAGCATTCCTTCCTGCTTTTGCTGCAGCAACTGTGTTGCTTTCATCCTGGATGCTGTGTCTAAATTCTTTATATTTTTGGAGAATAATCATCTACTCCTCCATGACCTAAGCTGCTCTGCAAGGTTTGTAATTGGTCAGATGCCGCAAACTCCGCCCCTTTTATGTGGCTGCACACTGATAGTGGTCTGGGTTTGATTAACGAGTTGATAACCTGCTTCGTAGTAACCCCCTTTCAAGGCTTGCTCATCCATCCGGACTACGGAGAGACATCCAGGGTGTAGTCAGGACGCGTCGTAGCACAAAACCTCTGGATTCTGTCTGAGCTGCTCACCCGAACTTCATCGCCTCATCAACCTCCAGTATGAAGACTCCGGCTCGTCCTCCGCTCACTCCAGATCGTCATGTGGTATTAATTATTAAGTTTTCCTTCTTTTTTTTTTTCTTTTTTTTTTGTGCCTCATCATACCTTTCAGCAGTTTCCCTGTGGTCAGACTTCACCTCCCCCTCCTGTGTGGAAGACTCGGCTCCCGCTTGCTTCTCACCAACATTCACTCATCCAACCTCCATCAGACTCTCCCTTCATTCACCTGTCTCGTCTCTCAGTCAGCTCTTTGGGCCAACTTAACAAAGACTTGGCTTTCATATTAAATTTCTTTTTATTTTGATTTTGCAGACTGAGTAGAAACAGAATTAATCCTCGTATTTTGTGATATTTGAATTGTACATTTTGCTTGGTATCACAATATTGTGCAGCCCTACTTTGGATCATTGTCTTGCTGGTTAAAAAAAACAAGTCTGAAACTCACAGGTGGCAACTACAGTGACTAAGAACCCTTAAATGGAAAGGAGTGAAATGTGACACATACAGCATTTCACATAGTGGAATCCACACCAGGAAGACAGCACGCTGTGTTCAGCATTACCCAGATAAAATCACAGATCAGCTAAATCTGTAGTATTTAAGATTCAAACATAAACACAAGTGATAAAAATAAATACAATTGTATCTCCTGCTGTGTTGCTCTTTTAGCCGTTCTGCTAACAAAGTGTTCCTCCATCAAGGCAGAAGCATAACCGGTATGAGAAATCTCTGAATATTAAGAGACAAAGTGTGAAGTCAAAGGTTTTTGGACTGAATCCTGCCGCAGTTGAAGCGATTTTCCATGGATGAAGCGTAAAAGGTGCAGTGCTAATTGGAGCTTTCGAGCTCTCTTAATCAGCCAGTCAGTCCTTGTAGGGTCCTCGCTCTCCCCTCGTTGCATCTCCTCTCCATGTAAAGTGGTTCAAAGCCGAGCGACTCTCCAGATCGACTCGACCCGCTTCATCTTCTCCATGGAGACCGAATCAAAGTGCTGCTGCTTAAACGCGGTCAAAATTCATCGTCTAATCCTCGCGCACAAATGTGATGTGATACCATCTGCAGTCCTCGGAGATCAAAGGTTGATCCCGCATTCATGAATTATACATTGTGAGACATGTGGCGTGTCAGGGGTTATTCATGTGTATGTAAGCAAAGCGGATCCACCGGGCTTGGCAACCCAGCAGTAAATGTAGAATTCGTCTGCATCCGCAGCTCCGGATTTATGCGTTGAGGTTCGAGCCTGCCAGCCATGCTTGTTTCATTTCAAACACACTGGCATAAAGAAGGATTTCTTACACATAGGCTGCATTAATGATCTTTTTAAATCTCCCGTGCAAAGACATTCAAAGTAAGAGTCGAGATAAAGTCTGACATATGGTAAATTGATTTTCATATTTCTACCGCTTGAGCGTTCTTCAAAGTGCTTTATACTGGTAATCACATTCACCCATTCACACACACATTCACACACCAATGGAGGCGGCTGCCATGCAAGGCGCTCGGTCCATCTATTGGAAGCATTTTGGGGTTCAGTGCCTTGCTCAAGGACACTCTAAGACATGGACAGAGGGAGATGTGGAATCAAACCTGCGCTGTTCAGATTGAGAGAAGACCTGGATAGGGGAGAAGAACTACTTCATTAGTAGCTTTGATCCAGAGAAAGTTCAACAAACTCGTCTTCACTTGTCTTCCAATTGAGTTTTCTTAGTTCAATGCTATTGGTTCGTTTGTGTTAAGGGGGCGGGGCTTCGACAAAGGTCACTTGTTCTGGATGTCAAAGACATCCTTCATGGTGAATAACCAACATTTGCCCAGAGGGTCCGCCATGAGTGTGACTTGGTTGTTGGTCTGAATTTTTCACAAACTGCTGATCTGCTGGAATGTTCACACACAAGCCTCTCCGGGGTTTACAGAGGAAAGTGAGAAACGGAAAACCTCCAGCGAGCAGCAGTTCTCTGGGATAACATGTCTCGTTGATGCCAGAAGTCAGAGGAGAATAGACAGACTGGTTAGAGATGATAGATAAGACAACAGGAAATGAATTAACCTCTAATTCCAACCTTCTGTGAGTTTTTTCCAACAGGATGAGCAGATTAAAGTTATAACTTTAGAAGGTTGGATAAAACCTTGAAGGACTGATGAGTCTCACTTTCTGCTGCCACAATCAGAATTTGGTGTAACGACCATGGAGGCTTGGATCCATCCTGCCTCGTATCAACGGTTGAGCTGCTGCTGCTGTTGGTGGTTTAATGATGTGGAGGAGATTTTCTTTTTCTCAGTATCAACTGAGCTTTATTTAAACTCCACAGTCTACCTGAGGATTGTTGCTGACCTTGTTCATCCCTTCATGACCACAGTGTACCATCTTCTGGAGTAGACTTCCAGCAGGACGACACACCAGCTGACGAAGATCCAAACATCTCAAACGTCTTTTCTTTAACGTGGCAATGAGTTCCCTGGACTCAAACACTCCATCGTCACCAAATTTCAGTTCAAAAGAGCACATTTGGGATTGAGTTGAAGAAAGAAAGAAAGAAAGATATCGTGGACATCAAGTTGACAAAACTGCGGCAAATGTGTGATGCTGACACGTCAATATGCACCTTGATGAATTAGGGTGTGGAGAAGGCAGATGTCACATGACATCTGAATGCGAGAACTGCAACTCCAACAGTTTGCTTCTATTAACTATCCATACTTCTAACTGCTGAGCAACAGTGGTCCAAATCACGTCTTTAAATCACGTCATCCAGAGGTCCTGTTTGGACGTTTATATGACGTCCAGACAGGACCTCAATGCAATGTACAGGAAAGACATACAAAACACTTTCGTGCTGGCCTCCCTGAAGACGTCTTCTCAAGGTATGGAAATGACGTTGTTGCTCAATAGCTATAGTTATTATCTTATTTATGCTTCATTTGTGGCAAAAAGGAGACTTTAGATAAGTGGAAATAACTAAATGTGTCAGCGAACAGATAACTCGAGTAAATAACACAGGCAACCCATTTCCCAGGTTTGACTGACTATTTTTAGAACAAAACAAAAAGGTCCAATTAATTATGTCCCTTGGGATCACAGGACATAGAGAAACTCTGGTAATCCTCGAATAAAAAGCGACTCAAATGCCATAATCTTCATTCAGGAATTGCATTCAATCGTACTGAGCAACAGTTATTCCGTGTTTACACGTTGACATTGTTGGGGCTTATGCTGGAACTCATCCATAAGTGGGAAAATCCTCTTCCCCTCCAGTCATCACTGCTCTTTAGAGACTCCCTCTGAGACCACCACAGCCCCACACAACAGGGAGAAGCACCCGGAATGATAATAAAAAACGAGCTGAGGCAAAAAAAAAGAAGCCACCTGCTCAGTGGAAGGAAATCCCTCTGACATCTATGTAAATCCGTTTACACACTGGAGGGTTAATTGCCCCGAGCGACGCACATGAAAAATCACCTGCAGACGAAGGAGAGAGACGAAAGGCAGACACTTGATGTATTCCTGGCTCCGCCTCCCTCTTCACTCTGGCATTCTTTCCGGAGGACACACAGAAATATTTGCATGGGAGTACAAGCATCAACTACACAGCGTCCCCGAGGCCTGTGGAAGATTACAACGCTGCTCTCCCGGCACAGAATGAGCATCTGCGCTGATTACCTTCAGATTTTTCTCAGGGATGATCGAGCGTTAAACGGTACTAAATAAACAATGAAGATGACAGAGAGAGGAAAGGAGAGACCAGAAGCCCACATAGAGACAGTTAAAGTGTACTTGTTGTACAGCAAATAAGATCTGTCAGCGTTCCGATACACACTAAATGATGGACACAGTAATCGGTTGGTACTAAGAAGCCCAGGAGAATCTATCCCACATCATCAGCCTGAACGACTGATACAAGGGAGGAACGTGGCAGTGACATGGAGACTCATCAGACGTTCGAGGGTTCTCCAATCTTCCATTGTCTAGTTTTGGTGAGCCTGCGTGAACCGCAGCCTCAGTATCCTGCCTTCAGCTGACAGCGGGAACACCGGCTTTATCTTCTGCCGCCGTATCGTCCTCTGCTGCTTCACGGTCCACGTACTGTGGTTTGCAGCTTCACTGCCTCAGCAACAGGGCAGCACTATATGCAGCGACTGATTCGACCACATTTAAAAAAAGGAAAAAAGAAAAAAAATCCCATCAACAAGAGTCCGACGTGAATTTCAGATGCTGAACGAAAGTTGTCCGCAGCAAGTCGACCAACAAATTAGCTCTGGAAGAAGAAATGGAAGTTGTGGTAAAACCTGAGCTTCTCTTTCCCATGAAATTGAATGAGGGTTGAAATAAATACTAGATGAAGGTTCCCAACCTTAGGACCTCTTGGGAAGCTGCCTATTGCTTTTATTTTGAAAGCTCCTATGTTTGTAAAAGTGGGTAAAAGTGGGTGTGAATGCCTTTTGGCGACATTATGATGTTTCAGTACATCATAGGTGAGAGAGGCCGTCCAAAGCCTTTTACACAGGCAGTCTGCGGGTATATATTCCTGTACCTGCAGTACGTGCATCTCTGGCATCACTGGCAAGATGACCTTCAAACATTTTCCGCTTATATGGCTCAAAAGATTGATGAGAAATCCCAACACAACATTGTCAAAGACTGAATGACAGATAAACTGGAAAAGTACAGAAGAAATTTTGTGTCTGCCTCTCCCAAGTCCATGGGTGGCCTCTCCCATCAGCTTTGTATGGGACTTTTATTCCAGTTTTTTCAGGGAATTTATTTGGAAACGGTGAGCCGAACAAAAGTCATAGCAACCTGTTCCTGAACGTTCCATACGTCTTGATGTGCTTTTTGTGTCCGTGCTCATAACGATGCGGGACTAGATTAAGATGAATAAATAAATCTATAAATCAATCAATCAATAAATAAATCAATAAATAAATAAATAAGTAAATAAATAAATAAATAAAGCAGCCGCCCAGGATATTAATCTTGTGCCTTAACTCTTAAAGAGGCAGGCACAAGATTACTATTCAAATAATTAGTTTCAGCTCGAACTGGGCCAACTGTGTCGTTACTTATTTTCTCATGATTGCGACCAGTTGTGCTGCAATTATCTGTGAGCTTGGCTTCAAAGAGAATCGAAGGTTTTGGCTGGAGAATAAAAAAATAAAAAAATCATCCAATTTTCCCATGTGGATTCATCCCGGTGGTATCTACAGGCAGATCCAGGCAATCAATCTCTTCTCCGACTTAACGTTCGAGCTGATCTCATGCTAAACGACCTGTGGAAGAGATTATGGTGGTGAGCAGCAACACATTCGCGTGATCTTCATGTACATGTGCCATTAAAGGGGGAAGCTACCCTGGAGTTTGCATAAGAAAACAAACAAGTCTGGGACTCATCAACAAGCCCGATTGCAAACCTGTGAGCGCCTGTAGACCAAAGCAAAGCCCACAGGCCAACCTTTGCTCGCTCCACGTCGCGCGGCTTACTGTGAACAGATTAAAGAGTGTCACATGAACAACGAGCGGAGGAATTGCGGAGAAGCTAATAAAGCTCTTCAGCTCAAAGATGATGTGTGCTCGAGGCTACGGGGGCCCGCATGGAAGCGCTGCCAACTGTGTGGGCATGTGTTTCCCGGGCTGCGCCTGCACGCAAGTCAGTGCTTTTTATTTCGAGGGCATATCGGCGTGAGAGTGGGCGAGCGAGGAGTGGAAGGGAGCAGCGCTCAACTCAAGAGGTGTAAAAGAAGGGCGGTGGAGGGTGGAGTCGAGGGGGAGGGGGGGGTCGGGTGTCGGACAGCTTGGTTTTTAACAGAGGCGCAGCCTCCGGAGAGCGCGGCGGAGCCTCGCTGAGGCGTGCACGTGGCGTGAGCCCGCGATCAAACCTTGAGTGATTTGCGCTCGTCAGCTCCACAGGGGGGAACGCCACCTGCAAAGTCCCCATTCAGCCGCCCCTTGTCACGCTTCATCCAGGAAATGCCTCAGGAGAACCCGGCTTGTACGACGAAATAAAAGCGCCCTCGGTGCGAGGAGGGAGACGCCATCAAGTGGAAAGCGCGACGCCTTCCAGATGAATTCATTTAATATTCTCTGCTGTAAGGTGACGGTAACGCTTCCCCGTGTTGACTGGCGTCTGCTTCTGGCTCCAGTTTTCACTCAGATGGTCCGTCATGCCGTTGGAAGTGCAGCAAATTTGTCAAGATAAGACGCAGCGGGGCCCTCATCCATCATACCTGACGACTCACAACAATGTAGTCTGTTTTGCTGAAAACGGGCCATTTTTCACAACGGTACACTTCATTTTGCAGAAACCCCCGGCAGAACGGCATTTTTCAATATTTCCCTATTCCCCAAAGCAATCTCTGTAATGCGTTCGAGGCATTGTACCTGCCTCCTGTTTTAGCTTCCCTGGCATGCATGAGACTTTTAAAAGTGTCAGCTGCAACCCGACCAGCTGCGCCTGTTATTAAAAAGATTGCTCATTTTACTACCACACACAAAAAAAACCTGAACCACGACCTTGTGCATCAGTCCGTCTTTGGGCAAAATTGGCTTCCACAAGATTGGAGGAGAATCGTGAATAAGTGGACCGCCGGTGGAGGTTATCTTTGGGTGGGATTTCCAGAGAGGACAGCCTCTGATTCGGCTCCCGGGGAGTCCCTGCAGCCGGGCAAATCTTGCTGGTGTAGTCAGATTGGGTTTGATAAAAGTGCTCCTGAAGGGTGGCGAGAAAGGGGGGGGGGGGGGGGGGGGGCGAGTAATGGAGAGAGTGATGATGAACAGAGAGAGGCAGAGAGAGAGAGAGAGAGAGAGAGAGAGCGGGGGGAGGGTGAAATGAGCAATTGAAGAAGGTATTTGTATGGAAGAAATGGGGGGGTGGGGGGTGTTTTTGTGATGTACATGCGTGTACTGGGGGAAGGGCTGTGTGGGTGCGTGCGAGGGATAAATGGGCAGGGAGGCATTATTGATGATAATTAATAGAAGATGAAGGCGATTCACGGCCAGTTGTTTTCTATTTAGAAACACACTGATGATGGAGATGTCAGCTCAGCCTCCCTTTAGTCTCATAAAGTGGAACGAGCCCGACAGACCCGGCAGAGAGCAGCTCAGGGTTTTCTAGCGTAAACGATTATGGCCCCGTTTTCCTCAATGAAGCGCCGCTCCATGTTGACAGAATGCAGTGATGCTTGGGATTTAAAGCTCCAGAAGTGAGACTGAATGAGAGGACTGGCAGGCCCGATGCCTACGTCACGATCTCGTTTTTCCACATTGACCCATCCTATTTCTGGGAGACGGTGGGCCGCCGCATTGGGGCGTGAGCTGGTGGAGACCAAGGGTCTTGCTCAGAAACCCAAAGTAGTTCATCTGTCGAACCGGCAAACCGAACCTGTGCAATCCTGATCCAGAAGTCCGATTCTCTGACCTTTAGGCCACCACCGCCTCACTGATTAGCATTCACAACAAAATGATCAACATTCCCAGCTTGGCAATACAAATCTCGACCAGGAATCCTAACGCTGAGGCTCAATCTGAAAAAATATTGTATTCACTACAACTTATTACATTTCATCTACTGGTTTAAAACAAGGACTCAGAGGGTATCAAATAAGATGTTAAACTAAACTAACTATATTTTATTAATCCCATTTCTAGGGTGCAGAGGTGCAGCCACATGATGGCGCTCTATGGCACCGATGGGGGTCAGGGGTCTTGCTCGGGGACTCACAGTGGCGACCTGGGGATTGAACCTGCAAACTTCCCATCCCAAGTCTGCCTCTCTAACCACTGCCACACACTTTTTTTTTTTTTTTAACTAATTAAGACCAGCAGTGTGTATCAGAAGGCTTGTGTACTAAATACCTAAGCTCGATACAATCACTAAAAGACTAGTTTTTAGCATTAGCAAGCTACCATCAAGAATCCATAGCGACTAGCATCCTTAACGTAGTCGACTAGCATCCTTAACTTAGTCGACTAGCATCCTTAACGTGGTCGAATAGCATCCTTAACGTGGTTGACTAGCATTGTTAACGTGGTCGACTAGCATCCTTAACGTGGTCGACTAGCATCCTTAACGTGGTCGACGAGCATCCTTAACTTGGTCAACTAGCATCCTTAACGTAGTTGACTAGCATCCGGTGACCAACATCTGGAGCTTCATTATGTGGATCCTCTGCTAGTAACCAGTAGTTTTGGGCTAATCATCTGTATTAGTAGGCTAACGATTAGCATTCCTAAGAAAAAGACCAGCGTCACTCCCAGTGAGTTTCTGAAAGCTCGTTGAACTCGTTCTTATCATTGCGTTTGCATCGTAGAGCGTAAATAAACTGTAGCGCCGAGCCTTTCTAATCTCTTTTACATATTCACGTTCTTTTTTTTTTTTTAACGAACAACATTTACCTCATACATTCCATAAAATAAATCAGTGTTATCAGTTACTGTTAACTATGTTTTTCTTCTATAGAGGTCCATAGTCAGAAAGTAACTTGTGATGATTTTTCCCTCTGACATTATATGATACCAAGAATTCTTTCAAAATACTTGATCCACACTGCCTTTCACCTGGATTGTCCTTTTTAAAGTCTAAGAACTCTGTGTCACACGAGTCCTTCTTGTCCACTTTCCACAGGATGAGCTGTGACATTTCAGTGGAACAGAGCGTACGGAATGGTTTTTTTTAATAAAACAAAATACGGCTTCCGTCTACCACCTCATCGGCTCCCCTGGCAGGATTTGTCCCCAAACCAAGGTTACGATGACTTCACTAGCCGAACGTGTTCATTTTGATGTTTTTAGATTCTCACAAAGCTCATAATGAACAGCTGCTTAAACAGCACTGAGAGCTCACGGCTGTTCTAAAGCATATTAATTCCTATAGTGGTTGTAAAGACAGCACAACATTTTTTTATTTAATTAAATTAAACCAATTAAATTAAATTAAATTAAATTAAATTAAATTAAATTAAATTAAATTAAATTAAAAATAAAACACCAAATGATCATCATTGATTTTTCCATTGAAAATGTAAATATTAAAAGTTAATAAGCAAAGATCTTGAACTGAAACTCTTTTTTTAAATGTCACTAATAAAAAAAATAATAAAACCTCAGAAATATAGTTCAGTTTTAGCTAAAAATACATCTTAAGCTCTGCACTCAGCTCTTTTTTCCTTTATTGCTTTAGAAACTAAGCTGTTCTTCCATCCGGAAGCAAACACTTTTGCAGAATTTCATAAAATTAGGGAATTTAATAAATGTGCAAACCCAAATAATGACAAAAGTAAATAAAAAAAGTCCCAAAGTTCAAAGTTCTGAAAGGAAGTTGGAACAACAAACCGTTAAATCTATCAAAAGACTTTAAACCCCAAATTAGAAATCACTCCGAAACAGATAAAGGAATTGTATTTTTTGTGAAATGTTTTCACCATTTACAAAATAATTGGACTGATACATTCATTAAACTATAAAACTTTGTCAATTGAAATCTTTTAATTATTTGCACTTATAGGGTTAGGGTTAACCCTGTAACCCTGTAACCCTGTAACCCTACCCCTAACCCTTTTTGTTAAAAATTCTGTCATTTTGGATTTAACATTTATTTCAGTTTATTTTAACTACATGAAGGGTTTATTCAGCGGCTTCTTTGCCCAGAGTTTTGTCCGTCTCAGTGTCTCACTAAACTTTATATCGAACTCCACAACTCCAACCTCAATATCCACAAACTGGTCAAAACATGGGAAACCAACTGTGCGGTTCCATATAAGAACTTCTTAAAGAAAATATGTTTTGTTGCGGTTTTAGCTATTTTTCCTTGCATAATTTAACAATATTAGGTTAAGTTAAACAAGATTAACAGTTTATTTAGGTACAATTTAGTGAAAGCTTGAGAGAGTCACGACAGAAGGGCCTAAGAGTCACATGTGACTCCAGAGCTGCAGGCTGCAGAGCCCTGGTCTAGTGGGTTGGCCTCTATTGGAGCGGGGCTCCTTCTGATTGGTCAAATGTGTGCATTTCATCATATTTTAGTGCTTTCACTTTTGCAGTATTTACATGACACATGTTGATATTATGAACTTGCAATGTATTGCGCAATGATTGTGTGTGTTTGCACAGCGATGATGCACTTCGCTTTGGCTTCAATAAAACACAACTTTGATGGATCAGGAGTTTGGATGAAGAGTGGAATGAAGGTTTAAGAAGCTTTCCACAGATAAAATATGAATTCACAAAGTGTCACTGCTGCCAAATATCAGTCGCGAGGACTTAAAATTAAGTGAAACGTATGAGTTAAGTGCCATGTCATACAAAGCATGTTGTTGACTGTACAGATGATGTGTTGTTGCAATAGTAATCCTGAACGCAGGGATCCTCTTCATCTCCACGGAAGATGAAGAGGATCTCTGCGTTCTGCAAGCAGATGTCCCGTTGGAGCGTGCGTGTGTTTCCCCGCTGTGCGTATGATTTGTGTGCTTGTGCATGAGAAGTGTCACTGTAATTGAGACCTTTAAGCATCGCATGACATTTTATGTTGGGGGGGGGCGGGGGTGGGGTTGGGGGGGGGGGAGTAAAACACGAGAGTCTGGATCAGGGTCGGCGGGGATTCTGATTGGTCTGCACGGCGACGGAAGGGCTCGACTAGCATTGAATTAATACGTGGCACCTGATCTACACACATAACACCTGTCAAAATGATCACCCCTGACACACACACACACACACACACACACACACACACACACACACACACACACACACACACACACACACACACACACACACACACACACACACACACACACACACACACACACACACACACACACACACACACACACACAGCAGTTTCTCGGTGCATGTGATCAGTCAAAGCAGGATATTAAGGCTGATTTAAATCCATGGAGCTGTCAGATTGAGGGAGACCATACATAACACTGACTCCAGTGGGGTGTGGCACACTGCTCTGAGTGTGTGTGTGTGTGTGTGTGTGCGTGTGTGTGTGTGTGTGTGTGCGCGCGCGCACTCTGAGCGTATACGCCCGCTCAGCGGTTTGCACCGCCGCTCCCTCCCCGTCCTCATCCTTCAGGCGTGGCGGGCCGATAAATCACGCGGCTAACAGAGCGAGAGACCCTGTCGGCTGTGAAAAGACGGCCTTTCATGAATATATCGGGCCGGAGCGTGCGTATCTTTGCCAACTCGCCATCTTGAGCCGCGCTCTCCCCTGACGTGACTAAAGATTGAGTGATTTGGTGAGGCCGGCGGTGGCACGCCCGCTGTTTGACTGTAGATGGGCACGGATGTCAACACACACACGCGCACACACACACACACACACATTTTGGTGGCGATGCTCTCCGGGCTCACACAAGTGTGTGTGTTGGGATCCCGGACTGTCAGATAGAAGGCTGATCAGCCTCACACACCCACACTCGCTCTCGTTCCCGTATCACAGCTGGCGTCTGGCCGCCCGTCATCCATCTTCCAGCAGATGAGCGAGACGGATGGCTCTTCAGGCGGCCGCCGTTGGCCAATCGCGGCAGGGGGGAATCGAACCGAGCAGCAGCTGACCCCCTGGAGACCACGGATTGCAACCCTCACGTCCATGTTCACCTTTAATCCCCCCCCCCCCCCCCCCCTCCGTCCACTGCTCTCCTAACACACGTCTGGGGAATTCATCCAGAGCTCTAATAGCAAACCCAGTCACCTCTGGCTTATCTGATGTGGAGATATCCGCCCTGACGACTCCGAGCTGCTCTCCTCCACACCGAGGGACGGGCGTTGGGCGTTAAGGAGGAATTACAGTCGGATCCACGGAGGCTGTGAATAGACACGCGTGAAAACGGGGAGGACGTGATTAAAACCTCAAAACAGAGAAGCTCTTCATTATTCAGATATCTGAATATTGTTTTATGTGGAACAGTTTCCCACAGAGGATTCATCCCTTCAACAATATTTATCTGATTTGATGAGATGCTTTAATTATCACATCCTTAATAAACTACAATACACAGCAAACACATTTTCATTGCAGATCATTTGAGCATCAAATTAGATTTTGTTTTCTCCGTCAAGCATTCAGTGATACCACTGAGGAAATAAGATTTAAAAACCACAGAAACACTTAACGTGTGTCTAAATATATTAATTACAACGGAAATATTGATATTTTTACACGAGAATCAATCCAGAATCTGAAAGTTTCAGTATCAATGGAGGCGGAAGTGTCATGGCCGCCACACACGCTGGATTTTGTTTGCCTCAGGTGAAGGATTGGAAATCATGACGATAGCTTTCAGCTTTCTGCTTAAGATCCCTGGTCTTGTGTGGTACAATGAGTCGGGTTCGGGTTCGGGTCCGGGTCCGGGTTCGGGTCCGGGTCCGGGTTCGGGTCCGGGTCCGGGTCCGGGTTCGAGTTCGAGTTCGAGTATAGTCGACGTCACAACCATTCAACCTCCATCAGCCTCCAAACATCTTTAGTAAGAAACGTCACCATGGTGAACTCGCTACACCCGACAGCTACGGCTTCTCACCGACCAATCAAAATGCAGCAGAATATGATTGAACAAGTTTACAGATTGTGAAGGCGGCGCCATGCAAAAAGACCAAAGAAATATCACATGAGTTCACATGACATGAGATCCCATTCAATCAGATCAGATCTTCCCATTTACATAAAGACAGAATAAAGTGACCAGTCGATCAGTTGAGTATCATCCCATTCAGTCCATGGATCAATCCCACAATGCAACTGTGAAATGAGCCGTTTGTCATTTTTCTGTTTCTTTTGTAAGTCAAACGGCAAATATACTTCCTCCCTCTTCAGGATCTGATCAGGAAATGAAGCCATTTTTCTTTTCCGTGCGGTGTGGCAGCGTGAGGCTCCTTCAGAGTCGTCAGATTGAAGCGTTCACATGATGAGACTTGAATCAGAGTTTAATCAGATCACTTTTGGTCCAGTTTTTATGTCCGTGGACGTTCGGATTCACTGGAGTGAATCAACTTCTGAGACTCTTGTAGTGACTCAGTCTGCGACGGCTTTTAAAGCATTGCAGCGTTGAAGTGGTTCAAAGCCTCAGGAGAGGGTTCGAGCCTTTTGCAAGCAAATGAATTCAAATAAAAAATCCTCACATTGTGCCGTCGGTGAGACAAACTGTTGTTTCATTTACACTCTGACATTGACTTTCACACTCCTGGAGCGAGATAACAGTGTGGATCCAAAGCTGCGTTCCAACACCTCCATGTGAAGGCATCCACCCTTCTCTTCTCCACTTATCCCTTCGTTCTCCTCCAGCCATTTTCTTTTTCCACTTTACACATCTTCCCTTTGTGCCCAGCCCCGATATGTTATTGACTTCTTTCTCCTTTTCATCACTTTCATTTTCATTATTTCCATCTGCGTCGGAATCTATTTCAAGCCCGCTCCCTTCTTCCTCCATCCTCTTTGCTTCATATTTCCTTAATAACTCAATTGATTTCCCCTTCGACGATCTCTTCCCATCCCCTCCCACCTCTCCATTCCTCCACTTTTCCAGCCATTACGATCTCTCCGTGCTCCTCCATCTCCGTGTGCCACCTCTTTGCAACATCTTTCATCATTAACAATATTCTCCTCTCTCCCCCGTCACACTTTTCTCTTCTTTCCTTTCCATTATCGTTCATTTCTCTCATCTTCTCAACCTCCATCCACCCGTCTCTTTCTTTTTACCACCTCTTTGAGTTCAACCCATCACCCCATCATCATCGTCATCATCGTCATCATCGTCATCATCATCATCATCATCATCACCAATTTCCCCCACCTCAGAGAAGGATGCGGCATCCAGATCGCCATGGCAACCACTCAAACACGGTTGCCGTGGCAGCCCTATCAGCTAATTGAAGCAATTACAACGTAGCAGCAGCTGCTCTGTACCAGTTCTTCCCCTCCCCCTCTCCTTCTCCCTCTCCTCTCTTCATCCCCTCCCCCTCCATCTTCACATGCTGGTTTTTTTTTAATCATGATCTATCAGAGCTGATTATTGCAACTGTTCTTGAGTTGTCAAGTTTTGCTGGCAGTGCGAACACGACGCTGTTTCAGTGTCGAATCAGGTGTAACGACTTCTCCGCAACGTCACGTTCTTTGTCTTTGGTTTTAATGCCTGAAGTATAAATATTCCTGAGAAACAAAGGTTTTGACTGCCGGCGAATTTCCTACATTCTTCTGCCATTCTTGGTCATCAGACGCGATTCGGTCAAATGCAGGTTTCATAAGAGGTCCAGATTAAATTTTTTTTTAATTTGTGCAGTTTTGACACCCAATGATGTTGTAGCCTTTAAAGCTATTTAGGCTGTTGCTATTTTGCAACAATCAATAAATTAAATTCTATTCCATTTTATTTGTATCGCGCCAAATACAACACAGTAATTTCTTTTGCAGAGAAAAACCCAACAATTGTAAGCGACTGTGGAAAAGAAAAACTCAATTTTAACAGGAAGAAACATGCAGAACCAGACTCACAGGTGGAGATGTTCTGCTGTTCAGGTTGGGGTGAGGAGATAGAGGGAGAGGGCGAGAGAGAGAGAGAGAGAGAGAGAGAGAGAGAGAGAGAGAGAGAGATGTTGAATGAGAAAGAAATGAAGCTCAGTACAGTAAAGGTCCTCCAGCAGTCTAAACCTACAGCAGCTTCCAGGATGGCCTGAAGTACAAGTACTAGTACTAGATGTTTGGATAATTTCTCTCTCAGATGTTTTGAACTAAATATAATAACGTCTGTTTTATCTGAGTTGAGCTCATCCAGCCGTTTATGTCTTTAAGACAAACTTCTAGTTTGACAAGTTGGTCAGTATCATCTGGTTTCATAGATAAATAGATTTGTTATATGTATTTGTATGCGTTTTCTGCATAAAAGTGAAAGTTAATGGACTGATAATATTTCCTACAGGAAGCATATATAATGTGAAAAGTATAGGACCTAAGACAGAACCCTGTGGAATCCCATGTTTACCTTCAGTTTGAGCAGAAGAGTCTTTGTTAACATGAACGAGATGGAACCTGTCTGATAAATATGATTAAAACCAGCTTAGTGCTGCACCTCTAAGCCAGAGGATCTGTTCCTGCCTCTGTGGTCGGATGTTTTGATCTATAGTATCAATGCAGCACTAAGATCCTCCTTGAGGTCCTTTGTCTGAGGCCGTGAGAAGATCATTAGTAGCTCTGACCAGAGTGTCTCCGTGCTATGATGAGTCTGAACCCTGACTGGAAAGACTCAAATAGGTTGTTTGTTCATAAATGCTCACATTGCCGACTTGCAACTACTTCTTCTAGGATTTTGGAAATACAGGGAAGGTTGGATATTGGCCTGCAACTGGTTAAAACACCTGGGTCAAGGGTGGTTTTTAAAAGAAGAGGTTTAACAACAGCAACCTTATGGGCTTCTGGTACAAAACCTGTCATTAAAGATGTTGATCTGATCTAGTATTGATGTACGAATGAGTGGGAAACAGTCTAGTTAGGATCGGATCTAGCATGAAGCCAACTATGGCTCAGGAATCTGCAAACTCTGTGAGTATTTGCAACGTTTCATCAAATATAAAACATGTTTAACCTTCAAAATGCAGCTAAAACGTTGTAGTTTGTCAGGATTTTAGTTATATTAGTTGTTATAGGTGCTCTACCTCTTAGCAATTTTTAGCAATTCACCTAAAAAAAAGCCCCCAGATCTAAATATTGCACCGACTTCTCATCCAAATGTATTTGTATATTTGAAAAAGTACATGAACATACACAAATGTGGCTGCCAAGTCATTTTCAGACCAAGAAATGAGTTCTTTCAGCTCAGTTGGAGGAGGGTGGTGGTGGGGGGGTTCCCCTCAAACAGTAAAGAGTTTTCCCCTCACTGCTTCATATGCATGCACCACTCCTCTAGTGAGTTTTGCTTTACAGTGAAACAACCCCCCCTGAGATTAAAAAAAAAAAACCCACATATTTTCTGTTTGCTCTCCCTCCTTCTGCCCTCTCTCTGGAAACACTGATGCTGCTTCCACATTTCTGCTCTCATTTATTGAAGAAGAACCTCATGGGTTTCCCCCGCGAGGCCACGTGGGACTACGGGGGACCACTGAGTCCGATGTTCCGGGAAAAGAGCTGTGATGTGTGTGTGGTGTGTGTGCACACACACACACACACATACACACACACACACACACACACACACACACACACACACACACACACACACACATACAATTGCATGGTGTGCGGTGGCCGTGTGATTCACTGCGACTGCTGAAGGGCCGGCCGGGCCCTCGGCTGTGGGGGGGAGGAGGAGGAGCAAGAGGAGGAGGGTGGGGGTGGGGGGGGGGGGGGGGGTGATCGGAAGAAAAAGCTGTGACACTTTAAAGATGTTTTATGTTCCGGGGATATTTGCTTATGCAAATTTGGGGATTCATTAAAACACACACGGCCACGCGTCGTGATCTGCGGCGGCGTTTAGTGCTCGTCGTAAATATCAGCTGCTCCAGTGTGAGGAGGAGGAGGAGGAGGAGGAGGAGGAGGAGGAGGAGGGGGAAAAAAGCTGCTTTTTCACCTCACAGGTTTTTCTTTTTCATTGGTTTGATTTTATTTTAGTTTCTATTTTATGTTTTGTGGAAAGTATTTCATTCAGTGATCCAAAACATTTTGCCCTTATAGCCCCCCGCCCCCGATCTTACAGAGAAGCCCAGCACTGGTGGACACGCCCACTGTCTCACATTGAAACATGCAGGAACCTTCAAAACAAGAGCAGGTCACAAAGATATGTGAGAGTTTCTTCCATGGTGGCAGAACCTCAGGACCCCCATGATCCAGCCCCACCATGACAGGACAAGATGCATATTTCTGTTAAATAATTGAGTTTTACATAGAGTTTTAATATTGTCTGCGCTTTGTTTTGGGAACTAGGTTTGCATTCAAAGCTTCGGATTTTGTTTTTGTGCTTTATCTTCCTTTTTTGTGTTTTAGATTAACGTGCTACTTCAAAATCTGAAGTCCCGAGTTAAAGAAAATCTAACTTCTAACACTGTCACATAACAGAGGAACTCCAACTGGTTTGTCTGTTTCCAGCCGTCTACAACCTTGATGAGCAAATAAGCTGTTTTGGTCACTTTCCACCAAATCAACTTTAACTGGAGCTGAAAAATGCGTTTAACCTTTTAAATGAAGCTAAAACAGTTCACCAGTTTTCATATATAGTTTTGATATATGAACATAAACAGTGTCTTATAATAAATGTATAATTTATGTCTGTTTCATTTACAGGATGGTAATCATTTCATTACATTTTCAGATTTTTGTAACTGATTTTAAAGGTTTCAACCTTATTTCTCAGCATTTTCTAGACAAGTTTAACATTTTAGTTGTTTCCCCCATTTTTTAAGCTTTTGCTGCTGCTTTTTTAATTTGTTTTCACCCCATTTGTTGTGGTTTTAGTGATTTTTCCCTGATTGTAGCTATTTCAGTTTTGCCTTTTCTAAAATGTCTCTTCAGCCAAGAGTTAAAAGTCCTTTTGAAAATGACTTTGTGTGCGTGAATAAAATGAAAAAAGATAAAATTTTTATTGAGGTTTAATTCAGTGAAACCTTCAGGGAGTTAATAAAGAAGTTCCAATGTGGCGCCAGAGCTGCAGGTTGCATGGACTGTAGGACGACTCGTCCACGGATGAGACTTCAGATTTTTTCTGAGAAAATAGATTCTGTACAATGTACTTTTACGTATTATTTCTATTTGATATTTTATATAGTTTTCATACATCTAGTGTATGCCCATATATATTTAGTATAGTATCATATGGCTTTGTTTCTCATGAAGAATGGTCTTCACATAACGCTTTACAACACTAACTGTTCATTTTCTGTAAAGACCTAATGGACACACAGAGAAAGATTTTGTCCCGAAGAATAAATCTCAAAACACAAACAAATGAACATTATATATTTTCATGTAATGCAAATCATAGAATCATAATTAAAACGGTATTGAATGTGCACACTGTCATGCATCCCGATGTGTTAGAATAGAATAGATACCAGGGAAGGGATTTCAATTGTAGGACAACACATCCTCAAAACTACAACCCTGGACAACTAATCTTTTTGAGAAAATAAATCCTGTACAAGGTACTTTCACATATTGTTATTTCTAATTGATATTTTATATATTTTTCATATATCTAGTATATGTCCATACATATTTAGTACAGTATCATATGGCTTTGTTTGTCTTTGTTTACCATTCTCTTAATGGTAAACAAATGGAAGAAATGCATGTAAATATATTTTAGGGAATCACTTTTGATGATAAGCTCAGTTGGAAGGCGCATATGAAGTCAAATTTTGCAAAAAATCTTGGCATGACGTATAAAATCAGATCAGCATTAGACCAAAATTCACTGAACTTAATATATAACTCCCTCATTCTTCTATATCTGAGTTATGGTGTGGAGATATGGGGAAATAATTACAAAACTAAATTTTTTACTTCAGAAAAAGGCCATTGGACTCATAAATCCAGCTGATTATTTTTGCTCCAACAAATCCTCTGCATGTCATATTAAAGACGCTAAAAATACTAAATTTGGTCGACGTTAATACGCTAGAATGTTTTTGTGTCAAATATACTTAATAATCCTTCCAAATGTGTCAAATAGACTTTGAAATCCTTCAAATCAATAGGCCTTCAAATCAAATCAAGAGTCAGGAATCGCATGGACGAGTTGTCCAGGGTTGCGGTTTTGTGGACGAGTTGTCCAGGGTTGCGGTTTTGTGGACGAGTGTCCGTGCACCGGGATGTCAGGGTTTTTAGGACCAGCTTTCATCTACAATACCGGCCAATTTCACTCATCAACCAATGACTGCAAGGCAGAACTGGCAGCATGTGAGGGGGACTGGCGGACGGATTGTCCACCGTGGCGTTACCACACTGCACCCCCAACCCGTTAGCGTTAGCATTATTAGCATTAGTGAATAATCCCACCCTTTTTTTTTTTTTTACTGATAATGATTCTGAACTTCCTTATTTAGAGTTTGGGGGGGGGGGGGGGGGGGGGGGGGGGGGGGTCAAACATATGGCCTGTGGGCCAGAATGGAGCCACCAGAAGAGCCAATCCAGGCCAGAAATATACCTGCAGGTTAACAACGAGGGGACCACATTACCTGGGAACGACGTGAAAGCTCAGAGAAAAGGGAGTGACACGCAGTGCAGGCAGGCAGAGGTTGGAAGTGTGTGCAGGGCGTGACCGAGCAGCAGGGCGTGACCGAGCAGCAGGGCCATGTGGACGGGGGTTGGGTGGGGTGGACACGGGGTGGAGGAGGACTTCATGCACGAGCGGCCTGCGCTCCGCGGCCGCCCTTATCTACCTCGCGCAGGCGGCTTTCTCGGCTTCTTTTCTGCGTGTCTCCTCCGAGCCCCGAGTCCACACGGCCATGCTTATCTCTGCGGCCACTCAGCTGGAAGGCGCCCTATCACACCATGTGGCACCATGTAGGAGGAGCAGCAGACCGGCTGCATGTACCAGTCAGGATTCCTGATTTCTTCATGCTAAGATGATCCAAAGTCAGCCCAGGTGTTTTGATGAGCGGACATCGTGACTTGGAGGGAAACGGCCTTTACCTCAGCATGTTTTTAATCCACCTCAAGAAAACTCGCATAAAGCAAAATGAGAAACCACAGATGAAATGTTATGGAAAGAGTTTCACTTCCTAGTGCAGAATCAGGATTTCTACATGCAAAGTGTCAGTATGTAGGAAGATGCTCGTCAGCCTGTCATCAAGTGTTAAAAAGAGTTTTCAGCTTTCAGGTGCAGAACCAATCAGAAGTTTCCACATGACGGAGAATATTATATCATACTAGCACGTAGCATGTATTAATCATTTCCACTTCTTTATACAGCAAATAATGTCGTTTTTACCAAGAAAATGTTGAAAAATAGTGCTTTTGAGTGTACAATCAGGACTTTAGAGAGGAAAATGTAATGTGAGGGGCCTTTCACATTGGTACAGTCCGGGACTCGTTCACTTGGGAGGGAGGAGAGCCGAGAATCGTCACACCTTCATTCGGTTCGGGTGGCGTTCACATTCACTCTTGAGACCCGAACAAACCGTCACGCAATGACAACGGTTGCTTGTTTGGGGGCGCTGTCGCTCGAAAAAAACACTGACGGAGAGGAAGTAAAGAAGAGACACGGGCTCATTGATTGGTCCGAACCGAAACTGAAGTCCCGCCACTTAAGCCTGTGGTGGCTAGGCTAGTTAGCTCATGGCTGATGGACAGTCACAAACAACAGCGATATTTAGTCTTCAGACCAAGGCAAGGCAAGTTTATTTATAGAGCACCATTAAAACACAGGGCAATTCACAGTGCTTCACAAAGACATAAAAGAAATACATTAATACAAATAATGAAGCTTTAGCATTAGCATAAATCTAGCCAGATGTCAATGAGTGCCTTCCTCACTTCGTCTTCCTCACTACTCCGCGTCTGCCCGCAAGATATTTTCCCACTTTTTCTTTCTGCGTCTGCTTCTTCTGATTTGCACGGTCAGCTTTGTTTGTTTACTACCCAGAATGCACTGCACACTACGTCACGTCCTCTCACCCCGCCCGCGAGAAAGATCGTTCAGTAAAGGAGCGGAGAGCGAGGCTTTGAAGAGAACCAGAGATCGCTTGTTATTCCCGGTTCAGAGGTCGTGGAAGTTTTCACGTCTCCCAAACGAAGCAGTTTTAACCCTGAAGAGAACTCTGGTCCGGATCCAACAGGGGAACGTGAACACGCCCTTTCATGATGCCAGTTAGTTTTGGCTTTGTCAGATTGAGCAGTATATTTCCTTATACTGCAAAAGAAATATTAACTTTCAACCAAGGAAGTGTCACAAAAACAGTTTAATGCTCTGACTTACGGTTCTGAACTAAATGGATTCATTGGCTGTGCTAGTTAGCTTGTTACAAATGAAAATATGTACATTTAAAAAAAAATAAAAAAAAACATTTTTAAATCTGTATTACTAAATGGGAAAATGCTCATTTGTTGGGAGATGCTAGTTCGCTTGTACACTATGAGGTTTCTTTTTATGAGGTTATTACTTAGAATATCAATCCATCTCCATCCTTCTTCTTCTGCATTTGGTCTATCGAGGTATCGAGAACAGACTTCTCTCCTTTAAGCTCATTGAGCCAAAGATCAGGACCCAAGGTGAGACCAACCAGTAAACAGAGAGCTTTGCTTTACAGCTCAGCTCCCCCTTCACCACAGCAGAAAAAAAGATTTTTAAAAAAGCATGAATAATGAATTAATGAATATTTTGTTTTATTTTAAAGAGACGAGGCGCTGTAATACGTGGCCCTTGTCAGCCACCGACAACATGCAGATGTGTACTCGATAACATTTTTGATCCTGCCATGAGAAGTTCAAACACCCCTGCCGAGCAGTTCAGTTTTAATATAAAACTTTCACAATTTCACGCTTTTATTCTTCTTCTTGCTCACAGGCGACATTGCTAAAACGTTGCTTCTTGCATTGGTGCCTGAGAATCGAACATCTTAGTACCTCATAGATCAGCATAGCTTGTTTAAATTTGACTTCTCGTTTTTAGGGGGGACTTAAGAGAGTAAATTACAATAAAACTGAACTTAAATGACAGAAAAAAATAAAATGAAAAAAATATTACAACTGTGACGAAGAAATTGTTTCCGGGTTCACTTTATAAGGTCATTGTCTATGAGCTGCATATATGTTGTGTACATTTTCAGAAAGTGACTGTGTGGAAACAGACACAAGCAGCTCAGTGATGAATAAGTAATGAGGGGTGTGATAATGCAGATGGATGAGACCTTTGCAGCTCATGTAAAAAGGCCGGGGTCAGGAGGACTGCTATTTGATATTCAGCCATGGCATTTTGTCTGCACACAGACACACACACACACACACACACACACGCACACACACTTTTGAATGATTAATGGTTAATGCTTCAGTCTCTTCCGATGGTGGAAAGTGTGTGTCTGTAGCAGGGGGAGTGGTTGACATTAAAGCACTTACAAATATTCACAGTCTCTCGGGTCCGCCTACTTCATTCACCTATTTCCTAATGGAGGCGTGCCACGCGGCGACACTCTCGTTTACAATAACAGGCAAACACAGCAGATAAACGTGTGTCAGTTGACATTAGTGTTGTATTTGAGTTAAACCAGAAGACGTCCAGAAGGCTCAGCTAATATTTTCAACTTGGACTTTCCGTAAAAGAACCTAAATACATTTCTACCTCATTCATTCAGAGTGTGTTAGTCAGACTCACTTTCTCATGTCTCTGCATAGTAAATATGCTGCAACACAGTGAATTGTAAATCAAAATGTATGTGTTGTGATATTTGTTTTAGATACGGCATGTATACGCAACAACTATTGAATGAAAATAAGTTTATGCATGCAACACTACAGTGTACAATGCAGTGTTTTATTTTTTAAAAAGTGTGTTGCTCCAACGAGCCAATCAGAAATCAAACCCTATATAGTGTCATCAGGGGCTTAGCCAATCACAATCAAGGTAGTTCCTCCCTTTGACCCTCCCATAATTAGGCAGCTCTGCTCTGGCACATGGCACCACGAGGAAGTACTTCCTCCTCTTCCCAAGATGGACAAGTGTGGGCGGAGCCAGTCCAGCTCTCACAGACACAGCAGATTCTGAATGCAGCTTCTATGATCTAATATTCAAATGGAGGAAACTCAAGGAAAAGCTGGATTTGGGGTAATAAACTTTGAATATAATGTTTCTGGAACAATGAGACCATGTGAAAGTTTAAAAAAACTTAAATGATCTGGTTCAAAACGTTATTTTGAAGAGTGTCAGTTTTAAGCCTCTGGGTCTCATTCAAACACTTTGGGCCGAGTGTCAAGATGTTGAGTTTAATTTAAACTCAAGATTTAGTTTAAAGAGTCCTGGTATAGTTGTTTCTTTTTAACAGGACCTTTTCTCAGAAGTTAACAGGAATCTCGCCTGTAGAGAAGAAGGCCTCCTCTGTTTGGATCTCGATATTTTTCCCTTTAAATCAGACATCAGTGTCTGTGGAGCCACATGTGGCTCTTTAGCTCCTCTCTAGTGGCTCCAAGAAGTTTTCAAAAAATATAGACATCAGCGTTGTTCTGTTATTTTGATTTTGTATATCAGACTGTTTTTCAAGAGGATTTTTATATCTTGGTAATAAAGGACTAAATAAGGTAGGACAGCTAAAATGGTCAAAAACAAACAAAAAGTAAAACAGAGCAAAACGGTCAAAATGGCTAAAATTGCTAAAAGAGTTAAACTGGCTAAAAAAGAAAAAAAAAGTTAAAATGATCTAAAAGTTAAACCATTTAAAAAAGGATAACAGCTAAAATCAAATTTAAAACAACTAAAATTGCAAAACTTTCTAAATCAGTGTAAACAACTACAATAGATCAAAAAAGAATGAAACTGACTAAACCAGGTAAAATAGCTAAAACAGCTAAAGATGGTAAAACTGTTGAAGCAGCTCGTTCTCATTTTAAAAGGTTAAACATACTTTAATGCTTCAGATGAGCTTTATTTAGTGAAAAAGTGGCAAAAACAAATGTTTGGTCATAAAAGTTGAGGATCCCCGCTCAAATTCATGACAAACGATCATTGAAAGGTTCGATCTGTGTTTCCTATAACAGCATAAACACAACATTCCCAGTTAGGACACAAAAACAACTGCTGGATCATCACAAGTGTGGAGAGGAAACTCGTGAAAGTGACCCGATCTGTTTCTAAAATACACACTATAAGTCTAATGATTCATATTTACTATACTGTCCGTTCAATAACATGTTGCATCTCAAGACAGGAGCCATTTTTAAAGGCAAATGGACAGATGAGTGTTACTTTGATCAGTTTTATAAATAATAGCACGATAGTTTGTGTGACATTTTGTGTGATTAAGTGCGAGATTACAGACGAGGCCATCGGGCCTTTAGTTTTGATGGATGTGGTTTGATGAGGGAGTCAAGTGAAGTGGTGCTGCACCGACGCGTGTTGTTTGGGAGAGTGGTCACCACACAGACACACACACACACACACACACACACACACACACACACACACACACACACACACACAGACACACACACACACACACACACACACACACACACACACACACACACACACACACACACACACACACACACACACACACAGAGTAACCCGATCTGCCACTCTATATATAGAGTTGCCCAATCAGCCTGCCTGAGCCGGTTAAAAATAGCTCTGTGCTTTCACACTGTGCATCCCTGAGACAAAAACACAGCCCCCCCCCCCCCCCCCCCCCCTCTCTCTTCCTCCCTCCCTCCTCTACCTCCTCGCTGCGAGTGTTAACCTCACTCCAGATCTTCTGTACGCTGTCAGTCCTGCCAGAGGAAGTAGTGAACCGTGTTAATGCCTCGTACAGAGTGAGCTGAGGAAACCTCGCTTTTCTGTGTTAAAAAGACATTTTACAATCAGGTTAACTCCTGATTTGTGTTGTTGCCAGTTCAAACACAAACTGGAATATTCGCTGTGCTCGGTGGTTAAGCTGCAACCGAAACGAGACAGACGCTGCCGATATTCCCCAAGATGAGCAAAGAACCGAAGGAGGAACTGAGAAGAAGGAAAATAACTATATTAACCGTAATTCTGTCCATTTCTTCTGAAGGTGGCGGCGAACAAAGGGGGGTGGGGGTGGGGGGGGGGGGGGGGGGGGGGGGGGGGAGCGATACAGAAAAGTGATTTTTTATTTTTTATTTTTTTAAAGTTTTCCACAGGCGTACCGGCGATTATCACACAGTGTAATTTTCACAAATTACAAGTACTCACATACTATAGTACCTGTGATATTATCTATCAAGGAAATTAATGCTTCTGTGCTTTGAGATTTGTTCTGATCACAGTGCTCTTTCTCTTGCCCCGACTGTACGTTTTGGAGCTTTTCTTCCTTTTTTTTTTCTTCTTTTATTTCAATCGTCTCCAGTTCATCAATATAATTTTAGACTTGTTGTTTTTTGGTCAATTTCCCTTGATTTTTGTGCATCTGACTTCTCCAGTGTGGCCACAGGTTGTGAATTAATTAGAGCTGTTAAGTTATAACTAACCTTTGACTAAGCCCCGCCCCCAAAACATTTGTTTTCTCGGTTATTCAAATCATTTAAGATGAAAAAAAAACTGTGAAGCGATGAGTCTGTGTCACAGGCAACAGCGATACGAGGTATCCCGAAAGGATAAACAACAAATATTTAATAATGCACATGTTGATCTTGTGATGAACGCTGCAGTCCCAGTCACGTGTAGCAGCTCACGCTGGGTGACCGACTCTATCCGAGCTTGATCTGACAAAGGCCTTACGTACAGCTGAAACCCAGGAAGGAAGGTCCTGTTGATGCAACGCAGGAATCAAACATGGCCCGGTTGCTTTCAAACATTTTCTCCACCACAACAAATAACACACTCATGGGAACTCCCCAACAAAACACACAACCTCAACCATGATCGATGAGTCGGAGCTGCTAAAATTAGCTCCTGAAAGAGAGCATGTGAATGGAATCCAGGTCATCTCTAAAATGATAATTACAATAACAAATGCTCTGCGTGCTCGGCGTGATTGATGGTACAGAGGCTTCTGCCAACCGGCGCCACATGACGTGCAACTATTGATGCGTTAGTGTCATCAATAGAGGCCAGAAAATAAAAGGAACACCTTGTTTCTGTGGCTTTAATGACGGCTATCACTTCTAATTTCCTCATATTAGCATGTGGCGTTCCGACTCATCATAACCGGGCTGAGGCACGCCATGCGAAGATAAACACTGGGAGTTGTTTTCACAACTCCCAGTGTTCTGTCAAACTCCAGAAAAGCACTTAAACGGAAATATGTTCATGTTTGTTTGTTGTTGTTTTTTTGATTAAGTTATGGCTCCCTGTCAAATCAACACGATACAAACTCTTGGAAGTAGAACACACCTAGACCTACTTTTTAATGAAATAAAATGCATTCATGTGGCACCTGAAAGTACATGGCAGCCTAGACCACACCTATAATTAATGAGGTTGCCAACATGAACTCAGGTGAACCCTGCAATCAGCGGATTCACAGTGGAGTGGAGTGGAGCGCACCCTGAGGTCACTCTCGACATGCTTCGCATTTACACGAACCCAGGTATTTAAAAAAAACAAAAAAACAATGGGAGTTCTCTGCGTTTGGGCCGCGCACTTACACACCTATGCGGCTACGCGTCACCACAAACGATGATTCCTGAGGGAGCGTGCAATCGGCACGCTGGCGTATGTTCTGGACAACGGACACAGGTGCATTTTATTGACGGCAATTTGAACGCACAGCGATGCCGCGACGAGATCCCGAGGCCCATTGTTGTGCCATTCAGAGTCAAAAAAACCAGTCAGTATGACTGGATTATCCCTGCAAAGGAGGAGTGCTCACTGACACGGATTTAGACAGATTTGTGAACAATATCTGAGAGAAATAGGGGTTTTGCACACGAGGAAAAAGTATTCGATCTTTGAGTTCAGCTCATGAAAAGTGGGAGCAAAAGTGAAGAATGGAAAGAGGAAACACGCAGACAGGTTACAAGTCTTTCCAAGGGAAAACACCGAGGGACAGGCCTGTTTCTGTTGTCTTCATTCAGCTGAGTTTTTGGATTACCTCATTCAGGACTATTCCCCTACAATTTCATTTTCACATCCTTTTAATATCTGCTCTCATTCATCAGCGGTGGATTTCTTCTCTTTGTAACTGTGCGTGTTAGAGATGTAGTTTGCTAATCCATTGTCAGCTCCATCTATTCACTCGTCTTCCGTAACATTTCATCCAACTCAGAATCCGTCACCAGTCATTCGGCATTGGCGGAGGAGATTCGGCAAATGTTCCACGGGTGCAACCCACATGCTCGTCTTTGCGGCTTGTCTCGCAAATGTGGCGTCACTGAGAAGGGAAACGAACCGGGAAACACTGAAGAAAGAAAATCAGCCAAACACAATTGAATCGTGCATGAGGTAGTGATTTTTGCTTTATGTAACTTGCAAGTGTTGCTCCACCATGGCTGTCGTCCAACGCGTCTGAAATAAACAGAAAGCAGAAGAGTTCCTCATATCAAAGTAAGAACCCGATAACCCTGCGGCGTCATGTGTTTACGCGCCACGCGGAAGAGGAAGCTGTGCAGGAGGCCTGGGCAGCGTCTGCTGCGAAACTCATCCTGTTACCCGCGTTAGACAAACATGTTGTGGAAGCCGAGCGGCCGTGTTTTCTTATGAATGAGGCTCAGAGGTTAATGGCCACTCATGCTGACATTGTCTTTGTGCGTCCACAGGAAAACGGCCAATCGCTGTCACATCCTGAGTGGAAGCTGGAAGGGAGCCTGACGGCGAGCGCAGAAAAACACGTCAAAGTCACCGACTTGTTGACTCAGTCCAGAGGAAGGTGTGTGTGTGTGTGTGTGTGTGTGTGTGTGTGTGTGTGTGTGTGTGTGTGTGTGTGTGTGTGTGTGTGTGTGTGTGTGTGTGTGTGTGTGTGTGTGTGTGTGGGTGGGTGTGAGGAAGAACATCTGTGCGTCCACCTGTTCATCTGCATACACTACATGCTTACATCCACGCATTCAGTTTGTTTGTGTGTGTGTGTGTGTGTGTGTGTGTGTGTGTGTGTGTGTGTGTGTGTGTGTGTGTGTGTGTGTGTGTGTGTGTGTGTGTGTGTGTGTCCATGTTTACATCCAGTTCAGGAAGTGCTCTCCGGGGGAAGTCCTTACTGAAATCTGGCAAAAACAATTCCCGCTTCCTCATTTTTCCAGCCAGTGCGAGTGTGAATGTGTGTGTGTGTGTGTGTGTGTATTCATTACATAAGTACAACAAAGACCAACCGAACCGTCGTCCTGGTTCCTTGCAGGAAGCACTGTGTGTGCAACTACCGGCTGAAAGGAGAGGAAATCAACGCCTCGTCTTCAGTTCAGCACTAATGCAACATTTCTGAGCAAAATATTTTGTGTTTTCTAGTCATTTCTCTCCTACGCGTGTGTCAAAGTGGTTGTTTTTGACAGATAAGACCGGTTCTTCTGGGAAGAAGTTTCATAACGGATGTTGTTTTACCTTGATGGCATTCAGATTCGGCTATCCGCCAACTTCCTCCAGTTCAACTGACAACAAGCAAAACATCACTGAGACGTCTCTCCACTTTGGTTCACTTGCATCATGCCTCGTGAATTTCGGTTAACCAAAGCTCAATTTTCTTAGAAAGTATTAAATAAAAATGCCCATCCTGGTGTGCGCAGCTTGTTAAGAAAAGAGTATTAAAGCTCTCATCAAGACTTAATGTTGTCACATGCACTTGTCACTATTCTTCATGCGACCTGGAGGGCATTGCTGCATTCGGTACATTTATTTATTTATTTTTTCAAGAGCAAATAAACACATATAGCTCTCAAGAAAAGAAAAAAAAAAAGAAACAGTGTGAATTGTTAAACAGCGGTTTGTTGCAGTGCTCCAGTGTCAAGCTGCGCCAGAGGGCAGGAAGCCAGTGGATCCTGAGCGTTGCGGCGGGGGATGTGTGGGCAGAGAGGATCTGCAGCAGGGCAGGTGGAGCTGAATATTCATGCCTATTAAAAAGACACTTTCATCTGCTTGTGCAAACAGAGAAAGGAAAACATGAATCAAAGCGATGTGATGGAGCAGAAACACAAAGAAGGGGAGCAGGGTTCGGTCACATCCTGCGCTTCCCCGCTACGCGCCCTCTCGGTTAATTTGCTGCTGCTGCAGCTTCTCCGGCTGCAGCGGAAGTGTAGATCCGCTCGGCGGCGGGCTCCGGGAGGACGAGAACACGCCGCTACTGCAAGATGCAAGCCGGAGGGGAGGACCAAGTGTGTCAGCCAAGACGCGTCTCAAAACCATCTCTGGCTATGCAGCTTCAATGGAGGACAAGGAAAAGCTTTTTGAGGATATATATGTGAAGATCAGGGGTGGTAAATTAATTATTTGTCACCTCGGGGGGACTGATGCCGGGGGTATGGGGTGGGGGGGGGGGGGGGGGGGGGGGGTGGTGGATGTTCCTCAATATGGAAAAGAAAGCATGCAGAGAATCATCTTAACCTCCACAACAAACAGCCTGAATTTCTAAGATCTGGTACGGAGCACAAAGTCAATAGAAAAAGAAGGATATTGCAGTTTATTATTAAGTCCGAAGTTCAATCCAGACGCAGGTCAGAACACCAGGAAAGGTCCAAAAATACAGATTCAGTGATACGATCAGACACACGACTGAGAAGGAATTAAATCCACCGGGGAGGCGCTGGCACGGGCGAAATACATTGAGGCAATGAGACGCACTGAGGGGAGGCCAACAGGAAGGACAAGACAGGCGATTCAAAGTAAAACAGGAAGTGACAAACAGGTAAGAGACGCAGACCAGATGGCCACACAGAAGGACCCCTCACTGAGGGCGGAGCTTTTACTAAAGAGAGATGCTTTAACTGCAGTGGTGCTTTACAGAAGAAAGAGCAGCAAGCTGAACCTTCTATTGGCAGCCATGAAGGACCAGAGTCGGTTCCACTGCAGGTCCAGAGCAGACCAGAGAGCAGCCCAATAATACACGTGGAAGTTCGGCAAAGAGAAACCAAATCAGTGTATAATTATTGAGGCTCGCTGTTTAAAAGATGACAGGGCAAACAAAAGATGAAGGAAACGAGGCGGACCAGTCATCTCGATGGTATTTATTTTTCTGGACCATTGAGATTGGGAGGGGTTTTCTAAAAATCCATTAAACTTGTTCAATTTTATTTCACCAGCTCAACTGAAGCAAGTCCTTTGCATTCTGTGTTGACAAGATGTGAGAAGCTGCCGTGAGACGTTTTTAAAAGGAATTGACTGCAGATATGTTTTGTCAACTCTTATAGTGACTGGCATTAATTACTTTCCCCAGTTGATAGAAAATCCAGAGAGATTGATTTTATCAATCAGAGCTCAGAGAGGAGGTATTGATTTTAGTGGCTCGGAGATGTATATAAAGACATTGTCCGTATTCATTGATTATTAGTGCTGTCAGCTGATCTTTAATCAGATTTTTCACAGGTTTGCTGTGGGTTAATTTCGATTAATCACAATTTTTAATCATATTAATTGCGTTTCATTTTGAATGAGCAGACTCAAGAGAGAAGGGAACATATCTGCACTTAACGTGGTTATTAAACACCTTTAACACTTTTCATTAACAAAACAAATGTATCCACATTACTGTGTTCCTTTTTCAGCAGCCACTCAGACTAACTAACTTGTTGATATTGCTGCAACTGAGAACAGTAGGCAGAACTAACATGTGCTTCACCTCAATGTGGTATTATAAACAGGAAGTGGTTCGGTAAAAAGAAAACTCCTTCCGACAGAGTGTGCGTGATACTTTATGTAGGGTCGACCGCTCCGTCTTGGTTTTTTCTGACTCAAATATCTCGTCTTGGTTCTGTCACTACCAGATCAACGGCCCATTTGTGTTGCCGCTGCAATAAGTCTCCTTGGACAAACTACCTGAAATGTGTTTCCAGAGATGTTCAGGGATTTCTGCCCTGCATGTGTGTTAATTGTGTTCCAAAAACAATTGGATCAGATTAATCACGATGGTAGATTAATCATATTCACTCACATTAATGCATCGAGTTTGAGCGCCGTAGTTTATATCTAACATGCACTGTTTTAATGGTTGGTATGAAGATGTTTCTCCTGCTTGGACTCTGGGACGAAGCAACAAGTGCTTGAATCTGTTGTTGATGCCTCAGACAGGCAGATCCAATCAGCTTCTCCTCTCCTGGAGCGGCAGCTGCTCGATTGCTTTTCCTTGGGTGATCGTTCTCATGAAGCCATTCGACGGGTTTTGACATTGCTCTTGAACACCTGTTTTACCCACAACATTTAGAGCAGGTGAGCATTTCACTTCTGTCGAGAGTGAATGTACAGTCCTGCACCTTACCCGAAACCATAAAGCGTTAACTCTTTCACGCCCTGACCAGGGTCGGCGCCGAAACCCAACCTGGTCCTCACAGAGATAGACGAACAAGGAAGCGCACACACACACACACAAACACACACACACACACGCACGCACGCACGCACGCACAGCGTGTCTTCTTGTCGACTGTCAGTCAAACAGATGAGCAGGAAGACGGTCAATGATGGTAGTAATGATCCTGCTATGAATAAACCGGCTGGAGGAAGTCGAGCTCCCATTAGGTTTCCCTCCTCAGGCTATTAATAACCAGAGAACTCATGCCTCCTCCACAATCAATACACACACCCACCAGGACCGGGTTAAAGACACACAGCAGCGTTTGATCTGCGAGCACCGCACAGCGGGTGTACGGCTGGAGGGAGCGGGGTCGGGCCCGTTACAACCATCTGTGTCAGTTTGTTAATATTTAAAGGAAAACTGGGAGCACAGTTCTTCATCTCTGACATCTTTTTGTGTTACAAGGTCCACGAGGGGTTAAAGACGACATCAGAGCACGGATCTCTCGCCGTCTGAGGAGTGCGTTGCTTCAAAGAGGTTCAGTGCGGATCACATTTGGGTAGAACCACACCTACCAGAAAGACAAGGAAAGAATTTTGTGGCAAGGACTTTCTAACTCTCTGAATACATTCCAATTCATTAAAAGAACAAAAATAACAACAACAATTCAATAAATGTTGCTTTTCACCTCGATTTTCAGGCAGCTTGCAGCTCATGCTGGGCTGGTGTTTCCAGTGTTCAGTGCTTAACATCCATCCAGCCATCCATCATTCACTCACTCATCCATGCATCCGTCCATCATTTACTCACTCAACCATCATCCATCCATCCATCCATCCATCACCCACTCATCATCCATCCATCCATCCATCCACCCACCCACCCACCCACCTATCCATCCATCCATCCATCCATCCATCCATCCATCCATCCATCCATCCATCCATCCATCCATCCATCTATCTATCTATCTATCTATCTATCTATCTATCTATCTATCTATCTATCTATCTATCTATCTATCTATCTATCTATCTATCCATCCAGCCATCCTCCATCCTCCATCCATTCATCCATCCATCCATCCATCCATAAAAGAGGGACACCTTCCCTCACACACATTCAGATATGTGAACTCAATGTTGAGTCACAACTCGTTGCAGAATCTTAAATATCGACGAAAAAGAATTGAAAATGATTGAACTGCTTGCTTTGAGGCCACAGCGCTGCCCACTTCACCCGCATGTCTTCCCACCAGGAAACCTTTGTCTCATAAGTTTTTCACGGTATACATTGAAGTAGGTTGACAGGAACGTATTACAGGACTTGACTTTTCCGTTTTAGACATTAGTGGGACACCTTCACATTAAACACCGGATCAGAAATATGTTGGTGTGTGTTTCCCATTAAACAAGACGTGTTGTGCTGACTGCATGTGTGTCTGCTGCCGTGGGTCGTGAGCTGGAGGAAATAAGATGCATTAACTCCTGCGTAAATGGCCCCCTCACGCTGCACAGAGGGACTTTATCACCCGGAACCGGGGGACTGAAAATGCTCTCATGAGTAGGAAATGAAAGCTGACCACACATCAACAGTGAAACCCATCAAGCTGACCAGCAGAGGTTTTGGTCTCACTCAACTGAAGTTAAGAGGCTCCCACTCCCACACACTCAGGGCTGAGCTGTTACCAGATATGGCTTGTCAGACAAAAAGGAAGAGCGACAGATGTGCCGATCAATAGGACCCCGTCCTGCCAAATTGAATTTTTTCCATCAAGGAAAAGTCAGATTTCTCTTCCAGAGTGTGTCCTCGGATACAAGCTGGCACCTTGGAGTATGAAAGCAGAGTTACTGTCATCAGGTTACCTCAGTAATCTCCGACATGGAGCAGCACTATCTTTTCATGGTTTGCCATTTTCTTGATAGACGCGGCATGGTTACATGAACTAGACTGTGATTGAGTGAGCGCTTAAGCCTGGTGAAGTGGGATTGTGGGTGAGAAGGCCATCCATCCATCCATCCATCCATCCATCCATCCATCCATCCATCCATCCATCCATCCATCCATCCATCCATCCATCCATCCATCCATCCATCGATATTTTAGCCCTTCTAATTAGTGTCTGATCACAATAATTTGTCATTTGCTTCAACAGACTAAAGATTAGATTATCTTAAAAAACACTTTAAGAAGGTTCTCAGCAAGATTAAATATCTTTTGATATGGAAGCTGTCGTTTCTTTTAGTCCTGGATCTTTTAGTCCATCAGATAAGCCTCTTCCCTGTCGGTTTTTAAAAAAAAAACCTTAAAACCCACCTGTTCTGTTTGGCATTTGACACCATGTGACCTGTTGACTTTTTATCCTACACAGCTTTTACTGATCTTTTAATGTCTTTTATGTTACCCTATGTCTATTTCTTTTATCGATTTTGTGTAAACATTGAATTTTTCTTACAGCACTTTACTCCACTGTGTTGTCTTAAATGTGCTTTATAAATAAATAAATAAATCAGGCAGCTCTGCTCTGGCACATGGCACCACGACAGGAAGTACTTCCTCCTCTTCCCAAGGTGGGCATGTGTGGGCGGAGCCATTCCAGCTCCCACAGACACAGCAGATTCTGAATGCAGCTCCGATGATCCAATATTGAAATGGAGGGAAATCAAGGAGAAGCTGGATTTGGAGGCAATAAACTTTGAATACGTTTTTGGACCAACGAGATCATATGAAAGTGTTGAAAAGCTGAATAATATGACCTCTTTAATGATTGAAATGGATTAAACATGCTGAGATGGTCAAGTGGACCATCTTCTAATCTCAAGGTTGAGACTTAATTTGTTTGTGTACAGACTTTGGTTCAGACACTAAACCCCAAGTGTCCAATCACCTTTCATGCAGCTCTATTGTTATTGGTCTGCTAACGTGAGACTGCATGAGTGGGTTTTATTTCCATGCTGTGGTTGAAGCCCATATTGCATTTTCATTTATCACTAGTATTGGAGGTTATTAGTAAAAAAAAAAAAATAATAATAAATTAGAAAAAAAGTACTCTCAGAGTTTCAAGCTGAGATGATTGAATGAGAAAGAACCTGAAGCTGCTGTGGACAATATGCATCAATCACAAGAGAATATAACAATATATTAGGCTGCTTCATTTAAGTTACCGCCACATGTAGTGTAGACTTGGCTGGTGTTTGGAGATCAGATGCGTTTCCTATCACAACCATGACTCAAACCTTGGCCCCGAACATTCAACGTCAACACTGAAACTGATGAATACAGTAACATTCCATTATTAATCACAAAATGTCCATTCATACGTCTTCCCTACCCACATTATTTAAGTTGAGCTAATGGGGACTATGGACAGAGTACAAAGTGGACAAAAACCCAAGATAGGATTCAGGAGACATTTCTCCATTCATGTTTGCATTTTTCAATGGGTACACTATAGTAGATCTAAGTTTGAGTACAGAGTATATCATGTAGGGTACACAGCCAATTCACTTCTTCGACGGCAGATCCACTGACAAGGAGCTGCCACAACTGAGTTTTTATTGTGTTTTCCTCTAATTCTTGGAAGAGTATCTGGGATGTATAAATGTGAGACGACGTAGAATGAACCAATTAGGATGCGAGTGACGAAGGTTATGGGCAAAGACATGTTGACAACCGCACCGTCCTGAAAGAGAGTATACAAAGGGTTGTGCACAAATATTGGTGATGCTCATTCAAAATGACATTGAAATAGTAAAATCAATGTTCAAACAGTTTAAAACCAGTAGATGTAACAGAGGTAGGTGATATGTTGTGTGGAAGATGCAGCAGCTGGGGGTAGGGGGGAATGGAGCCCACTGGCCTGTGGGGAAAAGCTGTCCTCCAATCTGTCGGTGTGGGCTTTAAGGCTGGATAAGAACATCTGAAAGAGGGAGTGGTTCGATGGCTTGGGGCTAGTAAAAAAAATCAACAAATAAAAACCCGGGATCTTGAATTCAGAGCGATTACAGAGGGGACCAATGGGGCAGTTGCTGGAATCCTGGCTTGAATCTCTCCTTACACAAATCTGCAATGCACCTCAGTCAACTGGTGGGACATTTTAATACCAGGCTTGGACGGTCATTCTGTTAAAAGCACTTTAAAACGTTTTCGCAGTGATAATCCTTTTCAAGGCTACACCTTCATGGAAGTTGAAGGGTAAAATTGGTTTGGCGCTGACAGGGAGGGAATACGGTGATGGAAATTACCAACAGGTTGGGTGCGACTGAATGCTACATGCAAGGGTTTCACTTTGGATTCCACTTAATTCAACTATAGGGCCCCGAGTTAAAGTGTTCCCTGGACTACCAAAGCACCTGATATATCTTCATTTACTTCCAGTACTTTGATTTATTGTAGTTTTTAATCGGTTTGCCAATTAGAATATAGCATGTGGGCCTCCAGGCTGGCTGTGAGTGTCTGACCAGTGAATTGAACTGGTGTGAATCGAACCTCCTGGTGGTTTGCTGTTCTTTAATCTTCCTCTCTAGTGGTTTGGGACCGAGTGTGAATAGTGAGGTTTAATTTGCTTCACCCCCATGTGTAAAGGCTTCTGAATACTCTGTGAATCGGCTGTGTGTGTGTGTGTGTGTGTGTGTGTGTGTGTGTGTGTGTGTGTGTGTGTGTGTGTGTGTGTGTGTGTGTGTGTGTGTGTGTGTGTGTGTGTGTGTGTGTGTGTGTGTGTGTGTGTGTGTGTGTGTGTGATCCTGACGTGACGCTGATATCAGACAGTGGGTGTCTGCTGTCGCCGGAGGCTGCAGGACGTCAGGTGTCATGACGACGTGGTATTAAACTGCCCAAGCCCCTACCCCCGACACACACACACACACACACACACACACACACACACACACACACACACACACACACACACACGCACACAAGCCTAATGAACTGAGACCTATTAAAAATCAATTTTATAGCTACTTTCCCTGCCGTCTTTATGTTCCACTCTAACAGCAAAGCCATTGCTGTGATTGCCCAAAGCATGAGGGAGGGACCTGTGATGGACAGGCAGAGCCTACATTTACAGCCCAGGTGCATGTGTGTGTGTGTGTGTGTGTGTGTGTGTGTGTGTGTGTGTGTGTGTGTGTGTGTGTGTGTGTGTGTGTGTGTGTGTGTGTGTGTGTGTGTGTGTGTGTGTGTGTGTGTGTCTGCAAGCATGCATGTATGCGTGTGTGTGTGTGTGTGTGTGTGTGTGTGTGTGTGTGTGTGTGTGTGTGTGTGTGTGTGTGTGTGTGTGTGTGTGTGTGTGTGTGTGTGTGTGTGTGTGTGTGTGTGTGTGTGTGTGTGTGTGTGTGTGTGTGTTAGGTGACCTATACAGCCTCATATCCAACTCAGACTGCCCATGGCTTTGAGAAGCACTCCATTTCTCCCCCGTCTCTCACTGCACATTGAACCTTCGTCGACAAACTGTTGAACCTCAGACACATTTGTCTCTTTGCATATTCCTGCATACTCTAATAGGAGAAAGACAATGGACGCCGCCTGACTGAGGAGAGTGCAAGTACATTAATAAAGGTTAATGTCAATGAAACGGTTGATTAAACTCTGTAATTCACAGCGTATGGATGACTTCTAGCTCTGCCTGCTGCTTTTCCCTCAGACACACAAGTTAAGGCAATG
This sequence comes from Lipophrys pholis, assembly GCF_963383615.2. Classification (NCBI taxonomy): domain Eukaryota; kingdom Metazoa; phylum Chordata; class Actinopteri; order Blenniiformes; family Blenniidae; genus Lipophrys; species Lipophrys pholis. The sequence goes on along the minus strand of NC_137630.1, from coordinate 6,533,503 downwards.
TTTTAAAAAATGCTGTGTTTCACAGAGGCAGATACTTAACGGAGAGTACAATGGTGTAAAAGGGTCTGGTCATGTTGAAGGGGAGCGGTACAACTTATTTTTTTTGGTTTTCATATAGTTGTCTGACCTGGTGGCAGCGCTGTATATTGGTCTTGTTGCTGCGTCGTCAGTTTTGACTGTTTCCCCGGGATAGTTTTGCCCTTTGCAATCCTGTTTCTTGGATTTCCTTGGGTTCCTACGTTCCCTGTATTTCACTGTTCTTCCATGAAAGAGCTTTTGTCTCGAGAACTGCTCTGTCTGGTGCTGTTCCTGGTGCTGTTCCATTCCCACCTTGTTTCATTGTGTCTTCTTCCAGTCACACATTAATAATGTTATATTCGTCTGTCTAGTATATCCAGTATAAGTATTGTTCCTACACTGTCTTTTTGTCTTTGTATACTTGTGCCACTTTAAAAGATAAAGAAACCCTTCATTTGTCTTGACATATTGTTGTGAAATGTGAAACCGACGTCTTCATTGTAATAATAACAACAACAAAATATTGATTACAGTAATCCAAGGTCAACTTGACCAGTTCATCTCTTCGAAGAAATTTTAAAATCACCTTAAGACTTGACAAAGCCGCCTGAGGGGATTTCTTGGATTGGATGTTTGGAGACATGACCTCAGGTTGACCTTGATGTGGTGAAAAGTATAACAAGCTCATTACAGAAGTAAAGCGTTTGATGAAATTCCCTCATGGCACTTTGGTAGATATCATAATAATAAAAATGGATCAAACTTAATGTCACGGTGACACTTATACGCAGCCTTGGGAAACTGAATTGTGATCTTGGAGTAAGAGAGATCAAGTGAATGAAATTTCATAGAAATGTCCACATATAGAAACGGCTCACAGTCAGCCTGAACCTCATGTTTAACCTTCGGGGCTCCAAACTGAATTATCTGTCTTTGGACAGCGAGTGTGTTGCTTCCAATACAGACTATTTGACCTTTGACTTTGCGATGAGAAGCTAAACCGCTAAAGATGCCGTTGGTCCCTATACTCTCCATGGAGCTCTGATAGAGAGAAGGAGCCACAGCTTGGCTTCAGTCACGTCCTTACAGAAGCTCAGAACGTTCAGGGGAAGCTCTCCTACCACTCACCTCCACTGGGAAATGTTCAGAAACCAACCCAGTTGCTGGAGAAAAAAAAAATCATCCAAGCAACCAACATGTTCCTGATCTCAATAATCTGACATCAGGATGAGATACATGCCTCTCATGTCAAGATGTGGAAATTCCTCTCAATGCATGAAAGGTTCCAAACAGAACCCTGCGACGCTACAAGGTATCAGGAGGAGGGGAGTGAGGATGACTGAGTGTCGCATCCACTGCTCAGAATGAAGCATCCATGAATACATCAGGAAGACGGCCCCCTGGGAAGAACTGCCAACGGCAGCAGAGGACGGAGGGTCAGGAGGGGAAGAGGAAAGTATCTTGTGGGACGAAGATCAACCTGGTAAGAAACGTTTCTGGAGGGACTGAGAGAGAACAGGTAACAGAACCACTGAGGCAGGAGTTTCAGCAAACTCCTCCAGTGCAGCAGGGTCAGGAGACACTGAGAGACGGAACCATCCTGGCTGGGATGATGTACACAAACATCTGTGCCGTGTACCCATAATGCACAGGGACACACCAGCCAAAGTAGCTGAGAAGAACTGAGATCCTGCGGGACAAGAAGATCCAGGCGAACAGGCAACTGCTGCCTCACCAAGAAGAAGAAGAAGAAGAAGAAGAAGAAGAAGAAGAAGAAGAAGAAGAAGAAGAAGAAGAAGAAGAAGAAGAAGAAGAAGAAGAAGAAGAAGAAGAAGAAGAAGAAGAAGAAGAAGAAGAAGAAGAAGAAGAAGAAGAAGAATCTCATTCCGACGTCTAACAGCTTAAATAAAGTGGGAGGAAAGAAATGTCCACCCACAGTCTGTCCAGAGAGTCAAAAAAACCCTCATTGTACTGTCGCTGGTGGGGGTTGCTCTATAACAACGGTCAGACTGTAGAACCTGTGCAAAATAATAAAGTCAACTTCACAAATAGTGATACCAGTACTGGTGTGAACTTTGTACACAAGCTTAATTCTCAGACGCAGATCTTTTCTTGTAAATAGTACAATTGCCATGTTTTGGAGCTGAAAGGATGAACACATGACTGCATTTGTCATCTGCCATCTTAAGAGTCAACGAATTCTCTGTCTCGATTTTATGCAACAAGATAAACCTAATAAATTTCATTGAGACTGCTTTTAACAGACATCTTTCGTACTGTAAACACTTTGAATAAATATCTGTATGAACGGGAAAACCAAGCAGTGTTAGTTACATTTCAGTAGTAGTAAAGTTTCTCCGCATTTTATGAAAGAGTAAGACAAGATGTTAGTAGTAGAATGATAAGCGAGCGTGGAATACTTTGAGAAACGTATCTTCTGGAGTCTTTCTGAGGTTTTCTCTCGCTCGGTTTTCTCTCGGCAGAACATTAAACTGAAACTTCCTTTAGGGTGCTCGAGATGATATGGCTGCCATACTTTACTGCAAAAGCACGCGAACTTCTATTGAACCCGCTTTTACATGGAATATGCACAGACTGCACAGAGAAGTCCATAGATGCTTTGCTCGTGCCTATAGGGCTCTTTTTAATGACTATGCCGCTTGTGTGAGAATCAATAATTAGCGCGGAGAAAAAAAGGCGGCGTTACCCGTCTCTGTGAGTCCGCTGTGGATTCATCAGATGTGCGCGGCGTGGCGTTGTGGGAAAAACTGGTTGGACACAACACAAGAAAAATTTCAATTGTTCAACATATTATTCACCTTTCCAGTTTTTTTCACAAATCCGTGGTGACTTCATTATCTTTGAAAGGACCGTTGTTCTCTGCATGTTGCATATAAACCAAAGAGCATCTCGGTTGTTTTTGGTTGTTGTTCTGTTTGTAAATCTTTTCCGTGTCAGAAGCCTCTCTTGATTTCAGTTGGCCATTAGCGGCAGTATTAAGAACACGAGCCCTCAGTGACTGCACGTCCTTGCCTCGGGCGCTCTCCCGCTATCTCGTTCTGTTTCATCCGTTATTCAGACACTTCCTTTTCACGCATCCCTCCCTCTCTTAAGCGCCACATCCTGCGCTCCCCCGGGGGGGGGGGGGGGGGGGGGGGCGGGGAACGCTCACATCTTCTGGTCTTCCTTCCCCGCAGAGCTCAGTGCAGAAGTTGAAGCCATTGTTTTGACCTTCAGACTCCAGTCGGCAGTCGTCCAACTGTCTCTCACTGTTCTCCCCATATGCTCAGGCAGCCTCCGCTCCTAATGCCCGGTTCCATCCTCGCCGACGCTCCGTCCTCTCTGACCCTCCTCGCCTCGACGAGCTCTCTCGGACCACTTTAAAGCTTTAACGTCCTCGACTCTGCGCTCCACCTGCTCCAGTGCGCCCAGAAACAGGTGAACCCTGAAGCTGCATGCAAAAACTTTCATTTCCAGACGTCCCTCCAGCTGCCTGCCTAATCAATACCAGCGCAGAGGTCACATGCTTTTCTGATCCTCTGCCTGCACGCCTGCACGCCTGCACGCCTGCACGCCTGCACGCCTGCACCACGGCAGGTTGGCGCCGTCGCTGCATCGTTTCACGTTTAAAATTCTCCGTTTTACTGTTGATTCCACTGGTCAAGCCACTGAGAACCTGGTTCCCTGTTCTCTCCACACATCCGGCTTTTTTTTTTTTCTTCCTGGCTCATTATTTATTCAAGAGGACAGCGAGGCCGTCTGCAGTGACCTCTGCAGCCTCCGGGGAGCCCAGGGCATGCTGGGAACATCCTGTGAGTGTGGCCGGAGATGCAGTTGTTCTTCCTCTTCTGGGCCGTTGTGTTAACTGGACCCATTGAGACGACAATTGTAGACACACACACACACACACACACACACACACACACACACAGAGCGATCCGTGTCCCGTCCGACCACAGCAGCTGAGACTACTCATCCACGAACGGCGAGCAGCAGCTCGGCAGCGAACAGAGGACGGAGGACATTGATGTGCACAGCAAAGCTTAACGTGATGCGATCAATACTTCCAATGCTGCGCTGTCAAGGTTACAGAGGAGGATCAGCACATATGTGTTCAGTCCATGTGTGACACTGTGCTCTCATCTGGTTTCCTGTCTTTTAACCGCTCGCTACTGAAGTAATCTGTCATTGAGTCCCACAAATTAAAGGATTTCAACCTGAGTGTACGTTATACTGAGAGAATATTTTCTTAGAATGACGAGGAAAAAGTCACCATTATGTCGGAACAACAATATTTAGGGCGATATATCTTTAAGATTTTCAAAATACGGCTGCTGATATCACAAATCTATTTATGTTTTTGAGTTCGAAATATATAAAATTGTGATTGAATGTGGAAAATTCACATAAATATGCAATTAACTAATAAAATATTTTTTTTAATTGATTGACAAGTCTTAATTTATAAATCACTGGTGGAGAGGAAAAAGCAGAAGAATCAAAGAGAAATTTGTAAAAACAACTATCTTGCTCTTGAAATGTCATGCCAAAGAAATTCGGAGCAAGAGAGAGATCACTGTTAATTTGATAAACATCATTTACATGAGGGTATTTATTTATTAAACCCTATCACACAGCCCTCCATTCCAATACAACTGTGTTTAACTTGAATTCAACAGTATCTGACCTACTTCAGTTTCTTTGACATGTCCACTAACTCCGTCATGAACTGACGAGTCAAAGCACTGAAAGTATCTATAAACAAAAAGAAAATCTATGAAAAATGTTTTGCGGTGTGTTTGGATTTGGTCAACAAACATGCAGAGAGAGGCGTGTTTTTCTTTCTTGAATGAGCGGAAAGACACCGTGTGAGTGAATGTTTCATTCCGATGTGATGCTGTGCTGAATAATTGATCGCCGACGTGCTCTTTCTCAAAGGGTTACAAAACATGTGGTTGGGCCGAGCCAGATACACAGAGGCAGAGTTAGATGTAATAAAACCCCATGTTGGGTTGTGAAGTTGATTTGTGTCGACTGAAACCGAGCCTGTCTCCGAAGAGGGAAGAGGGAAGCGGGGGGGGGGGTGTGCTCGGATTCTGGATAAGTTGAAAGTGCTAAAGGATCTGCCTCCTCAAAAAGCGGGTAAACTAAAATGTTAGGAGCTGAAGATCATCTCAAATTGATTCTCTCATTTTCTGTCTTGTCTGTTTCCTGTGCTCTTCTGAAGCCTCACTCTGTCTCTGGTTTCAGCCTCCTGGACGTCCCGTCGCTGTGCCTGATTGCTGCACCCTGCCCTCATGTGTTTCACCTGCTCCTGACTTTCGTGATTGTCTGATCAGTGTCAGGCCCTATTTTCACAAAAACGAGTGAGAATGGTGATGCTTCAGTGTGTTTGGGTCTTTCGTGTAAACAAAGCTACAAGTCCCCGAAAACAATTCCATCTAAACACTCTGGCCAAAGTGGAGATTTGGAAAAACTCGGTCTTCCCATTTGCATGTAGATGAGGAGACGGTGTTTTACGTCACAATACAGCATCATCAGCATCGTTTGTGTGAGATCTGTATATACAGTTGCTGTTTACCAATAAAGTGTGTCCCTGTACTTTGATTGACATGATTCCCACTCAATATTTTCTTGTATCTTAACCGTTTTGTACTCTAACGCCACATTTACGAGGAGCTCCACATTAGTCCAACCAAACGACCCAAACGACATTGTGCCATTAACTGTTGTGTTGTTTTCCAGGATTCTGATTGGCTAGCGTGGCTTTATGCTTCTCGTTACACTGCCACCTATAGGTTTGGCTGCTCATAGTAGCTCTCAATGTTGTGTTTATGTGGGTTTCTGAAAAAAAAATTGGGGGGGTGATAGATCTGGTGTGAACGATGTTATTTTTGAAAAAAATAGAGGGGGAAGTATCTGTTTTTGTGGTTTTCTCTGTGTTTTCTGGGATTCACTTGTTCCTCTGAGTTTGTTGGGTTTTCTTCGTTCCTTGTCATTGAATTAAAGAATCTTTCAACCTGCTCTGATCGCATTTTGAGTTCTTTCTTCAGCTTGCAACAAGTTCTGAAGCTGCTTTAATAACCGTACGACTACTGCCAAGTCCAAGTATTTACTTTCAATGTTATCCAAGTATCTTTCTCACGAAGCCTGAAAAGGTTCGAACTTTAGAAGATAAGACTGGTGCAATTTCAACATCCTAACAATTTTCATCATGCAAAATACAGTCAAATGTTAAGAAATCAAGTTTTTTCAAAAAAACAACAAATAATCCAATATTGTGCTTCATTTAGCAAATCTGAAATCTGAAAAAAAAAAAAAAAACAGCCTGAAATCAGTGTTTCTGTTGAGACGGATGTTGGTGAAAGCACATTGTTTTTTTAGGGAACGCTCAACAAACATCTTTTCACAAAGCCATCCTAACAGCAGCTAAAGCTGTGATGCTAATGTTGCTACGCCAGCAAAAATGCTGCATTACTGATCTCTCAGCCCCGAGTGAATAAATAAGATATAGTGGCTCAGATTAAGTATTTTCTATCGAATTGTTATGACCCACGAGCTGTATGTTTTACTGATCTAAAAATTTTTGCAAACTGAAAGCACAACCTCCTGGTATGGAGACGCTTCAATGCAGGATAATAACAAATTCATAGTCTGCTTCAACACACACAAGATAACTGGTTCACCGCTTGTCCAGAAGACGTTCATAGACGGCCTCCACGGGGAGAGGAAACCGCAGTCGATGCTGCTGTTCAAAGAGAGCAGATTCCTGTGAGGTGGTCGGGAAAGACAATGCATTTTGAGGAAAAGTGGCTCACGCAACTGCTGCTTTGACTGCCAAGACAAGAACATTGAAGAAGCCAGAGGAGCGTCACACGGAGTGGGCTGAGGTGGGAGTTAAAGCATGAGGAGCACAGCGCGCCTAGACTCGTCCAGTAAATGGACTTTACTGCGTGGATCTCGCCTGGGATCTGATTGTCCTTGAGTTTGACTCGCTCTCTTGGCACATCAGCGCCCATCGATCATCGCCTCAGCTGTTGGCATCCAGACAATCAGCTCCAGCCCACGAGAACAAAGTATGATCGTCCAGTCGCTGCTACATTTCTATATTTGTACGTGAATGCAGTGGACAAGGCCAAAAGAGTGTAATGCTGGTGAAGAAGCAAAAATGCTGCTGTAGGTGTAATTTTGCAGCCGGAGGCGTCATTCTAGATGTTACATTGTTGAAATTGCATGTGCTTTTCTGAGAATATTCAACTTGTTCAGGTTTTATGAATAAGTACAATGATTTTCATGTTGTCGTGCCTCTTTGTATGAAATTGCTTTTCATGGTTATTTGGCCACTGATGAACAGTTTGGGCCCACTCAAGATCAAATTGAACTGTATGGAGCCCGAAATCAGTGTGAAGTCAAGTTGAACTGCTTTCATTGATTTGTGATGCAGGGAAGGCTGCTGCAATCTGCAGACTTTGGATTCAGATAAGAAATAAGCCAGTGAATTAGACCTCTGTTCACGTTCTCCGAAAGACCAAGATAGTACACCAGAGTGTAGTCAGGCTAGTGGCTTTTTAAAGTGGAAGATGTGGCTTCCGTACATAGCGGCCACTTAAAGTCTCAAAGGAAGGCACAATTCAATCATTCAGGCCATGATGGACCATTTTCTAGTGAAGCTGCTATAGGTTTAGATTGCAAAGAGATGTAGTCCATCCTCTCCCTCTCTCTATCTCTCTCTCTCTCTTTCTCTCTCACTAAGAAGCTCAGTGTCGGCCCTCCAGCAATCTAAACCTACAGCAGCTTCAGTAGAAAATGGTCCAGGCTGTCCTGAACCAGTCCTAACTATATTATTATATTACTATATATTAAATAGAAAAGTCTTTATCTTCAAAGTAGAGACTGTTTCAGCCTCCCTAACTGAAACTGGGAGCTGGTTCCACATGAGAGGAACATGAGAGCTGAAAGCTCTGCCTCTATTCTACTTTTAGAAAACCTAAGAACCTCCAGTTAGAAGCACTCTCGGAACCAAGAATTGTGCCGGGGTGATATGGGACTAACAGCTCTTAAAGCGAGGATGGAGCCTGGTTGTTAAGAGTCTTATAAGTTAAAAAACTGATTTGTAATTCTATCATAGGGTTAACAGGAAGCCAATAGATACTAATGTGACGCGTTCTCTCCTGCTGGCTCCTGTCACGACTCTCGCTGCAGCATTTTGAATCAACTGAAGACTTTTTAAGCAGCTATTGGGACACTGACAATAGGGAATCACAATAATATAAGCTATCAATCTGTCTTTCTGCCTTCCTGCAGGATCTCTGACAGTAGAACTGAGAGTTCTGCAGCGGGATAGTTGCTTTTTGCTCTCTGACTCTGACTCTGTCTTATCTTATTCTCCATCTTATCCTCTGGCTTTCAACCACAACAGTACAAAGTCTTCACCTCTCAGTCTGGTTCTACGGATTTGTTGTTCCTGTTAAAAGAGAGTTTTTCCTTTCCACCATCTCCTCTTCTTGTTCAGGTAGAAAAGTCCAGCTTTTCTGTGTAAAAGAGCTTCGAAATGACTGTGTTGGTGTTCGGCACTGTACACATGTAATTAAATTGAACTGGATAAAAGTTTAAGTGTAACAATTACTACGATTGCAGACTGAATGAAATTAGCAGAACAGTTAGGCTTTTGATTAGATCCATGTCACAAAATTAATGTTAAAAAAAAGTTTTTATCTTACAGCAAAACATTCAGAAATTGAGCAGGAAATGGAGTTTGGATCAGGCCTATAATTATTTAATATTCATTTAAAACTCTCAGCGTGTCACGATGGGGTGTGTGCAGTCACAGTGTGGTTAAAACCAGCTCACACTGGAGCTGCCAGAGGCTCATCGCAGCAACAACTCAGCTTCAAATGATGACGAGCGAAAGATAGAGATCGGTGGGGGGGGGGGGGGGGGGGGGGGGGCTGTGCACGACTTCGCCACGTACTGATTCCTCCACGGTCAATTACGCAAACAAGAGGCTGGACTGACGTCAGCAAGCACTGCTGATGCACACGCTGGACAGCCAGTCATTGAAGAATAACAAGGAAAAAAAAAAATCTAAATCCCCCCCCCCACCCTCCCCCGAGCGTCGCTTCTTCATTCAGTTTGCCCGCTGCCAGCGAGTGCCGAGGATCGCAGTGCGTGAATCATGTGCGCGGGCTTCGGGGAGGGGAAGAGGCTGGTGTGGTTGTGGAGCTGCTGGCTTTGACAGGCAGCGATGACGCAGACAAACCCCCCCGTCCCGAAGCCTGCGATTCATGCTGAACGTGCTTTTCATTCAGATCCAAGGCTGTGTCAGAAAATCCTCCGCAGTGAGCGAGAGAGAGAGGGGAAGATGGAGAAAGTGCCAGAATGAGTGCTACTAGATGCTTTTTTGGGGGGGAGTTATGCAAATGCTTTAACCTCGAAGCGATGCCTCGAGCACCGGGAGGTTGGGACTGCAGATACGTTGTGATCCCTACACATTCGCCGATTGATACTCCCCCTGTAACATTGGATTCATGACAGTGTCTAATGGCCTCATTAATAAATCATTATCAACTGACATCGATGTGTGACACTCGCCAAGGCAGGGTCACTGAGTTTGTCCCCTATAGATGTGCCTCCTGCCTAGCAACCCTCCCGGCCTCCAATGATGAGACCCCGCCCTGCCTTGGCACGCTCTCTGCTGCATTAATATCCCCTCACCCAGTTCCCAGGCATTCACAGCGGGAATCGAGAGGCAAGGAATCATCATGGAGACCGAGATGAGCCCAAGGCAGCAAAGGGTTTGTAACCTACTTCTGGTAACCCCACCCTCACCCCAACCCTGTAACGAAACTCCCTGCCAGTAGGAGTGATGTAACCGACACTTCAGCGGTATGAGAACGTGTCACACCCATTGACCAAGGATGTTTATGGCGCTCGGTTCCTCGTCATGACCATGAGAGGATTATGATAGGAGGAGACCAAAAACACTGTTATTGATGTAAGCCTTGCTGTGATGGAACAACAATTTCTGGACATGTTGAACAGATTCCTCCATGACTGAACGTGTCTGAATCGTCAGCCACTGATCCATGGAGGAGTCCAACTCCACTTTGCTTTAGCTCAATAAACTGTAACTAGTTATAGCTTTGACTAGAAGAAGAGGAAAGTATACTTCATTGATTCTTTTGGAGAAATGATTTCGCTGTAATTTACCCATCGTGTTCATACTACTGGGGGTGAAAGGCCTTGGTCAGTAACCCACCAGCGGTGGGATTTGAACCTGTGAACATTCAAACCCTGTTTGCTTCTCCAGCCTCTAGGCTGCTACTTCCCCAATAGATCTGTTATTACAGGGCTGCTCCAAAAGCATCTGAATTCAGCCATAAAAAAGCCAACAATTCAAAGAAAAAGTTTATTTATTAGTCCCGAGAGCTGACATTTCTCTCTGGAGTTGACATCAGTTGGCAGCCACACAGCGCGGCACTCCGGGGGAGCTGGTGGGGACCCGAGGGTCTTGCTCAGAGAGTCACGGCGCTTGTTTCTTAGACTGTGAGAGAAAACTGGAGTACCAGGAGGACAACCGCCCCCCCCCCCCCCCCACACACACACACACACACGCACAGGGGGAGCATGCTTCTTGCTGTGGGGTGAGAGCGATAACCATTGTGCCACCGTGCAGCTCAATAAAGTGTAACATGTTGCAGTCGTGGCTGCACTGGATGTTTTCGAGATGGCATCCGACCTGGCCAAACTGTGTGGAGTTTGCATGTTCTCACCATGCATATGTGGGTTATATGTGAGTTCTCTGGTTCCCTTCCTCAATCTCATTCTGGATGGATGGATGGATGGATGGATGGATGGATGGATGGATGGATGGATGGATGGATGGATGGAGATATATTGCCATAAAAATGACCAGAAACTGCCTTAATGGCTCTGGTTCAGCTTTTAATTAGTTATATCAAGAAACATCAACTTAAATATGGTCAGTTTGAACCTGAGACACGAATATTGCAACGCAAACACGCACAAAAGAAAAAGAAAGAAAAGAAACACTGATGGATGACAAAATGGCCAGCAAGTGAGGAGAGATTCCCAAAGCATTAATGGACAATTAGCCGCAGTTGAGAAGGCTGTTTCAGTGGTCTTGTACCTGAAACAAGGCCGAAGAGGAGAAGTGTCATTCTTTGTGTCTTTGACTGAAACTCTGCTGGTGGAAAGTGCAGATGTACATATGATCAAAAGGATAAGAAAAATATACACAGCAACAAATAGACATTGGAATCAACAACATACGAGCCTCTTCATCACATTTATTTCATGATATTATTGTATAGTGTGGTAAAGTTGGACTGATAATGGACTGTTCAGGTAGAAGGGAACTGCATCCCCTCCTTCATGCTGAGCACATGATGTTGTGGCGGTCCTCTTGGTGTAACAATATCCCACCATCGACCCGAGCAGGATCAGTCCCACGAATTAGCATCCCTGTTGTCCATTTCTTGTTTTCACCAGTAAATCAATAGACTCACATCATCTTTACGGCCACTGCAGGAGATAACGTTTTATCTATGTTGTACCACAGACGTGCTCCGTCTTCAGACCACCAAGGTGTTGCTTGTATTGTATTTTGGCCCAATTGACAGCTTCGCTCGGCACGTTCAAGTGCTCTTCGTGGTGATAAGAAGAGGACGCAGAGCCAGCGGCATCTCCAGTGGTGATGCAGAGTGGTTACAGGGCAGAAGCAGGCTGAGTCCAAACTCTTGATCTGTAATGCGATTGAAACGTCCAAAATCTTTCATTAATTGGACCATAACAATAGAAAAAGACGATCATAGCTGTACTTTAGGATGCATTTTCTTCACCGCCTCAATTCCCAGCCGTCTTAATGAGGTGTGAAAGCGAATGAGAGGCAGATTCTGAAAACAATAACCTCACAGGTCAGCGGTTTGCCCTTTGAATCTTGACCCCTGCAGCCCAAGCAGCCTGTGGTCATGCCCGTCTCTCCTCGTAGGGCACTTAAGTAATTTTCTTAATTTGGTTCTGAGGGAGATAATAAGGATTTAATCGCGAACTGACCCCTCCCCCGTTGCCAATACCAAGGGGGGGTGGTTCCTCTGCTTAGCACGACTCACACACACACACACACACACACACACACACACACACACACACACACACACACAACATGCACACACACTCATACTGACAGATCCTGGTCCCAGGAGACCATGCGAGGAGAGGCAGAGCCCAGCAGGTCTGGAATTCACTGATTATCTCCAGATTTCCCCAGAGGGCTCGTGGCAAAAGAATGTCTTCAGTGTTTCTATTTTCAACAAGAGGCATAATACCTAAATAGAAATGTGATTGTTGTTTCTATGTCAGCCCTTAAAAGGACATAATTCAATTCATGTTCCGAGTCGCTTTGAGGGGAATTGGCAAGTGGCTGTTCAATTCTGTTTAGATTAATGATATAAGAGGAGACGGTAACTAGGGCAGGAGGAGACATCAAGAACAATTCAAAGTTGTGGCTGAGGCCCGACCAGCATTTAAACTGAGAAACCAGAGCCGGAGCTCAGGTGACCACGATGCGGCCATGAATTAAACAGACATGAAAGAGTAATGCCACTGTCACATGGAGAGTCAGTTCACTGTTTGTTTG